>NC_134490.1:95472560-95787560 GCF_040206685.1 Ascaphus truei
TGCTCTTCTTTCTCTACCATGTGCCCTCAATCCAATTCCCACCCTCACCTTATCAGAACTCGTGCTCCTATCTTAGTCCCAACTTTCACCCATATCTTCAATTCCTCCATCTGGAACTTTCCACTCCTCCTTTAAGCATGCGGTGGTCACACCTGTTCTTAAAAACACACTGGACCCTACATTCCTTACTAACTACTGCCCTTTATCCCTCCTGCCTCCAAACTGCTAGAACATCTCATGTCCTCCCTTATGATCAACGTTCTTCATTCCCCTGCCCTTCTGAACCCTTTACAACCTGCCTTTCATACAGCTCAGGATTTGTGGGAGAGGAAAGAGGGCGGGGAGGGGGAATTGAGGGAGAGGGAAGAGAGGTGGGGGGAATTGAGGGAGAGGGAAGAGAGGTGGGGGGAATTGAGGGAGAGGGAAGAGAGGTGGGGGGAATTGAGGAAGAGGGAAGAGAGATGGGGGAAATTGAGGAAGGGGGAAGAGAGGTGGGGGAAATTGAGGAAGAGGGAAGAGAGGTGGGGGAAATTGAGGAAGAGGGAAGAGAGGTGGGGGAAATTGAGGAAGAGGGAAGAGAGGTGGGGGAAATTGAGGAAGAGAGGAAGGGGGAGGCGGCTGGGAGAATTGAGCGAGCGGAAGAAGGGGGGCAGTAGAAAAGCAGAACAGGCCCCCTCAAAAATTGCACCCATTTATTGTCATGCTTGAAAAAAGGTTGTCCACCACTGGCCTGGTCTCATGGCATCAGTCCCACACCTGCAGTCGCTCCTACCAACCATTGTGACCATGCGTTGTCATTTACTGCACTTATTCCCTCACCTGCTTTCTCCCAATACACCACTTAGATTGTAAGCTCTCCAGGGCAGATGATTTCCTTTCTTATTGCCTGATTTTGTTTGTTTGCACTTATTGTATTATTCCTTGTACTATATTGTTCCTTTTGTAAAGCCCTGCGTACACTGTGGGTGCTATATAAATAAACATATAGCTACAATAGAGGTAGGAACCATGAGCTCTCTTGCATTGTTTATCTTAATATGATTGTGCTACCGGCCTTTCTTTGTGCCCTTCTACAGTATATTTTTCGATATGTGTTGTAGGCTGTAATGATGCCTTTGTGGAAGTGGGCATGCCAAGAAGCCCGTCTCATTCTGCAAATACCAGCGATCTGAAACAGATGCTAAGTGCCACCAAAGCATCCTGCGCTAAGAGACAAACGGTTGAGCTATTGCAAGGCACCAAGAATTCCCACTTACAGTATGTTCAGATTCAATGGGTTCATTACAATAATACATGGAGTTGGAAAACAATATAAAATACTTTTTCTAATTCTTTTCTCTTTGTAGCAGTGCAGAAAGATTACTGTCTGATTCAGAGATGAGTTCTTCTGAAGGTCCATTAACAGATAAAAAGGCCCCTGGAAGTGAATGGGCCGCAGAGAGAGCAGCAGCTGCCCAGCAAATTTCAGAACGAGTACAATCCTATGCCAGTATGCAGGTAATATTCGCTGTATAAACAATGCATCAGCATTTGGCACAAATAACTACGGGAATATTTTGAAAGGCGCAATAACAAATCTAAAAAAAACTATGCTGTGCGATAAGCCTGCTTCTGGTGCTGGAAACACATTCCCATGCATTCAGTTACATGTGCTGTGCTATAAGCCTGCTTCTGGTGCTGGGAACACATTCCCATGCATTCAGTTACATGTGCTGTGCGATAAGCCTGCTTCTGGTGCTGGAAACACATTCCCATGCATTCAGTTACATGTGCTGTGCTATAAGCCTGCTTCTGGTGCTGGGAACACATTCCCATGCATTCAGTTACATGTGCTGTGCGATAAGCCTGCTTCTGGTGCTGGAAACACATTCCCATGCATTCAGTTACATGTGCTGTGCGATAAGCCTGCTTCTGGTGCTGGAAACACATTACCATGCATTCAGTTACATGTGCTGTGCGATAAGCCTGCTTCTGGTGCTGGAAACACATTACCATGCATTCAGTTACATGTGCTGTGCGATAAGCCTGCTTCTGGTGCTGGAAACACATTCCCATGCATTCAGTTACATGTGCTGTGCTATAAGCCTGCTTCTGGTGCTGGAAACACATTCCCATGCATTCAGTTACATGTGCTGTGCGATAAGCCTGCTTCTGGTGCTGGAAACACATTACCATGCATTCAGTTACATGTGCTGTGCGATAAGCCTGCTTCTGGTGCTGGAAACACATTCCCATGCATTCAGTTACATGTGCTGTGCTATAAGCCTGCTTCTGGTGCTGGGAACGCATTCCCATGCATTCAGTTACATGTGCTGTGCGATAAGCCTGCTTCTGGTGCTGGAAACGCATTACCATGCATTCAGTTACATGTGCTGTGCGATAAGCCTGCTTCTGGTGCTGGAAACGCATTACCATGCATTCAGTTACATGTGCTGTGCGATAAGTCTGCTTCTGGTGCTGGGAACGCATTACCATGCATTCAGTTACATGTGCTGTGCGATAAGCCTGCTTCTGGTGCTGGAAACGCATTACCATGCATTCAGTTACATGTGCTGTGCGATAAGCCTGCTTCTGGTGCTGGGAACACATTACCATGCATTCAGTTACATGTGCTGTGCGATAAGTCTGCTTCTGGTGCTGGGAACACATTACCATGCATTCAGTTACATGTGCTGTAAGGCGATTTATGGTTTAGCACGGCTTTGCAAATATGACCAAATATAGTATGATATATGGCGAGCCACGGACACGTTACGTATAGTATAAAGAAGTGCATCATTATTATAATAAACTTGCCAGTGTGATTCAATGAAGAAAAGGAATAACACACCTCCTAACAGTACAAACCTTCAAAAGTTAACCTTGTAACAAAAAAGGCTTAAGTTAATTATGCCAGTCTGTATAAAATCGTAAATTAACCCAATACGTTTCCTGGGCCCAGATCCACGACAGGGTGCTAAGCTTCAGCATGCCTGTACTTCCATTCACACGTTAGTGTATCTCAGCCGTGGTGTAATTGGTTGTAAGATAATGGTAAGCATGCCTGTACTTCCATTCACACGTTAGTGTATCTCAGCCATGGTGTAATTGGTTGTAAGATAATGGTAAGCGTGCCTGTACTACCATTCACACGTTAGTGTATCTCAGCCGTGGTATAATTGGTTGTAAGATAATGGTAAGCATGCCTGTACTTCCATTCACATGTTAGTGTATCTGAGCCGTGGTGTAATTGGTTGTAAGATAATGGTAAGCATGCCTGTACTACCATTCACACGTTAGTGTATCTCAGCCGTGGTGTAATTGGTTGTAAGATAATGGTAAGCATGCCTGTACTTCCATTCACACGTTAGTGTATCTCAGCCGTGGTGTAATTGGTTGTAAGATAATGGTAAGCATGCCTGTACTACCATTCACACGTTAGTGTATCTCAGCCGTGGTGTAATTGGTTGTAAGATAATGGTAAGCATGCCTGTACTTCCATTCACACGTTAGTGTATCTCAGCCGTGGTGTAATTGGTTGTAAGATAATGGTAAGCATGCCTGTACTTCCATTCACACGTTAGTGTATCTCAGCCGTGGTGTAATTGGTTGTAAGATAATGGTAAGCATGCCTGTACTTCCATTCACACGTTAGTGTATCTCAGCCGTGGTGTAATTGGTTGTAAGATAATGGTAAGCATGCCTGTACTTCCATTCACACGTTAGTGTATCTCAGCCATGGTGTAATTGGTTGTAAGATAATGGTAAGCATGCCTGTACTTCCATTCACACGTTAGTGTATCTCAGCCATGGTGTAATTGGTTGTAAGATAATGGTAAGCGTGCCTGTACTTCCATTCACATGTTAGTGTATCTGAGCCGTGGTGTAATTGGTTGTAAGATAATGGTAAGCATGCCTGTACTTCCATTCACACGTTAGTGTATCTCAGCCGTGGTGTAATTGGTTGTAAGATAATGGTAAGCATGCCTGTACTTCCATTCACACGTTAGTGTATCTCAGCCGTGGTGTAATTGGTTGTAAGATAATGGTAAGCATGCCTGTACTTCCATTCACACGTTAGTGTATCTCAGCCATGGTGTAATTGGTTGTAAGATAATGGTAAGCGTGCCTGTACTTCCATTCACATGTTAGTGTATCTGAGCCGTGGTGTAATTGGTTGTAAGATAATGGTAAGCATGCCTGTACTTCCATTCACACGTTAGTGTATCTCAGCCGTGGTGTAATTGGTTGTAAGATAATGGTAAGCATGCCTGTACTACCATTCACACGTTAGTGTATCTGAGCCGTGGTGTAATTGGTTGTAAGATAATGGTAAGCATGCCTGTACTACCATTCACACGTTAGTGTATCTCAGCCGTGGTGTAATTGGTTGTAAGATAATGGTAAGCATGCCTGTACTTCCATTCACACGTTAGTGTATCTCAGCCATGGTATAATTGGTTGTAAGATAATGGTAAGCATGCCTGTACTTCCATTCACATGTTGGTGTATCTCAGCCATGGTATAATTGGTTGTAAGATAATGGTAAGCATGCCTGTACTACCATTCACACGTTAGTGTATCTCAGCCATGGTGTAATTGGTTGTAAGATAATGGTAAGCGTGCCTGTACTTCCATTCACACGTTAGTGTATCTCAGCCATGGTGTAATTGGTTGTAAGATAATGGTAAGCATGCCTGTACTTCCATTCACACGTTAGTGTATCTCAGCCGTGGTATAATTGGTTGTAAGATAATGGTAAGCATGCCTGTACTACCATTCACACGTTAGTGTATCTGAGCCGTGGTATAATTGGTTGTAAGATAATGGTAAGCGTGCCTGTACTTCCATTCACACGTTAGTGTATCTCAGCCGTGGTATAATTGGCTGTAAGATAATGGTAAGCATGCCTGTACTTCCATTCACACGTTAGTGTATCTCAGCCGTGGTATAATTGGTTGTAAGATAATGGTAAGCATGCCTGTACTTCCATTCACATGTTAGTGTATCTCAGCCATGTTGTAATTGGTTGTAAGATAATGGTAAGCATGCCTGTACTTCCATTCACACGTTAGTGTATTTCTGCCATGGTGTAATTGGTTGTAAGATAATGGTAAGCATGCCTGTACTACCATTCACACGTTAGTGTATCTCAGCCGTGGTATAATTGGTTGTAAGATAATGGTAAGCATGCCTGTACTTCCATTCACACGTTAGTGTATGTCAGCCGTGGTATAATTGGTTGTAAGATAATGGTAAGCATGCCTGTACTTCCATTCACACGTTAGTGTATCTCAGCCGTGGTGTAATTGGTTGTAAGATAATGGTAAGCATGCCTGTATTACCATTCACACGTTAGTGTATGTCAGCCGTGGTATAATTGGTTGTAAGATAATGGTAAGCATGCCTGTACTTCCATTCACACGTTAGTGTATCTCAGCCGTGGTGTAATTGGTTGTAAGATAATGGTAAGCATGCCTGTACTACCATTCACACGTTAGTGTATCTCAGCCGTGGTATAATTGGTTGTAAGATAATGGTAAGCATGCCTGTACTTCCATTCACACGTTAGTGTATCTGAGCCGTGGTGTAATTGGTGGTAAGATAATGGTAAGCGTGCCTGTACTACCATTCACACGTTAGTGTATCTGAGCCGTGGTGTAATTGGTTGTAAGATAATGGTAAGCATGCCTGTACTACCATTCACACGTTAGTGTATCTCAGCCATGGTGTAATTGGTTGTAAGATAATGGTAAGCATGCCTGTACTACCATTCACACGTTAGTGTATCTGAGCCGTGGTGTAATTGGTTGTAAGATAATGGTAAGCGTGCCTGTACTTCCATTCACACGTTAGTGTATCTCAGCCGTGGTATAATTGGTTGTTAGATAATGGTAAGCATGCCTGTACTTCCATTCACACGTTAGTGTATCTGAGCCATGGTATAATTGGCTGTAAGATAATGGTAAGCATGCCTGTACTTCCATTCACATGTTAGTGTATCTCAGCCCGGGTGTAATTGGTTGTAAGATAATGGTAAGCGTGCCTGTACTTCCATTCACACGTTAGTGTATCTCAGACGTGGTGTAATTGGTTGTAAGTTAATGGTAAGCATGCCTGTACTTCCATTCACACGTTAGTGTATCTGAACCGTGGTGTAATTGGTTGTAAGATAATGGTAAGCATGCCTGTACTTCCATTCACACGTTAGTGTATCTCAGCCGTGGTGTAATTGGTTGTAAGATAATTGTAAGCATGCCTGTACTTCCATTCACACGTTAGTGTATCTCAGCCGTGGTGTAATTGGTTGTAAGATAATGGTAAGCGTGCCTGTACTTCCATTCACACGTTAGTGTATCTGAGCCGTGGTGTAATTGGTTGTAAGATAATGGTAAGCGTGCCTGTACTTCCATTCACACGTTAGTGTATCTGAGCCGTGGTATAATTGGTTGTAAGATAATGGTAAGCGTGCCTGTACTTCCATTCACACGTTAGTGTATCTGAGCCGTGGTATAATTGGTTGTAAGATAATGGTAAGCATGCCTGTACTTCCATTCACACGTTAGTGTATCTGAGCCGTGGTATAATTGGTTGTAAGATAATGGTAAGCATGCCTGTACTTCCATTCACACGTTAGTGTATCTGAGCCGTGGTATAATTGGTTGTAAGATAATGGTAAGCATGCCTGTACTTCCATTCACACGTTAGTGTATCTCAGCTGTGGTGTAATTGGTTGTAAGATAATGGTAAGCGTGCCTGTACTTCCATTCACACGTTAGTGTATCTGAGCCGTGGTATAATTGGTTGTAAGATAATGGTAAGCATGCCTGTACTTCCATTCACACGTTAGTGTATCTGAGCCGTGGTGTAATTGGTTGTTAGATAATGGTAAGCATGCCTGTACTTCCATTCACACGTTAGTGTATCTCAGCCATGGAATAATTGGTTGTAAGATAATGGTAAGCATGCCTGTACTTCCATTCACACGTTAGTGTATCTCAGCCGTGGTATAATTGGTTGTAAGATAATGGTAAGCATGCCTGTACTTCCATTCACACGTTAGTGTATCTGAGCCGTGGTGTAATTGGTTGTAAGATAATGGTAAGCATGCCTGTACTTCCATTCACACGTTAGTGTATCTCAGCCGTGGTGTAATTGGTTGTAAGATAATGGTAAGCATGCCTGTACTTCCATTCACACGTTAGTGTATCTGAGCCGTGGTGTAATTGGTTGTAAGATAATGGTAAGCATGCCTGTACTTCCATTCACACGTTAGTGTATCTGAGCCGTGGTGTAATTGGTTGTAAGATAATGGTAAGCATGCCTGTACTTCCATTCACACGTTAGTGTATCTCAGCCGTGGTGTAATTGGTTGTAAGATAATGGTAAGCGTGCCTGTACTTCCATTCACACGTTAGTGTATCTCAGCCGTGGTATAATTGGTTGTAAGATAATGGTAAGCATGCCTGTACTTCCATTCACACGTTAGTGTATCTGAGCCGTGGTGTAATTGGTTGTAAGATAATGGTAAGCATGCCTGTACTTCCATTCACACGTTAGTGTATCTGAGCCATGGTGTAATTGGTTGTAAGATAATGGTAAGCATGCCTGTACTTCCATTCACACGTTAGTGTATCTCAGCCATGGTATAATTGGTTGTAAGGTAATGGTAAGCATGCCTGTACTTCCATTCACACGTTAGTGTATCTCAGCCGTGGTGTAATTGGTTGTAAGATAATGGTAAGCATGCCTGTACTTCCATTCACACGTTAGTGTATCTGAGCCGTGGTGTAATTGGTTGTAAGATAATGGTAAGCATGCCTGTACTTCCATTCACACGTTAGTGTATCTGAGCCGTGGTGTAATTGGTTGTAAGATAATGGTAAGCGTGCCTGTACTTCCATTCACACGTTAGTGTATCTGAGCCGTGGTGTAATTGGTTGTAAGATAATGGTAAGCATGCCTGTACTTCCATTCACACGTTAGTGTATCTGAGCCGTGGTGTAATTGGTTGTAAGATAATGGTAAGCATGCCTGTACTACCATTCACACGTTAGTGTATCTGAGCCGTGGTGTAATTGGTTGTAAGATAATGGTAAGCATGCCTGTACTTCCATTCACACGTTAGTGTATCTCAGCCATGGTATAATTGGTTGTAAGATAATGGTAAGCATGCCTGTACTTCCATTCACACGTTAGTGTATCTGAGCCGTGGTGTAATTGGTTGTAAGATAATGGTAAGCATGCCTGTACTTCCATTCACACGTTAGTGTATCTCAGCCGTGGTATAATTGGTTGTAAGATAATGGTAAGCGTGCCTGTACTTCCATTCACACGTTAGTGTATCTCAGCCATGGAATAATTGGTTGTAAGATAATGGTACTGTTTGCCAGGTAGGCAGATGCAGTTTTTTTTACGGTATGGACGTAACTAGTGATTGAGAATGTCAGCCCTATCATGGGCTATAACTCTGGGTTACATATGTCCACAAAACTGCTAAATCGGCTGAATGTGTTACTGTTGAAATGTATTTTGCTATTGCTACTTAAATTACCTTTGCCAATATTGGAAATCAATGCTGAGATAAACGAGATACATTTTCCAACTGCTTTTCATCTGTATTCTAGCAAAGCTCGGAGCAAAGTTGATGAGTTAGACCTTTAAGCTAGTTTTAATGAAGTCTGAAATGAATTTCTCTCCAGTGGCATTATAGTATATTGATCCTCCAGACCATTATAAGCTTCTAAAGGGGAATGCATACTGAAATAACTGCTAATTTGTTTTAGGCAGAAGTTAAGTTTATGGGGATGTCCCCCCATTCCTTTAAATATGGACACAGCATTATCATATTGACTATCTCCATGAATTTCTAGATCCTAACATTCCTTCTCACGAGAGAAAATAGTGTTACGTGCCTATGATAATTCTGGCCATCTCTTATATACCCTATTAAGATAATTACAGTATCCCGACCATGGTCACTCTTTCTACGGCTGTCGTGTTGTTCTTGTGGGTTTCCGTCTTCCACCATTATAGTGAGTGACTCTGTTAATCAGGGAGACTAGTATACTTACCTAAACAAATGCAACATTTCAATGTTTTCTCTCTTAGAAAAGATCTCACAATTGAATGCAAATCAGTGGCCAGTAATAATCCACTGTTATTACTGGACTAATTTCTGGACGTAGTATTTTCTGTGTTGGTGTTTTTATTGTTTAGGGATAGAGGGCCTTAGGTACAATGCAAGTGAATGCTTATTGTATAGTAAAGAGAAATGTTTTCTGGGATCTATCCTTCTAAACAGAACAAGCCCTAGTTTCTTGCAATTGTCACTGATTTATACTTTATACACTATTGATTTACACTATTTATACTCACTATGTAGGTTGGTACAGTTGAGATTCAGTGTATTATACTACTGTATGTTTTTATCCATTGTAGGCCTTTGATTATGAACAGAAAAAGCTCTTGGCAACAAAGGGTAAGTAGTGAAAAGTAGTTTTTTTCATGAAACGTATACATTATATCTTAAAATGAATCATTGCAATTATTGTAGGCAAGCTATATATAGCGTTTTAACTCCTTTGCAACAGGTGCATGAAAAACATTGTCTAACATTTTTAAAAAGTAATTCTATAATACTGGAGCTTTACTAAAGGAAATTGAAGAGAACAAATTATTCTAATCTGTATTTCCTCCTGGGGAGCTAATATTGAGATGTATTAATCGCCCGAAGCCTTTGATTCATTGATTTGGTTTTGAATTGTTTGGAATAACTTGAATTTATAATTCATTTTACCATTGGCTAACGTAAGGTCTGGCGCACATTTCTTTAACACGGTTATGATCCTGTAGCCCAAGCTTTACAATGCTATGTTTTTATATATTCAGAATTGTTCTGGTTTAACTAAAACTAAAATAATAAACAATCCAGTAAAATCATCTTTATACCTGAATATTAATGGGGGTTTTTGCCTTTCCCTCTGCAGCTATGTTAAAGAAACCAGTTGTGACAGAAGTAAGAACACCAACAAACACTTGGAGTGGACTGGGTTTCTCCAAATCCATGCCAGCAGAAACTATAAAAGAATTAAGGCGGGCTAACCATGTACAGTACAAGCCCACAATGACAACGACATACGAGGTATCAAGGAAAGATTGTAATGATGATTTGCGTCAGATACAGTAAACTTTCAATGACTAAAGTGCTTGTTGATGTTACATAGTTACATAGCAGACGAGGTTGAAAAAAGACCTATGTCCATCGGGTTCAACCTATGTTACATTTAGACGACAGATACTTATCCTATGTTTGTATATACAGTATATTGATCCAGAGGAAGGCAAACAAAAAACCCCAGTGAAAAATGATCCAATGATGTCTCATGAAGGGACAAAAATAAATTCCTTCCTGGCTCCTATAATGGCAATCCGATATCTCCCAGGATCAACATCCTTCCCATGTTTACTTATTTGGTATATCCCTGTATACCGTTACTTCCTAAAAAGGTGTCTAATCTTTTTTTTTTTTTTTGAAGATCTGTATTGTATCTGACATCTCAGTCTCAATGGTCAATAAACTTCACATTTTAACTGATCTTGCTGTAAAGAACCCTTTCCTTTGTTGCTGTTGAAATCTCCTTTCGTCCAATCTTAAGTGATGACTCTGTGTCGTTTCTATTGCCCTTGGGATGAATAGTTATTTTGAAAACTCGTTGTATTGACCTTGAATATATTTGTATATAGTTATCATATCCCCTCTTAAACACAACTTTTCTACCATAAGCAAATGTAATTTAGCTAGCCTTCCATAATGTCTTTTTTATGGAGTGCCTAAAACGGTACTCCGTATTCAAGGTGTGGTCTTACTAATGCTTTATACAGTGACATAATTATGCTTTCCGCCCCTTCGATTCATACCCCTTTGTAGCTACTTCATGACTTTGGGCACTATTGCTAAGCCTGCTGTCTACAAGCACTCAATCCTTCTCCATCAAGGATTCACCTAATTTTGCCCCATTTCATGTGTACTGCACCGACACACTTTATTCGAGCAAATACCCGGTATGTACCTGGCAGATACCTGGAATGCGCCGCTCCTCACCTCTGACAAGCCCCGTTGCATTTGCCTTCCCAGCCTGGGTTCATGCCTGGCTGACGGGCGGCTGATCTGTTAAATGATAATGATCAGGATTTAATAGGCTGCAATGCTTCGCGTGTCTACCAGATGGCATAAATTCATGAATTGTAATGCAGTATATATATATATACTGTGCAGTATTGCAGCCAGCGGGAATAAAATGCTTCAATCCCTGCCGGAAAATAACTCAATGCACTCGGGCAGAAAACAGTCACAAACCTCAATACACCCGGGTATACCCGAATTCGTGGGACTAGCCGAGCTCGAATAAAGTGTGTCGCCAGTGTAAGGTGCCTGTTTATTATTGTTACCCAAATGCATAACCTTACATTTACCTGTATTAAACCTCATCTGCCATTTACCTGCCCAAGTTTCCACTCTATCCATGTTCTTTTGGAGATAAATTACATCCTGCTCTGATTTTACTACCTTATACAATTTAGTGTCATCAGCAAGGATGGAGACTTTGCTCTCTATGCCAACCTCAAGGTCATTAATAAACAAGTTAAAAAGCAGGTGTCTCAGTACCGATCCCTGAGGTACTCCTCTTACAACTTTAGCCCAACCTGAAAATGTTCCATTTATGACAACTTGCTATTTATTTATAAAATGTTTTACCAGGAAGTAATACATTGAGAGTTCTCTCGTTTTCAACTATGTTCTGGGCACAGAGTTATGATGACAGATACACGGTTACATTAAGTGAACAGGGTTATACATTATATACAAGACATTGCATGCACAGTAAGAGATAATGTTATAGGCATATGTAACAGTTACAGACCAGGTTAAAATGTGAGACCACCTTGAAAAAACATAGACTTCTGTTGTCTGTTCTTCAACCATTTTTCAATCCAGGTGCAAATATTTTTACGGATACCAATTTCCTTTATCTTGTATACTAACCTCTTATGTGTCACCATATCAAAAGCCTTTGCAAAATCTAAGTAGACCGTATCAACTTAATTTCCCTGGTCTAAATTCCTACTTACCTCCTCAAATAAGTTGATGGTTAGTTTGGCATGACCTATCCTTCGTAAAGCCATGCTGAATATTATTAATAATTTTGTTTTCCATTAGGTGTTTCTGAATATTATCCTGTACTAAACCTTCAAATAGCTTCCCCACTATTGATGTCAGGCTTCCAGATCTGTAATTCTCCGGTTGGGATCTAGCTTCCTTTTTAATTGTAGATACCACGTCTGCTTTCCCCCAATCTTGTAATACTGAGCCTGTGGAAATGAAGACCTAGAATATTAAATGTAATGGTTTGGCTATTACTGAACTTGGCTCCTTAAGAACCCTTGGATGCATGCAATCGGGGCCAGGAACTTTATCTTTTATCAAGCGGTCTGTGCACTTCCTCAGTTAACCAATTGTTCATTAATATGGAGGTTGTGGTTTCCTCCTTTGCCAATATTTTTCCAATTGACTAATACATTATTTATGTAATACCTACTACACCTTTTTTCTGATCTCCAATAATTTGCCTGCCCATCTCTCAGAAAGGGTCCTATATTGTTTTCTAATCTTTTTGTGATTAGGTTACTTTTTAACTTTTCAAGGTTGATTTAACTTTCTATTGCAATTGTTTTTTGTTTAAAAATGTTGGTAATCTGATTGCTTTTCTTACATTCCTTAGAATTCCGTTGTGATGTCTCAGTCCCTTCTGACTAAGAATGTAAACGCCTGCCTCTTCCTTTCCATTTCCTCCCCTACCTGTTTGTTTATCCCCATTGGTTTAGACTTGTTTCTTTTATATTTATTACCCAAGTTTATACAGTACACTAATAAATGTACTTATCGAACAATGCTTTAAAGCTGCCCATCTATCATCCACATTCTTTCCTGCAAAAAGGTTACACCAATTTATTTCTTAGACATTTTTCCTCCGTTTATTAAAATCTGACTTTCTAAAATGTGTAAGTCTTTGTTGAACCCCAAATGAGATGTTACGATCCCTGTTTCCAAAATATTCCCAGACCAAATCCAGTAATGCCCCTGTCCTTGTTGGTTCTTAAATAATTTTGGTCATTTTAACTGTCTCTTAGACACATTCAAAAAGTTTCCTTTAGTTTTCATGCTAATCTCATTGCTCCAGTCTATGTCCGGATAATTAAAATCGCCCATTATGAAAACCTGATCTAGTTTTGCAGTCTTCACTATTTGCAAAAGTATTTTGGCTTCCTCAATCTCAGATATTTGGTGTTTTATAGCATATCCCTACAAACATTATCTTTATACTTTTACCTCCACTGCTAATTTCTATCCACAAATTATCTACATTTTCATCAATCCCTTCAGAAACATCTTCCCTTATAAAAAGTTTAAAATCTAGTTTAACATGTAAACATACTCCACCACCTCTTCTATTTGCTCAATTTCTCAGAAAAATGAAATCACACTAGTCTAAATTAACAGACCAGTCATGAGTTTCATCCCACCATGTTTCAGTTATGTATGCATGCAATGTCTATAATATCATATTGTTCCCTTGAAGCTCAAGCTCCCCCATTGTATCTGTCAGGCTTCTTGCCTTAGGAAACATGCATGTAAGGTTTTTACCATTCTGTGCTATTATCTTATCCACTCCTGCCTTTCTGCTCCAATTGAATTTAGACTTCAGAAGTTTACTAGTGTTATCTGTATTTAATATGGGTGCGTCCCTGCTTGCCAAACGCCTGCTCCTCCCCCGTACCTCCGAAACCCCCGTGCGTGCACACACACCATCACGTGGCCGCCACTTGCACTATCCTGTTTGGCTGCCCGCGCACAGCTTCTTCGGCTGCCCGCCCGCGCACAGCTTTTCTTTTGCCCTCCTGCGCACAGTGTCTGCCGACCTGCGCACATCAGGTTTCACCGCTTGGGCCCTCTTCCCCCCACCCGGGGCGCGCCCACCTATTTGCGCACCGCTGCATTCAATCACAACACCCACACATACTCAATCACAACTCACAATGACACACTGCACTCTCACACTCAGACGCACTGCGCACAATCGGACGCACTGCGCGCAATCGGACGCACTGCGCGCAATCGGACGCACTGCGCGCAATCGGCCGCACTGCGCGCAATCGGACGCACTGCGCGCAATCGGGCGCACTGCGCGCAATCGGGCGCACTGCGCCCGCTATCCAATCGGGCGCACTGCGCCCGCTATCCAATCGGGCGCACTGCGCCCGCTATCCAATCGGGCGCACTGCGCGCGCTATTCAATCGGGCGCACTGCGCGCGCTATCCAATCGGGCGCACTGCGCGCGCTATCCAATCGGGCGCACTGCGCGCGCTATCCAATCGGGCGCACTGCGCGCGCTATCCAATCGGGCGCACTGCGCACACTCACTTTTTTACCGGGGGGTAGTACTCCGCATGTTCCGGCCCCCCGTGTGGGGGAAACAGACAGGAGGAGGAGGAGGAGGGGCTGTCTGTGTGCAGGGAAGGCCCCGCAGAGAAGCAGCAAGGCCCCGCCCCCACAGCAAGGTCCCGCAACAAGCAGAGAAGCAGCACGAAGCTTGTTCAACCGCCCGCATATGCTGACACGCCGCCTGCGCCCCCCCTAAATAATCCTGCGAGACCCCCAATTTGCGCACCGCTGCATTAAACAACTGCAGAATTGAACAAAAGTGAATTTAATGGAAGAAGTTTCCACAAACCTCCAGTACATGAACACACCCAACATATCATATTATTCACAGGTAGTGGTAATGACGGGCTTGGCTGATAGAGGAATGTCTCCCTCCACCCTTGCCATTCCTGCCATGATGCACCAAATATCTTCACTCAATCTGGCAAATCTATTGGGATTGGTCAACTCAAAACTGGCCTAAGTCTTCCCGTTACCCATATCTTTTCTTGTTTGTTTATGTATGTTGGGTAGGCGTTAAATCACATGGATGTGGGAAAGATGCATTCAGAAATAGAAGTATTTTTTCATTTTTTTAAATATGTATGTATATAGTGTGTGTATATAGTGTGTGTGTGTGTGTGTGTGTGTGTATATGTGTAATGTATATAATGGTTTTCCATGTACAGGCATACCCCGCATTAACGTACGCAATGGGACCGGAGCATGTATGTAAAGCGAAAATGTACTTAAAGTGAAGCACTACCTTTTTCCCACTTATCGATGCATGTACTGTACTGCAATCATCATATACGCGCATAACTGATGTAAATAACGCATTTGTAACAGGCTCTATAGTCTCCCCGCTTGCGCACAGCTTCGGTACAGGTAGGGAGCCGGTATTGCTGTTCAGGACGTGCTGACAGGCGCATGCGCGAGCTGCCGTTTGCCTATTGAGTGAGATGTACTTATTCGCGAGTGTACTTAAAGTGAGTGTCCTTAAACCGGGGTATGCCTGTATAGTGTATGCAAACACTTGCCTTCTTAACATACAATGAAACAAAACAGCATATGTTGATTGTGTGTGTGTATACATATATACATACTGTATATACATATATATATATATACAGTATATGTATACATGCACACAATCAACATATGCTGTTTTGTTTCATTGTATGTTAAGAAGGCAAGTGTTTGCATAAACTATACATGGAAAACCATTCAATATTGTGACTAAATCTTAAGACTAGTCAGATCTGTGAAATCTGGTTTCTTACATTTATTTTCTTGCATTTTCTCTTTATTCAACAGAAGGATTTGTCAAGCATATTATTTTTGTTATATGTATATGTACATATATACAGTACACATACAGAAACGAAAAATAAAAACCAACCCAAACAGATACATGAACAAAACCAAGGAGGCTTCTAAGGGGTTTTAAGGATTAGGGTAGGACATAAGCATATATATTTAACTAAACATAAGCATACGTATGAATAAAATACTAATACTCGCATTTTCCCAACTCTCGGGGCATTCGGGAATTCGGATTTGTATTAATGTTGTGAATTAAGTGTCTATACAGCATCCCTTATGATAGTTTTTTTTGTTGTTGTTTTGTTATTTTTTAAGTGCCCTTGTCCCACAACCTTGTGTTTGTCCATCACTTCCTGTAAATTCAATCCATTTGTGGATTAATTCTTGTCCGTTAGGCACATTTGAATAGTATACCTCACATTTTAACATAGCTATTGATTTATTTGTTTGAGATGTCAGTTGGGAAATGGAGGGGGAGCTGGATCTAATCCACCTGTCCATAATACACTTTTTTGCTGGTAGGAGAATGAGATCCGTCTGGGTTTGGATGTGTAAACCAGTGGGTCAGGACCCAAAACAAGAAGCTTTAATCTGTAGTTTGTTACCTGTTTAACAGTCTGTCAGGAGTTGGGTAATTTTATTCTAGAAATTTCTGATCTTGCCATATTCCCATATACACTGCAAAAAATTGGCATCAGGACAATTACCGGAAATATCTGCTCTAAATGTTTCTAGTTGTGCCAGGCTACAGTAATATAGGCTCTGTTTAGAATCTTACATTGTATTTCATGCAGATGCACTGCTGCAGTTGCTCTCTAGCCTGGTATTGCAGTTTTAGTTAAATCTCTGTAATGTACTTACTGTAATTTTTCCATTTATATAGATCCAAATAACCTCCTGTTTTTTGTTTTGTTTTTATTTCTGCATTAGAGATGTCTGAGTTGTTCGCTTAATTTTGCCATTCGGGCAAATAAAATTGCAAACTTAACAAAAAGTTAATGTGGGTGATAATGTGGCCCTATATATAGTGACATTCTGGTCCAAATCCAGCAATGCACATTTTTGAAAAAAAGCAAACAAAAGTGCAACATTCATGCAACTCCAGTGGTCTGTTTACATTATACAGTATATAAAAGTGATCATTTACATTTTTATTGAAATAAATATTTAGCCATTGCAGAATGTGAGTCCAGTCACAGACTCTATATTCCCTTCAAATACTGGACATATTATACAATCACATTGCCTCTTTCCTGTTAAATATGTTCTGCTAGTTAGAACCGCATTACTAATCTGTGTAAACAAATATGCAATTAATGAATAACTGGGTTTCATTTGTTAATATTCTGTTTAAAGCGAATCAGAAAAAGGGGGAGGGGAAACACAAAATGATTGTGCCTCTAAAAGAATTCACTGAACTGCACACCACAACGTATAAAGGTTAACTTTTAATAGAGCAATTGGATGAATAAATAGTCAGTGAATTTTGTCCCTGAAGAAGCTTCTTTGCTGGAGGGAAACGCGCGTTGGACGCGCAATGTTGTCAATCTCCTACTTGGAGCTGTTTTAATGTAGTGTTTGCAGTCTCCTGGTTCACTGTGTACAGACTTCAGTATCTGATTATTTAATTTATCTTCACAGTCGGCAAGCTTGTTATCCCTGCTCCTTATGATGTGTGTTCACAGAGTTCATGCTGTGAATTCACCACCTACATTGCTGTGATTGTCAGCTCTATCATGTTGTTTACTCACTAGTTACAATACTGTGTGTGTTAGCTATACCACTCAGTGTTTGCACTTCCACACACTGACACTTTATCACTGAAGTGTTCAATGGTAACAACAGCAGCAGGATCACTGACTATTTATTCATCCAGTTGCTCGCTGACTTACATATATATAGACATACCACCTGGTCTCACAGTTGTCCCAGAGGGGTTAATACCCTGACTTACAGCATCTTATGTCCTCTACATCCCATCATTAGGGTGTGTACTGGGATAGTATGATCATATATTTGACGACATGAGTGTTTGATAGCGTTGATTTAATTTACTTTTAAATCCACTTTACACAATTCTTTGGTAATATATGTTTTAAGTAAATCTATTAAAAGTTAACCTTTATACGTTGTGGTGTGCAGTTCAGTGAATTCTTTTAGGGGCACAATCATTTTGTGTTTCCCCTCCCCCTTTTTCTGATTCACTTTTCAGTTCACAGTTTGCACCCACAATTTAATTACCTTACTCTATTTAATTATATTACTCAATTAGTATGGTCCTGTGATCACTTTCTATCCCGTTCCTGTTATCTCTCTGTTTAAAGCGCTTACATATTTGACAGTACAACGAAACATTAAAAAACCATTATATATAAAAATAAATATATAAAATAAAAATACAAAATGCCATCATATGACAGAATAACATGGTTAAACTGGAACTCGCCGCCCATCTTCGCTCTCTTCAGTCTATTGTGTGCATGGTACTCTGATTCTGTATCCCCACTTCACCGGTCCACTTGCAAGTACTGAAAATAAATCCCTTGTTGACCTGTGCTCATAAATGTCAAATAACATTAACAACCCACTTGTGTTTCAAAGGTACAGTAGTCTCGGCACTTAACATTATCCACATGTATGAGGAAAAGTAAAGTAGCAACCCAAGGCTTTGCAGAGGGATAGCATGCCTTCAAACATTGCTGCTTAACAGTATTCACTTGTATGTCATCGATGAGGCAAATTTAAGTGCAGAGACTGGTTTTGAAATGCATGTGTGGAATTAAAGAAAAATCCTTTTACGAAAAAGGACAAATATAATATTTACCAATACATTATAACATTCGAATGCTAAAGATAAAGAGCTTGCATTTAAAGGGAAATGGGGGTAATGAAACCAAAGTGAAAGGGTGGGTGGTTACGCCAAAAGACTCTGGGTTTGCTCTCATTGTGTAAGCCAGGAGGCAAGCTTCTTCCTCTTGGTAGAGTGAGTCAAACAGAAAAGGGCACAAAAACGATGTAGAAAGGTATAAGTAGTATTAAACAATAAGTGATACTGTATGAGGTCTGACATAATGTGGAGTTCAAGACCATTGCTCATTCTTAAATATAATCCATTGCCTTTTTCTAAACAATGTAGTTTGGTGGTGTCGAAATTGCACTTCAGATACAATTAAACATTATTGTGAAATGCATTTTAATACCGTTTTGTTTGTCATATATTTAGGTTTGTGACAAAGGGAGATGGTGCTCTTATGTTCTTACACCATCTGACCTAATCAACATTTTTATGGTTGACTTGCATATTTCAGAACCCATCTATGTCTCTATCACGGTCAAACAGCCGAGAGCAGCTGGGAAATGGCAGCGACTCTGATAACTGGAGGGATAGGAATGGGATGGACTGCTCTCACAGTGAATACCCATCATCTATTGGGAGTCCCAAACGCAAACAAAACAAATCCGGTATGCATTTTCCCAAAGCCTCAATCCACAGAATGAACAGTATTGTACTTATTTATATGCCTTAATGTTCAATTAGCTGTTTAATCTACGTAATGTTCTTGTAGTGCTGACCCTTATTAGAACACTCGCCCTTTTAATTTGAAGAATGTAAAGCAATAAAGTAACTTTCCAGTAATGGGATGCCTGTGTGCATGTCATTTTCTGCCATTATAATCAACTGATGAGCATCTTGTTTAATGTGTCACAAGTATTCTCTTTTGCGCTAGGCAGCAGAAAACACTTGATTGGACCATAATGTATCGTTCAGCATTGGAAGTGCCTTGTAGAGTAGTTCCACTTTATAAATGTGATCTCACTGTACAGTAGGTCTTCCCAACCTGGCATCAAGAGGTAAAAGTCGTGGGCTAAAAACACCCTCTGCACAATACATGGTGAATGGTAAAATACTGACGAAGGGGAAGTGAGGTCATTATAGCTGGTGATCTAAAAATAGGCAATTTAGCAAAATGGTGTGGAGAAGCATTCGGGATGCCAGGATATATAGGGAAGGGTATTAGCAGCAGAAAGAGGAAGGTACACTACTAATTCTGGTCACTAGATTTCACATGGATAATAAACACACCATCCCTGCAAGCTCTGAACCCACAATAATAGATCTATATCTATCTATATCTATTATGTGAAAAAGAAAGTACACCCTCTGAATTCCATGGTTTTACATATCAGGACATAATAACAATCTGTTCCTTAGCAGGTCTTAAAATTAGGTAAATACAACCTCAGATGAACAGCAAGACATGACATATTACACCATGTCATGATTTATTTAACAAAAAAAGCCAAAATGGAGAAGCTATGTGTGAAAAACTAAGTACACCTTATGATTCAATAGCTTGTAGAAACACCTTTAGCAGCAATAACTTGAAGTAATCGTTTTATGTATGACTATCAGTCTCTCACATCGTTGTGGAGGAATTTTGGCCCACTCTTCTTTACAACGTTGCTTCAGTTCATTGAGGTTTGTGGGCATTTGTTTATGCACAGCTCCCATAAGGTCCAGCCACAGCATTTCAATCAGGTTGAGGGTCTGGACTTTGAGTGGGCCATTGTAACACCTTGATTCTTTTCCAGCCATTCTGTTGTAGATTTGCTGGTGTTCTTGGGATCATTGTCCTGTTGCATGACCCAATTTCGGCCAAGCTTTATCTGTCGGACAGATGGCTTCACATTTGACTCTAGAATACTTTGGTATACAGAGGAGTTCATGGTCGACTCAATGACTGCAACTTACCCAGGTCCTGTGGCTGCAAAAACAAGCCCAAATCATCACCCCTCCACCACCGTTCTTGACAGTTGGTATGAGGTGTTTGTGCTGATATCCCGTGTTTGGTTTTCGCCAAACATTTTGCTGTGCATTATGGCCAAACATCTCCACTTTGGTCTTGTCTGTCCAAAGGACATTGTTCCAGAAGTCTTGTGATTTGTTCAGATGCAACTTTGCAAACCTAAGCCGTGCTGCCATGCTCTTTTTCGAGAGAAGAGGCTTTCTCCTGGCAACTCGTCAAAACAAACCATAATTGTTCAGTCTTTTTCTAATTGTACGGTCATGAACTTTAACATTTAACATGCTAATTGAGGCCGGTAGAGTCTGAGATGTAACTCTTGGGTATTTTGCAATTTCTCTGAGCATTGCACGGTCTGACTTAGGATGAATTTGCTGGGATGTCCACTCCTTGGAAGATCGGCAACTGTCTTGAATGTTTTCCACGTTTGAATAATCTTTCTCACTGTAGAATGATGGACTTTAAATTGTTTAGAAATTGCCTTATAACCCTTCCCAGATTGATGGGCAGCAACAATTGCTTCTCTGAGATAATTGCTGATGTCTTTCCTCCTTGGCATTGTGTTAACACAAACCTGAATGCTCCAGACCAGCAAACTGCTAAAACTTCGGCTTTTATAGAGGAGGTCACACTTGCTGATGGTCAATTAATCAAGGGCATTTGATTAGCAGCACCTTTCTGCTACTTAGCTTCTTAATTCCTATGGAAGCAGTAAGGGTGTACTTAGTTTTTCACACATGGCTTCTCCAGTTTGGCTTTATTTTTGTTAAATAAATCAAGACACGGTGTAATATCATGTGTTGTTTATCATCTGAGGTTGTATTTACCTAATTTTTAGACCTGCTAAGGAACAGTGATTGTTATTATGTCCTGATATGTAAAACCATGGAATTCAAAGAGGGTGTACTTTTTCACGTTTGTGTATGTATGTGTTGCTTTCTTTCCATATTTCTTTAAATATATGGCATTTCAATTGGAAATTAGTGGTTATTAATTTTGTATTTGCTTTTTTCCTAATTACTTCACAGCTGAACATTATCTTAGCAGCAGTAATTATATGGACTGCATTTCCTCACTAACTGGAAGTAACGGTTGCAATCTGAACAGCTCATTCAAAGGATCTGATCTTCCTGAACTATTCAGCAAACTTGGATTAGGGAAATACACAGACATCTTTCAGCAGCAAGAGGTGAGGGGGGTCACAAATCTGAATTGTCGAAGCTTCAGATAGTTTGGGTGACCTTACACATTCGGACAAATGAGTATTTGTAAACTTTGTGGACTCAATCATCGCTTCATATTTTATTAGCAGGATTTACCTCTTAATATATATTGACTCATGTTTCTATCTAACCTTTAACATAATGTATTGCATGTTCTTCATCACTTCTATTGTTTAAATACAGTAGATGTTTTTGAACGCTTAGCATGTGGTTTGCAAAGTATACTTGGAGTAACCGTTAAGTTATCCATAATAATTAAAGTGGTAGTCTGTTAAATGGAAACTTTTAATCAAATTTCCAAATATGTGAGATGGCTTTAGAAATGTAAAACACCAGCAATTATAGTTCTTAATTCTCCAGGTATTCCCCGATTAGAACGCCTAGAAGTACAGATTTGACTAAAATGCTATTGTGACTGTCTGTCTACTATACAGTATGTTGGCATTATATTACTGCCTCCACAACCAGTGTATAAGGTACATGGTTTTTGCCTCCAAGCACTGTGTGAAATGACTCTTCTGTATACAGCAAAAGACAAAAATACTCAATGCTACAACCAATGTGACAAAATAAAGAGTTAAATACTTCAATGTTGGTATTCTCATGAGTAAGGTTCATTTAGTTAAACCCTTTGGCCAAAGCGTTATAAGCCTGCAGCCACGTCACGGCATGACCAGTATGCAGGTCCTAACACTACCTGTGACAATTCTCAGATACCTCTGCAGTGGAGGGAGAAGGGTCTCAGTGGACCTGTCCTGCACAGGTACATCGAAAAACCTGCTACTTTAAAAGTGTGTGTAGGGGGGTGAGCTTAAACCTTGGGAGGAGGGGCCACCAACCCCCAACAACTGATACCAGTTGAAAATTTAAATTAATGAACACACAGTCCCTGCAAGAAGTACAGATTTAACAAAAATGCTATACAGCGACTATCTATGTTGGCATTATATTACTGCCTCCACAACCAGTGTATAAGGTACATGATTTTGCTTCCAAACACTATTGGAATGACTCTTCTGTTAGTAAAACATTGAGATTAGAAAACCACATGGATGGAACCACACAAAATCAACGTGGTAGCTTTTGTTTTATACATATCTAGGCAGAATTCGTAGGAGTAGTTTTGAGGAGTTCTGATTTGATAGAGATACTATTTTTGATAGAGATACTATTTTAGTTAGTGCAGACACCAACAATGCTCAGATAATAAAAAGGAACTCCCAATGCCAGTTTACCGACCAAACGGCCCATCGGCTTAGTGCATTGTGACCAACGCAGGAAACCCTTTTTAAAAGAACATACAACCTGTTTGTGACATTAGGTGGTGTTAACAGACGCCCGTAACTTTGCAGAAGTTGCTTGTTGCCATCTTATACTTTCGTTTCAATGAACACATATCCTTTTGAAAGTCAACTTTATCTTATTTCAGTGGATCTCCGTCTTTATATTATGTTAATTTGTAAATATAGATTCCCTTCTCACTTTCTTTATACAAATTGTCAAGGGGCTGCAGAATGCATTTAAACTACAGTTCTACAGCTTTTCCTCTGTACAAGCAGCGTGTTTACCATGTGTATTGTTTTGTGTTAGATTGACCTTCAGACATTCCTCACACTAACGGATCAGGATTTAAAGGAACTTGGCATTACAACATTTGGTGCTCGGAGGAAAATGTTGCTGGCTATCTCAGGTAGGGTAAAGTATACTCACGCACATGATACATGTGTTAGTTACCCAATATTGTGCTATGAAGTTATACTTTGCATTGGCAGATTGTCATGTGTATTGAGGGGCACTCTGAGAAGTATATTTTAAGAAGTAATTTGATTTTAAAAGATCCCACACCTACTTGCTCATATATGTAAAGGTCACAACTCAATAGGGAAATCCCCACTATTGTGTCAGGAGTAGATTCATCAACAATGTAGCTATTAAAATATTTTTATTAATTGAATTAAAAAAAAAAAACAGTTTTAGTTCCAGGAATCACATACATCAGATAGCAATTTAGAAGATGGAGTATACAAAGCATTCAAGTAGTTTGGAAGGAAGGGAAAGAGGATGAAGAGGGGACGTACTGTATGGTCAGAAGAGGATTGATTGTAACAGAGCTGGTGTGTGTTGGTACTTTGGTGATGCAGAACATTGAGAGGGAATGGAATCTAGTTGGCCACGTGTTGGATCTTGAACCTACATTCCCAGCATGCTCAAACACCAATACCCACCACATCATATACATATATATATATATATATATATATATATATATATATATATATATATATATATATATATATATATATATATATATATATATATATATATATATATATATATATATATATATATATATATATATATATATATATATTTGTCAACAGGAGTGCTACTGAGCGTGGCAAATGTATACAACAAAAGACAGGGGAGCACAATGCTACATCCAATTGACAAAACATACTGTAGATGGTAATAAGTATAAAGTTAAATACTTGGTTATTTAGTTAAACCCTTTGGCCAAAGCGTCATAAGCCTGCATACCAATGTCAAGGTATAACCACATTTGCAGGTCCTAACATTAAACTGTGAACCTTCCCTTTTACCTCTGTATGAGGGGAAACAACCATAGTAGATCCTGTCCATACAGCAATTTCTAACTGGTAACAGATGTTTGGAGGTAGGTGGCTCCTCCTTCCAGAGCTCACCCCTCCCCACCTTTTTAATTTGGGAGGTTTTCTCATTTTGCTGACTAATAATTTTGCTACAAATAACATAAATAACACATAAAGGGGAGAATTGCTTCAGACATAAAAGTAACATTTAGGGAAATGTCCCTGCTCCGAAGAGCTTACCATCTAATTTGTTGGTAGGAAGAACGTACAGAGACAGTAGGAGGGCGTTCTGGTAAGTGCATCTGCAAGGGGCCAAGGTTAATGCATGTGGTGTTAATTATCAGCCATGGAGCTACTCATGCTTCCTTAAGCAGGTGTTTTGAGCTGGGCGTTAAAGGGGGATAGAGAGGGTGCTAGTCGGATATTGAGGAGAAGGGCATTCCAGAGGTGTGGGGCAGTCAGTGAGAAGGGTTTAAGGTGGGAGAGGGCTTTAGATTCAAAAGGGGTAGAGAGAAGACATTGTGGAGCAGAATGCAAGAGTCAGGATGGTGTATAGCGAGAAATTAGGGCTGAGATGTAAGGTGTAAGACAGTGCCCTGAGGTACCCCCACAGAGAGATCGAGAGAGGAGGAGGTGTTAGCAAAAAAAATGTGAAGGAGAGGAGGGTGGTCCACAGTATCAAATGCTGCAGAGAGGTCGAGTAATATGAGCAGAGTGTAAACTGCTGAAAATAACTGAACTGCATATTTTCTTAGGTTTGTGCCTGAGTGTAAAAGCACACCAACACTCTCTAAAAACATTTATGGGTGCCTTGAAAATTTAATTTCTAAAAAATATATTTTATTGCTTTAGAACTGAATAAAAACCGGAGGAAGCTTTTTGAACCAACCAATTTACGTTCATCATTCCTTGAAGGAGGAGCCAGTGGGAGACTTCCACGCCAGTATCACTCGGACATTGCCAGTGTCAGCGGTCGCTGGTAGCGGCCAGTAAGAGAACTTGAACATACCAGCAGAGAGGAACATAGCGGACCTGTGGACAGGCATCACTGCATATTCTTACCCTCCGCACTTTAAAGTCAGGGTACGAAGGACCAAAGCATTGTGTCCATACCAGTACTTGTGCCCAAAAACACTTGTGTTGTCACCCAGAACACCAAATGTGGAATATGTTTTGTATGCCTATTTAGACTGGACCAAATTGCAATAGCAAAACTAATGGTTTTATGTTGAGTATTTTTATTATGTATGCACTGAAATTTTACCTTATTGAATGAAAAATGAGTCCGATACCAGAGGGCACGACTTAATAGTTTTATTGTGAAGGAATTTTCTAGTACTGCTTAAAATAATCAAGATCTTTCTGCACTTTACATGCTCTGATTTTGTCTCCTGTGGAAATGTATTGTTATTTCCATGTAAACACAATGTATTGACACTAATCCAGCATAGCCGTGTGCTTTTACATTAGTTATATTTTCATCAGTATAATGTTAAGTATTTTAACTATACACGTTATGCTGGAAACTAGGAAATCTTATACAAGGAATTTATTATTACTGATAGCGGAGTTCCCCCCCCCCCCCTTCCCTCTGTTTAATATTCTATGAACGCTTACAATGAAACAAGTTCACTGTAACAGATGGACTTTGTAGTAGAACCCCTTTGCACTCGTTATAATGTTAAACCGATTAGGAAAACTGGAAAACTATTTTAGAAGCCATTTAAATGACCTTTATTTATATAAAAATGTCTATGTATAAATATATACCCCCATCCAACAAAATGTAGATTTAGCAATAATGGAGTCAAGATCTAATAATGGTTAAGTAACATTCAACACGCATGGTATTTACACCAATAGCAAAGCACAGTGGACCAGAGGTCTGTTATCTCTAAGAAGCCATTCTATTTACCCGTGCGCTATGTCGGGGAGAAATGTTGTATATCCATAACCAAAGTTGAACACTTGTTCATATGAAGTTAATTTGATAGAAAAAAAATGTTTTTTTATATCAACTAGTGCAATTATATACTGTGAAAATCCAAGACATCACGTGTTTTAATTACTGTGATATTGAATTTCGTGACTAGCAAAGGACACTTAAACAATGAAGGAAGTGACATATTGCCTTGTTTTCATAGTGTACTATTGAGTATCCATCTAACGTTGTCAGATTACATTTCCAAGGAACTGTAATTTACCTGTACTGTAAACTAGCTCAAGCCACTCAAAGGGTAATTTAATGCAATAAGGGGGGAGCCTTTGTAGCATTAAAACATTGCACATGTTTGGCTATGCTTGCAGTGGGACATGTAACCAGGACAAGTTCTCTTAATTGTTGGCATTCCATGAGTATAAAATCATGGTTTTGTGCAATTACAGAGGAACACAAATGACAATTATAGCTTCCATAGTAAAATTGCCACACACACATTTGCACACACAAAGGGAATGTTTTGATTTTTTTCTTTTTCTTTTGCTGCAACAAATTATTTTGTGGGCATAGGCAAGCAGCAATTAAAGATCTGTATTGATTTTCTAATATGACACTATTCAGTTGTGTTTTGGGGTTTTAAACACTATTTTTGGTGAACCACTTCCTGTATAAACAAAATGGTGTTAAGGACCATGTAGTAAGCATGTTATACCACATGGGCCTCATATTTGATCAACCCTACATTTACATTTAATAAAACACATGGATATTGCTACATTTGTATACTTTTAATCATAGGTTTCTTTTTATGTTGTATGATTTTGTTAAAAAATGTATTTGGATTATTATTTGATTATAGTTTTCAATGAGCTGGTGGGACTTGAGGGAAAATTACATTTTACCAATCACCCCAAAGGTATTGCAACGTTAATCAGAAAGGGCTCTATACACACACAAGCAGACACACACGCAGACACACACACACACATACACACACTCACACATACTGGATTTTCCTCTCTCACTTTGTTTTTGTTTTGTTTTTTAAATCTCCTAAATGAAACATGACCGCACGGACTGTGTTGTCAAGAAGTAATGCATTATGCATCAAATTTGAATGGTTAAATGCCAATATTTGTTCTATGTTGTGCCTTCAGAGTGACAAGTTATCTGTAAATGTAGAGCAGGTACAGATTGTATTTCAGTGGGGGGATGATACTTGTGTTTTTTTTTTTTTACATTTTTTTAATTAAATATGGAATTGAGACCATTACAATGGATTTTTTTAACTAATCAATTGTTCAAGAAAATAAATTTATATAGCCCTGATTTTTATGAACCATGCCTCTTATTTATCTGTGTCCAGAAAGTGTCTATAGAGTAGGCAACTTGAACAGAAACCTCTTGAGAACCTGTGTAAACCACTATAAATCATACCAAGGTACATTACAGCCCACTCAGTCAAGTGCCTCTTGCCACTGTCATCCTTTTAAGTAAATAAAAATACCACATGTGGTGCATTTGCATGTCTCAGACACAAGAGCAAAAAAAGCTGTATGGTGCTCTAACACAGACCCAACCAGCTGCTTGGTTTCCATAAATTATGATGCTATAATTCCATATCCCAGAAGTGTCCCACAAATTGATAGACCATTAAACCAATGTTACACCATATCCAACATATCAATAAACCGGAAGAGTAACACCTCTTGATTGGTGAATACTCACACTTGCTTGTGTCCAGTCTCACTCATTGAATAGGATTTGTTTGGTGTGTACAGGAGCAAATCACTCACGGTTTTGTAGAGTGGTCTTCAGTGGGTCTTTTTCCTTCTCAGGTGTGTGCTGCCGGTTCTCCAAAGATTGCAACAGGTTCGACGAAGGAGAGATGAAGCACTACTGGAAAAAAATATTATCTAGAGTGTGTCCCCATAAAAAAGGTTTTATTGGATCAGAGCATGGTATACAAAACGAGCCCTCAGGTCCCCACCAACGCGTTTCGAGCTTCCGAGAAAGAGCGGAAGCTCGAAACGCGTTGGTGGGGGCCTGAGGGCTCGTTTTGTATACCATGCTCTGATCCAATAAAACCTTTTTTATGGGGACACACTCTAGATAATATTTTTTTCCAGTAGTGCTTCATCTCTCCTTCGTCGAACATGTCTCAGACACGACTGCCACCCTGTTTTGTCTTTGATGGGGAGTATTCTGGAGGCCAGAGTCATGTGTAGTATGAATAGCCCAGATAGGTTCAACTCATTCCTTTTACAAGCACAACAAGTTCTTTGTCTTTCTTCACTTTATTGAGAAAAGGATGAATTTACAAAGGCACTTGTGGATGATGGTGTTGGGAGAGAATGTCTCTATGGTGAGTGCGCTTGATAGTGGGGAAAGGTGAAAAAGGATGAGGCCTTGCCAGTAGAGCAAATTACAGGAGGGGTACTCACTCAGCCAGTGTTGAAGGTGGAAAAGGAAGTGCCAGTGTATTCTGGGTAACAAGATAGCCTGGGGACAGACCCTCTGTGGGCAAGGCAGAGGGGGAGAAAGCAGACTAACCCATTCTGACTGAAAGGCTGAGGTTGCTGTAGCAACTCACTGGCATAATGCAGAGACAGGGATCGCAACACTGTGTCTAACACATAGGCACTGTGTGTGTACAGAGCAAAATACATGCAGCTGGAATGAGAACCTGACAAGCAAAAGCTGCAAAGGAAAGGGGGGTGGGGTGAAACAGAGATGTGATACTTGTTCCATGACACTCCCCGTCTGGTATCTGGAGATACCACTAAAATGAAGTATGTGGAACATATGTGCAATGCAAACATAATATAATAACGCAAAAGTCCATGTTCACATAGTGATGTGATACCGGCTGGCATCACTGGCTTCAAAGTCCCTTGGCCAAGGTTCTTGGGCAAAGGATGCAAAGTAGATGCACCGCTCCAGGTTAGCTGGGTGCACCAGTGTCTCTCTTGGTGAAAGTCTCTGGTACTGTTTCTTTTTGAACTTATGGAAGAACAGTCCTTTTGTCTCTGTGGTTTTACCTACAGAGTGCATCCCCTTGTAGGTATGCCAGTTGTGGCAGCCTGTCACTCTGACACCTGGCGTTTGGCAGAAAGAGATGGCTTTTGGCTCCTTGCCGAAGCGGATCGACACTCCTGGAAGACTAGTTGTCTAATCTAGTCCAGTAAATAGGGCGTCGTTCGGGGAGATTCCCTGGAGCTGAGCACTGGGGCTCAGTACACGGATTTGATCGGGTTCCTGAGGATGGTAGACCCCAGATGATTGGAGGTACCAGCATTCTTTACCTTTCTTTATTAGTGGTGCTGGCTTTGCATGGCCGGTAAGGAATATCTTCTGGATGAAGGCCACAAAGTTGTTTTTGGTCTCTGGTTTCCTCTGTAGGTCGCAGAGGTGCGAAGTGAACCTTAGAGATGGCATGTTCTCCATTGTTTGGGAGGCGCCTTCTTGGTGAACGGAATGGTAGCGGGTTCACCCAACTGACCGGTCCGTCTTTGACGAGCTCCTTGACCGTTAACATCAGGAATCCTCTATCTCCCATCGATGGTGTTTGCTTGTCGTCGTCCCTTGTGGTCTGGAACGCTGTGCACCCTAAGTCATTGGTGCATTCCTCTTGCAAGAGAAAGTCTCCACGTATTTTGGTGATATGCCTTTGTGTCTCTTTGTTGACTGCCCTCAGAAGGTTGTTCTCTCCCTGGACATGATGAAAAACAGTCTCTTTTGTCCTTGTAAATCCTTTTGGGAAATGTCTCTGCAACTGTCTCCTCTTACATGTGTGAAAGAGCAGTCTTTTTATCCCTGTGGTTTCACCTGCAGGGTACAATCCTTTGCGGCTATTCCAGCCGTGGCAGCTGGCTGCTTTGTCGCTTGACATTCTGTGGAGGGGGGTGGCTGTACGTCTCAGCTGGATCCTTGCTCTCAGGACTACTATCTGATTGTTTCTTTCCTTTTGGGAGATCCTTTTGTTGGTCACCTTCGGGAGGTTACTTTCTTCCTTCGGTGGAGTCGACTCGTTATCCTTGGTTGTCTTAACCACTAGGCATCCTTGGCCATTGTCACATCCCCCTAATGTGAGGATGTTCTTGTCGATCTCAGGGGTATGACCTTGTCCCTTCTCTTCACTTGACCCTCCTGTCACTTGGAGATGGCCAAGACATGGTTCAGAGAGGGATGTGTGTCCACATTCCGTTATCACCATTCTGCGGGCGTCAACATAGTCTTGTCCGTGCCCTTTGTCAGTGCGAGCATTGCCCACTATCACCCATCCTAGGTCAAGTCTTTGGGCGTATGGTGCGTTGTGGGGTCCGTTACGCTGTTTACGGACTTTATGTACCCTCAAGATGTCCCTACCGAGCAGCAGCAAGATCTTGGCATCTTGTTCTACCGGCGGGGTGTAGTTGGCTATTCCTCTGAGGTGAGGGTGATGGCGTGCCACGTCTGGTGTGGGAATCTCGTCCCTGTTTGTGGCCATGTGGTTGCACTCGATGAGTGTGGGGAGAGCTATCTTCACTCTGTTTTCCTCTGAACGTATGACGTAACCGCTTACTCTTCTCCCTGTTGTCTCAGTTGACCCTGCACAGGTTGAGGGTGTTGGGTGAGGCATTGTCTTGTGAATTGAATAAGTTGAAGAACTCCGTCTTCGCCAATGATCTGTTGCTTTGGTCGTCGAGGATTGCATACATCCGAATATCCTTCTCAGTTTGTCCTTGGGGGTGCACTGCGACAAGGCATATTTTGGAGCAGGACATTTTGTCACTTCCTTTTCCGCAGACCTCGGTGCGCTGAGAAGTGACAGATGTTGGCTCTCCTTCTCCTTCCTCCCGTCATGCTCCGCTATGGAGGATAGGTTGTTGAGTTGGTGGAGTGTCAGCGCCTCTGGATGTAAAGATGTCACGTGCTTGTCACTTTTGCACACTGTACATTTTATTTCTTCTTTAGTCTGGCTAGGTGAGTCGTGGAACCGCAGCACCTGAAGCAAACTCTGAATTCTCCGAGTAACCTCTTGCGTTCCTCTAGGGACTTCATCCTGAACCCAAAGCACCTGTTAAGTGGGTGTGGCTTCTTGTGTATGGGACATTCCCTGTTTGGGTCCCTTGGTTCCTCGTCTCCGGCGACGGACTGATCGGGAGTAGTTTGGGTCGTGGCAGGCACGTCCGTCCTGTGGACCGAGATGGGTGTTTGAGTGTTACCGTATCTCGCCACTGGTCTCTCATTCCTCAGGCTGCTTGCACTGTGTGTGGTTTGCGCACCTAAGATGAAACTGGGATCATTCCTTGTCCTTGCCGCTTCGCGGATGAAGCTCAAGAAGAATGAGAATGGGGGGAAGGCGACTTGCTTCTCCCTTTTGTATTTGGAGCCTTGCGAAATCCACCTTTCTTGGAGATTGAAGGGTAGCTTCTCCAGGATGGGTCTCACTCCACGAGTTGAGTCTAAGACGTTGAGACCTGTTAGGGAATGGTCTTTTCTTGCAAACTCCAGCTCTTGCAGCAGGTCCCCGAGCTCTCGTAACTTCGAGTAGTCTCTAGCTGTGATCTTGGGAAAGCTGTTGACTCTTTTGAAGAGCGAATCCTCGACTGCTTCGGGGCTACCGTAGCACTCTTCTAGCCTTTCCCACACTAGGTCAAGACCTACTAGGGGGTGGTTCGCGTTTGCCATCCGAAGTCTCTCCGCGTGCTCCCTGGATTCGTTTCCCAGCCATTTGAATAGCAGGTTGAGCTCTTCCCTTGCGGAGAAGCCCAGGCTGTTGATTGCGTCCTTGAATGTGAACTTCCACGTCCGGTAGTTCTCAGGACGGTCGTCAAAGTTGGTGAGTCCTGTTTGCACCAGGTCACGCCGGATCATGTACTTGGCTATGTCTGTCAGGCCTGAGGCATCGGCGTGGTGGTCACGTTCTGAGGTTGCTGGGAGGGTCCGTGCGGTCGCCTCTTCCTTGGCGTGGACTTGTGATGACTGCTGGTTAGTGTGAGGGGCTGTGTTCTCACGTGTGGGTGTACTTGGATTGCGAGCCTGTTGTGGTGCATCCGTGTGCACGCTGGCGTATGGATCGCGTATGGCGTATGCGGCTGTGGCTATCCCAGGCAGCATGTACCTTTGAAGGAGCACTGTCTTCTCCTCGTGGACCTAGCAGGTCTTCGGTGTCTGTGGAGTCACTCCCTCCGTGTTGAGATGGTGCGCTGCTGTTTATGCTGAAGAGGCTCCTCACATAGTCTTCAGTGCGTTGGATTGGATCCTCTGAGGCTATCCGTCTGTACGGTTGCTCCCCGCCATTCTGTCGCGCAGCTGCTTCTAAGACTTCGGCTTGGGCTAAGGCAGCAGCGGCGTCCTCTTCTTTGCTTAGAGCTTCTAGATCCGCGTCCAGTTCGGCCTTTTTACGTGCAGCTGCGGCATTGGCGGCGTTCTGCCCCTCTTTTATGCGCGCTCTTTCTGCCCTTTACGGCTGCCTCTCTCCGACCATATTCGTCCCTGGCACGTGCGGCCTCTGCGGAGGCTCGCGCCTTGGTAGCGCTTGCGCTAGAGCTGGACGCATTAGATTGTGCTGACCTTGATGAATGTAGGGAGAAGCTTGTGGGGAGCGCAGATGTCACCATATGTGGGAAAGAAATACATATAGTGTAGTATGTTCTACAAATTCAACAGTCAATTCAAAGAATCACGATTGGGAACTCACACTTTCCCAGTCAGAGATCAGCAGTGGAGATAGTAATGAAGACTTGATCAGTGTGAAGTATCAGGAATCGGCAGCATAATCCCTCAATGTGAAAAGATAACACACTTAGTGCAACATTGCATGTTCCAGTAAATTATTTATCAGAGGCAATAGGTATTGCACTTACATTAGGCACTACGTGCATAGACACGTAGTGCGCAGCTAGTGTATGCCTCCAGCCCTGCTCCCAAGGTTGCGTCACTTCACTTGCATTCATCCCCGCAGCCAGCTCTCACTCTGCCTCATTCTTGAAATCGCACTAGTAAGATCCCGCGGCAGGACGTCCTACAATTGTATCCTTCCTCAGCACTGCAATACTGAACCACGGCTCTATGCATTTCACTTCCGCTTCATCAGGATAAGTGCACGTTGTGTCCGATAAGGACATCTCATATAGCTCATTCTCCTGCTGTAATCCCTTCACTGAACCCAATCCGTATCGGTAGTGCTAAATGCCTTGTATAAACCTATTGTGGGTAGTATGTCGATTCTGGTTATAAACGAACCTATCGATATAATCCTATTCTAGGTAGTATTCGCCCATCAGAAATCACCTATTTGCAAATACAAGAAACAGACTCAACTGCTAGACAGCTAAATCTTATTGTGTGGGTCAGATTGATCACCTTGTCCCCAGAAAATCATAAACATTAAAAATACAGACTGTCATTAGAGTATTGATGAAAAAGATACCCAACGTATCTACCAAAATGTTATATTTATCACAATCTAATTAGTATTCACTCAAATGGAAAATGTTTTAAACTAGTCACTGTCCCGGGAGACAAGTACTTTTCCACCGGGATCACTAGCACCAGACAGGACAAAGTTGTAGAATAAAAGGGGGTTTATTCTGGTACGCCAGCAGACATACAAAGATGTACAAAACACGATAGAATACCAACTGGGGGCCTGGGGAGTAGACTCTAGCCTCGCTAGGTGCAGATGCCTGCTTCAAGAAGGCTTGTCCTGTCCGCTTCTCACCCAGGATCTAAGAGGACTGATCACACGGCAGCCCCTCAGAAATATCTCTCCAGCTGGTCACTGTAAAATATCAAACTCCTTTACAGAATGTCTCTGTCTCTCTGTCTCTCAGATAGTGCTCTGAGGGTAGATCTCCACACTCCTTCCCAGAGTGTCTCTCAGTCTGTTAGCCTCTTGCTCTCTGAAGGTACAACTCCACACTCCTTCCCAGTGTCTCTCTCAGATGGTCCTCTGATGGAATCTCCAAACTCCTTCCCATAGTGTCTCTCTAAAAGTAGATCTCCTTCTCTGATCAGCAGCACCCCTTATATAGCTCTCTGTGGATATCCATTACATGGGAGGGGGCTGCTGGACATTCAGAGCACAAATTAAGTTAGTGCCACAACAGCCAGAGGGCATGCCAAGAACCCATCCCTTTTTAAATCGGAGTCCCCTCTAAACAAATGTACACATAATCCAATTAGCCCTTTACAGGGCTGACTCCCAAATCACATCACAGAACAATGTTGATTCACTAAACTGTGGGATTGCATTTACAGAGAATAACAAATGCAGACTTTGAAATACATTCTTCCCCAGATATTTAAAGTACATTTGGCCAAAATAAGCCTTACAAAGGTGGCTAAGTTACATAGATTTAGGGGTAGCTAGCTGGGTTTTATTTCAGTTTTGTGATGCCAGTAACCCCTATCATCAGTCACATAAAGGTAATGAGTTATACAACAACTTATGGTATCTAACAATAAATTGATAGATATGGTATGCCGCATCTCAGCAATAGCTCAAAAAGAACAGGGAACCCTAAATGGGAAGAAATCCGCCTGAGTGCAGTTGTCAGTCTGGCAAACACAAACCTAGCTCACCACATCAGGCGTATGTCAAATGTAGTCGGGCTCAACAAAATATGGCTAATTATACACGGAAAATACACAAATATGGTAAAGCTATTAGAATGGAATATATTCTAATTTAGAGCGAACAATTCCATATAAACAAAAACCCTAAAAGTGAGATATAAAAACCAATGGCGAAATTAAGTTAAACATCATGCATTCAAATGCTAGTTTGGCAATCCTGTCTTTCCTCATCGCTTAGAAAACCAGTGATTCCACTGCAGCTAGGGATTCTGGGTAATGACATGCAAATGAGCACAGTGTGTCACTTTACTTCTCATCCATTTTAACATGGAGCCCTATGAGCTTAAGCCTGCCGCATTACACAGCTTCCAGCACAGGTCAGGTTTGAGACGTGCAAAGCCAGTAACCCTACTCTCGGACCGCTGTGTCACCCTTTTGGGTCTCATCAGTGCGATTGGTTGTTGGCTGTGCAACGTGAAGCTAGAAGTGGGTTTAACCAGACATTAAAAAGGTTATGGTGGGTGAAATAAAAGACAAAACATTCCCCCGTACTGTGTACAGCAAATAAAAATACCACATGTGGTGCATTTGCATGTCTCTGGCCTCAATTATACCAGAAACTGCAGAACTGCAGCGCGATCCGGTGATGTCATCGTAGCGACGCTACATGTGCACATGCAAAAGCGATTTGTAGCACTACTGCAGGGAGACATGGCCAGATCATTTATTGTGTGTGTGTGTGTCTGACTGCTTTTACACCCCCCCCCGTCTCTCTGCTCTCTCCCCACTCCAGCCTGTCTCTCTCTCCCCCCCACTCCAGCCTGTCTCTCTCTGCTCTCTCCCCAGTCCAGCCTGTCTCCCCCTTGCATCTCTGTTCACCCCACCTTACCTCCGTTCACACCCCCCCCTTGCATCACCGTTCACCTCTCCTGCACGTCGCCCGCCCCGCGTGGCCTAAACGAGAGGCCGCAGCAAGAGCGGAGCGAGGCGCCTGCTGCAGGGGGGAATGAATCTGGGACCCGGCAGCCCGACATGGCACTGGTGGCGCCGGGTTCGGCCCACCGCAGCATCCTGCCCCGGCTCTGCAGAGGGTGGTGTGTGTCCCCCATTCCACTGGTACCTGCTCGGGCCTGGCCCACCGCAGCCTCCTGGAATAGCGGCCCCAGCTCTGCAGGGGGGGGGTGCATCCCCCCTTCCCCCGGTACCTGCTCCAGTCCCCGCAGCTTCCCGGGATAGCGGCCCTAGCTCTGCGGGGGATGGTGTACGTGTACGTCCCCCCTTCCCCTGGTACCTGATCGGGCCCGGCACACCACAGCCTCCTGGGATAGTGGCCCCAGCTCTGCAGGGGGGTCCTCACACTGCTCGTGCGTCGCCCGCTGCCTCCTTGCCATGTGACGTCGTAACGTCCCGTTGGCATGGCAACGCGGCGTTAGTCACGCATCCATTTTAAGTGAAGTTGGAGTAGTCGGAAGAGGAAAATGCTGCCGTAGCACCCCGCCGAAAACACCGTCGCCAGGGGGTTCAATGCAGTCGCCCCGGGCGACCGCAATTGTCGAGGAGTGTGTGTGTGTGTGTGTGTGTGTGTGTGTGTGTGTGTGTGTGTGTGTGTGTGTGTGTGTGTGTGTGTGTGTGTGTGTGTGTGTATATATATATATAAAACACACAAAAAAGAACTAAGACAATCCCCTAATAAGCACTCTAAAATATACCACAAATATGATTAAATTAAACTGATGTGAAAAGAACTAGATGCTCTTCAGGTGCAGACAATGGACATGTTTTTATTAGAACAGCAATGAACGTGAACATGTTTTTTAAATAAGTTCATGTCCATTGTCTGCACCTGAGGAGCATCTAGTTCTTTTCACATCAGTTTAATTTAATCATATTTGTGGTATATTTTAGAGTGCTTATTAGGGGATTGTCTTAGTTCTTTTTTGTGTGTTTTATATTATTCTTATCCCCTAGCACCAACAGTTTACCTTTCATACTTTTTTCTTTTGGGTTTTTTTTTTTTTAATACCCAACTAATCAGTAATATTTAGGTTCTGGTTTAGCCACTCATTTTTAGTGTAAGCAACACCCCCTTTTTGTGTGTTTGTATATATATATATATATATATGTATATGTGTGTGTATATATATATATATATATATATATATATATATATATATATATATATACACACACCTAAGAAAAAGTACTCAGCTAACAGCACTCTGTAACTCAAAATGAATAAATTGTAGTGTTTAAAAATTACTTTATTTATATCGTTTAAAATAAATGGGTGTACATAAATGAGACAAAAGTGACTGTATATCCCAGTCAAATCCTGCTGTCACCGGGTTTGGTAGTATATAGAGTGCTAGTGTTAGCATATAACCCAAAAACAGCACACACAAATATATGAATGTCACCCTATAACAGTATATGTATAGGTATACTAGCACTTTATCACACCTCCATTATTATAGTACTCTGAAGGGTGGTGCCAACACTGAATTCCAAGAAGGTATCTGGATAGGAGTTCAGGAATGCATCCAGACCCCACACTGCTAGTACAGCTTAACCCCGTTATAGCGCGGTCCTCGGGGGCCACCCGCGACCACCGTGTTATAAACAGGGTCGCGGAAAAAAAATGGCTGCCTAAAAAAAATTATTTTTTTATTTTTTTCAAGTTTTTTTTTTTTTTTGTGGTGGTATCGTGTCCGCCGGAGGGGGAAAGCTGAGAAGTCTCCCAGCGTTCCCAGACCCGGTGGGGCAACAGCACACAGCACTTACCCGGCATCTGGCAGCTCTTCTCCTTGTCTCTGCTTCCTGCTTCTGCTTCCGTCTTGCGAGAGCAAGCTTCCTTAAAGAGACAGTGTGTGTGTGTGTGTGTGTGTGTGTGTGTGTGTGTGTGTGTGTATTTGTGTAAAAGTTTTAGTGATCTTTATATGTTCACATGCTCGACATTGGCCACATTTGAAGGAACCCATAGGTCTTGCTGGTAGCCAAGTGGGTTCAATTTGCCTTTCATAAGTAAGTTTCATAGGTAAGTATGTCCCATTGAGTCTTGGAGCGTCTGCTTGTGAGTGTCGGGTGGGGTTTTAACACTTTTTGGAGATCTTGGTCCGCAGTTAGGATGTGCCAGTGTTTCCTAAATATTGATTGTATAGGCCGCCATTGGTTCTTATATGTGCCTATACAACGGATTACCATTTGATCTTCTTGGTTTTGACATTTGTCCTGAAGCAGGAGATGTCTTGCCGTAGACTTTGCCCTTTTATAGGCCCGTCTTACCACTTAGTTACTGTAGCCTCGTTCAAGAAACCGAACTCATGAGTTTGGCCTCTTGTTCAAACCGTTCATCAGTGGAACAGTTCCTCCGTAGTCTGAGGAACTGTCCCACTGGTATTCCTCTAATGAGGTTCTGTGGATGGTGGCTGGAGACTAGTAGGAGACTGTTCGTTGCAGTCTCCTTCTTGTGTATGGTTGTCCGGAGCTCATTCCCCGAGCCTCGCATAATGTGTAGATACAAGAAGTTAATGCTGTTAGGATCAGACTCAAATGTAAGCTTCAAGTTAATATCATTCACATTGAGTATATCAATGAATTGTTGAAGTGATGTAAAATCTCTGTGCCATATTTGTAGCACATCATTTGTGCACTCATTGCGGGACTCTCAGGACAATAACCGGACCAGAAACTGTGCTTGTCTTTTTTTAATATGAAAAGCCTAAATTGATACATTATTGTAACTTCTTCAGTCCCAAGGCCAATTTACAATGGACCACTGTGGTAGTCTTTTAAACACCTGCAAGTCGACACATTACTGAAGCGCATGCGCATTACAATTCATGAATATCTGCCATCTGGCGGATACGCGACGAATTGCAACCAATTAAATCCGAACCATTATCAATAAACACATCAATCGCGCATCAACCGTGGGTGTGAATGCAACATGTATGCGGTATAAATGCGCTCAGAATGCGGCATGAACGTGGTGAGGAGCGTGGCATTCGGAAAAAAATCCCGAAAAAATTCGGAGATGTGTATGTATGTGTGTGTATATATATATATATATATAATATATATATATATATATATATATATATATATACACACACATATATACAGTTGTGTGAAAAAGAAAGTACACCCTCTTTGAATTCTATGGTTTTACATATCAGGACATAATAACAATCAACTGTTCATTAGCAGGTCTAAAAATTAGGTAAATACAACCTCAGATGAGCAACAACACATGACATATTACACCGTGTCATGATTTATTTAACAAAAATAAAGCCAAAATGGAGAAGCCATGTGTGAAAAACCAAGTACACCTTATGATCCAATAGCTTGTAGAACCACCTTTCGCAGCAATAACTTGAAGTTTTCTGTTTTCTGTATGACTTTCTCAGTCTCTCACATCTTTGTGGAGGAATTTTGGACCACTCATCTTTACTTTTTCTTCAGTTCATTGAGGTTTGCGGGCATTTGTTTATGCACAGCTCTCTTAAGGTCCCGCCACAGCATTTCAATCAGATTGAGGTCTGGACTTTGACTGGGCCATTGCAAACCTTGATTCTTTTCTTTTTCAGCAATTCTGTTGTAGATTTGCTGGTGTGCTTGGGATCATTGTCCTGTTGCATGACCCAATTTCGGCCAAACCTTAGCTGTCGGACAGATGGCCTCACATTTGACTGTAGAATACTTTGGTATACAGAGGAGTTCATTGTCGACTCAATGACTGCAAGGTTCCCAGGTCCTGTGGCTGCAAAACAAGCCCAAATCATCATCCCTCGACCACCGTGCTTGACAGTTGGTATGAGGTGTTTGAGCTAATATGCTGTGTTTGGTTTTCACCAAAACGTGGCGCTGTGCATTATGGCCAAACATCTCCACTTTGGTCTCGTCTGTCCAAAGGACATTGTTCCAGAAGTCTTGTGGTTTGTTCAGATGCAACTTTGCAAACCTAAGCCGTGCTGCCATGTTCTTTTTAGAGAGAAGAGGCTTTTTCCTGGCAACCCTTCCAAACAAACCATACTTGTTCAGTCTTTTTCTAATTGTACTGTCATGAACTTTAACATTTAACATGCTAACTGAGGCCTGTAGAGTCTGAGATGTAACTCTTGTTTTTTTTGCAATTTCTCTGAGCATTGCACGGTCTGACCTTGGGGTGAATTTGCTGGGACGTCCACTCCTCGGAAGATTGGCAATTGTCTTGAATGTTTTCCACTTTTGAATAATCTTTCTCACTGTAGAATGATTGACTTTAAATTGTTTGGAAATGGCCTTATAACCCTTCCCAGATTGATGGGCAGCAACAATTACTTCTCTAAGATCATTGCTGATGTCTTTCCTCCTTGGCAATGTGTTAACACACACCTGAATGCTCCAGACCAGCAAACTGCTTAAACTTCGGCTTTTATAGAGGTGGTCACACTTGCTGATGATCAATTAATCAAGGGCATTTGTGTTTTGTTTGTTCAGATGCACTGTGATTGGTTCGAGGCAATCACGTCATGTGTCTGTGATCTGTTAAAAACAAATGATCAGATCTCTTCATGAGACAGAAGCTTTGCAGCAAGTCGCGGCGCTACCATCACAATTGGTTTGTGCTCTTTCATTGGATTTTATTGCTTTGTTTTTAAGCTGGCAGCGTCGCCGGTGATTTCTGGTATAATCACTGCCTCAGACAGGTCTGCAACCCTGTTCTTTTAAGAAAACGGCTGTAAAGCAATTTCTTTTATATCAGCGTCTTGTATTAAAATAAACCCTAAGATAATAATCTAAAAATGGTGTGTGAAACGGAAGATATTGGCAGTAGTCAGGGCTCGTTTTATATTGTAGCAATGCGCTTTCTCCCATCAGCAATTGAATGACAATACTTCATCATGTAGAACTATATTAATTCGTCTTTATAATGCCATTTAAAAACGAGTACATTAGTTACAGCTAGATATTTGCAAATGTATTCAAATTTTGCTTCACAGAATCGCTCAATTTTAACAATTTGCCAACCTTGACAGAATTGTTAGAATTTGCAATTTCGCAAAAATTCAAATTGCTTCGAATTTTGACAATTTGCCATTTTTTTCAGTCAGCAAAAATGGAAAGTGTCCATGTGCCCTTGCTCATTGACTTTTAATGCGCGTCAAACTTTTCTCTGTGTAGTTTGCCAATTGTTTTGAAAAAAGTAGGCAAAATTTGCCTGGATCATTAACTTTAGCAATTTTAGAAATTTCACACGCATACAATAAAGTATATCCGCCTCAGTACAGTAACCCGAGGCAGATTCTTAAACAATGTGGCATAATTGTTATGCTAAAACTGTTTAAGTGAGGAATTTAGGGTGGAAACAAAAACACACATTGGTATTTTCTGAAGTCTGTTTTATAGGAAGGATGGCAGAGACAGTATTAGAGTAATATAGGAGTAGGGTGCTGATATGATCAGTGCTGGAAATGGGATTTTTGAACTGGGAGTACGGCTACATCCATTGATATTAACCTCCCACCCCCCTCAAAAAAACTCATGGGTCGATCTCACCTGTCATGTAAAACATTTAAAATAAATCAATATTGCAAAAAACAAATAAAAATAAACATCTGTTATCACATGGCACAAAAGCAAACGTCTTGAAGCTAACAAAGAAGTATAAACATTTTTTAATAGAACATTTAAAAAAGAATATTCCTTAAACTGAAATACATTATAAAATGTCCCACAAACTTTTAAATTCGGAATCATCAATCGCACCTAATCTTTTTTTACGTCCTGCAGTTTCTGTAGCGCGGCGCCTCGCCAGCAGAAGCCAAGACATAGCATACACTTCTGGATTGAAGAGAGAAGGCGGAAGCCCAACCAAGTGCATAAAAAGCATGTTTCGTACTGTAGGGGTCCCACATTAAGACTTGCTTGTTGTGGTGACATGGATGTATTCATTCCACTGAAACGCCTCACACTCGGCAGTGAAACTGGTACTGAATTAACTGCTTCAATTAATTTTGTAAGATCCTCGTGTATCTTCATTCCTTTACTAGCCTTAAATTCTCTAAAAGCTCTCAGTGTACAGTATATCTCAAACACAATCCCAAATTCTCTGCCAATTCTTCTATTTCATTGTCCCTCTCTGTAAAATTCTGTGGCCAATCTTCAATGCAATCTTCTATTGAGATTGTCTGATTAGTGTTTCATAGTTACATATAGTTACATAGTAGATGAGGTTGAAAAAATACATACTGTAGTACCTGGGGCAATCTCCAAAAAGACCCATGTACATGCTGGGTACATGCTGCAACATTTCACACATTTCTGCAGGCAGACTTATGGCCCATCGGATTAACATTGGGTGTCCCTGGCAGTCCCATTCAAACTGAATGGGAGTGCCAGGAACCCCTGCTGTGTTAATCCGGTGGGCCATTAGCCTCTGCAGAAATGTCACTGAAATGTACCAAGCATGTACCCAGCATGTACCTGGCTAGTTTAAGACAAGCTTTAGAATAGTCGTTGGCTCGTCTGTACGTCCATCAAGTGCAACCTATGCTAAATGTAGACAACAGATACTTTATCCTATATCTATACTTGCTTATTGATCCAGAGGAAGGCAGACAAAGAACCCCAGAGTCATATCATCCAATGATATCTCATAAGGGGAAAAATAAATTCCTTCCTGACTCCAAGAATCCCTGGATCAACATTCTTCCCATGTTTACTTATTTGGTATATCCTGTATACCGTTCCTATCTAAAAGTTGTCCAACCTTTTTTTTAACAAATCTATTGTATCTGCCATCACAGTCTCCATGGGTAATGAATTCCACATTTTAACTGCCCTTACTGTAAAGAACCCTTTCCTTTGTTGCTGGGATGCCCGAGTCCTTTGTACTGCCCGTGGGACGAATAGTTCATTTGAAAGCTCCTTGAACTGTCCCCGAATATATTTATTTATAGATATCCTATCCCCTCTTAGACGACTCTTATCTTTGTTTCATACTTTTTTTTATTATTTTTCTTAGCATAAGCAAGTGAGACACACTACAGTAGTATCAGGAGGAACACTTTTACATCTTCTTTTCTCATAAACACAGAGCCAACGGTTTGCATACAGGAAGAACTAGAGATTTTATTCGTATTCATTAATCTCTTTGACCTCTATATCCTCTTTCAATTTTACTTTGAAGAACGGTGTCTCCCTGCCCATCCCCAATTGGGAAAAACAAAAGAATAGAGGGAAAGCAGGATAGAAAAAGAAGGGAGAATGGGAGAGGGGAGTTCAGACGCCTCTTGTCTAATGTAAATAAATCTAATTTAGCTAGCCTCTCATCATAAGTTAGTCCATCCCCTTTATTAATTTGGTGGCTCTTGGTTTCACACTTTCTTTGCATACTGATGCCGGAGTAAATAGCCTGTATTTCATATTGTTAATCAAACTTTTTAAAAATTGATTCCTCTTCATGGTGGGAACTTTACCAACATGAAGTAAACAAAAACCAAATGTCATTTTTCCAACCACTTCTTTTGCTTTGATCTTCTGTAAATGTGACGGGAGGGGGTAAACAGGCTCTAATAAAGGTCAAGCCCATTTTGGTTACCCCTGATCCGTGTGTAAGGGTCCCAGAGAGTCAGCTTTTGGACCCAGTAACATTGTATCACTGTGTTATACAGTATGTATTAAAAGCATTTTTGTTTTTTTCCCTTACCGGGCATGCAACCAAGCAGGGATTGCTGGGGTATGAGTAAACAAGCCTCTGCTGAATGTAGTCACGCCTCCGTGATATGTCACAGGGGCGGGGTTACCGACATATAGGTAGCACTTTAACAGTAATAAAAGCAATGATCCTACGCGTTTCGTAGCGATGACACTGGAACCCTGATGAAGTGGCGTCATCGCTACGAAACGCGTAGGATTATTGCGACCCGAGGGTCTGTGTGTACGCTGTCTGTGATTCTCCCAGCATCGTGGAGTTTCGGTTCCTCCTTGTGGCACCTCTCACCTACCTTGAAGGTCTGCGTGTGTGGCAGCAGTGGTCGTCCCGGCAGTGTGGAATCTTGGAGGTCGTGCTGTTCCATCTCTTTGCAGAGGTTCCGGTCTGATTTCCAGGACAGCTGTTCTATGGGTTTTACTTTTTCAGCTTTGCTGTAAGTAGGATTCTAATTTTACTCCTACCGGATGATATAGCTTCATTAGCATCATTAGCCCAACGGACATTTGTTTGTTGTTTTATTAATATATTTTTATTTAATTGCATTAAATCTGTAATTATCCTTTTGTCAATCTTTTCAGTGTTTTGTTTGTAGTTTTTTGTTTTGTTATTCGAGTTACACTATGATCTTTTTCTTTTGTCTCCCTTGTTTTTGTTTTACATGTTTGTTTGTCCTTCCATGAGACTTCATTGAAGATTCCCCTCAGGATTGCCTGCCATTCGTATTGGACTTTACATTTGGTTAGATTTATGTATTCTCACCTTGGAGGCGCCGGTTCTTGGTATTAAATGATTCAATATAAACACACAAAAATACGTCGCTGCACCAAACCAACAAACATAGAAACACAAATTACCTGGTGCAAGGGGGAAACCAATAGAAACCACACAAATAATCAAAAGATTATACACAGCCCCCTGTAATTGCACTCAAGGTAAATGACAAGATGATTGTGATGTCAATAAAGGTATGAGGCAGTGAATAGCCAAATCCTAGTATAGGATACACAGACAAAAAGGTCACACTACTATATAAATAAAATACAAAACTTTAATAATCTATGCTATAAAAACCGACGAAACACAATAAAAAATGCATAAAAGTGCATTAGTTAAATCCCCAGATGTGTAGGGTAACGGTACTTATTGAACACTATGTGTTCCAAATAGCTATAGTGTAATCAATACGCTATATAACAGGCTGCAGACAAGAGCATACAGGTATTCTCAATGGAATTTTATAATGTAGTATAGGGATACACCTTCTAGGGCCTCTGTAGGTAAACACTGTGTGTGATGGTAATGGGTAAATATTCTCCCTAGATCAGCTCAATAAGGTCACAGCTAATAAAGGATCCCACCAATACCCAAAAGTCAAACAGCGTATCCCCAGCAAAACAAATCCCTGCCGCAGGGCAAATAACACAAGCAGCGGGAGCAAGAGGAAGGGACCCGCAGGCTATAAATGCACCCAACAATGAATGTACACCTCAACGTAGTATATACTACTACATGTGCTTAGTGGTGGATGTGTAACCAGGTGAAATAAAGTCACGGTGCATAGAGGATACAATAGAACTGCCCGCACGGATCGTGTAGCATACAGTTAAGACACACCACCAGGGAGTAACAAGGTATCCCTGTAGCGTGTAAATCAAAGCGGGTCCCTGTTAGGCGCAATACGACCTGATACATGAGAATCTCCTGCAGCCTGTTAACTCCGCATTCAGTTGGGAGCTGCCGTTACTCCAAAGACACAGTTCGCGCATGCGTCAGCGTAATGACGTCACGGCGTTTCCCCGACCTACGTTTCGCGCGTCATCACTCACTTTCTCAAGGGGGAGGAGTTAGTAGCGTGAATAATTGGGTAGTGAGACCTATTTTATACCCTCCTTGAAGGGGAGGGACAGTAGGCGTATGCCTGATTAAATTAAAGAGGCACAACTAACACATATGTAGTCGTCACATATACATAAAGGAATCGGGGAAAATGGGGGAGGGCAGGGAGGGGGGAGGGAGGGGGGGGGGGGTAAGTGGGGGGGGGGAGGAAAAAACCCAATATAGGAAATCCTGAGGTGGGAAAAGAGAATGACACAGTCACTAATGATGGAAATACAGGGTATCTAGTATACATGTCAGCCCAAAGCCAACACACCAGTGAGATGAAGGGCTAGGAAGGCATGCAAATGATGCACACAAGGGGTATAAGGAAGGCAATGAATAAGGCTAACAGAAAAAATATATGTTTAGTGTCAGAGGTGTAGGAATGTGCTACACTAGGCGGAGCCGCCTAAAAAGTCAAAACGACTCCTCCTACGCTAGAAATTAAATATCTGTATACCAGGATCCCTCTAACCCTGTGGAAGGAATGAGGAGAAAATGAAGCCTTCAATTAGGCCGTGGGGTGCCAGTGTGTTTAGACAGTGGATCCAACGGCATTCATGTTGGCGTAGCTTAATATCCCAGTTGCCCTTGCGTGGGCCCCAGGGTATGTGTGATATGCCGATGAACTTTAGGCAAGAAGAGTCCCCAGAATGTGCATCATTCACATGCCTTGCCACTGGTGTATCCGTCTTGTTTCGCACCGACCCAAGGTGCTCTAAAATCCGAACCTTAAATGCCCTGTGGGTTTCACCAATGTACTGTTTGCCACATGTACACTGAATAAGGTACACCACACCTGTGGTTAGACAGTTAATAAAGTCTTTTATGGTGTAAACATGTGTGCCTGTGGAGTCTGTAAAGATCTTGGTTACTTGGACTGAAGGGCATGCCTTACAGCGTCCACATGTGTATGTACCCTTGGGTTTATGATCCAACCAGGTGCGAGATGATTTAGGTTGGAAATGGCTCTTGACAAGGCGGTCACGTAAGTTAGCCGCCCGGCGACTAACCATGGTAGGTTTAGTTTGTAAGATCTTAGCCAGATCTTCATCCTGAAGCAATATATGCCAGTGTCTGTTCATAATGCTGCGTATGGTCGACCACTGTGAACAGTAAGTGCCAACAAATCGAATTGTCTGTGTGTCCATATCATTATCATTAACCCGAGGATGATCAATAAGGAGGCTCGGTCTAGGTGTCACCAGTGACCTGTGGTAGGCTTTTTTGACTGATGTCCTAGAGTATCCTCTATCTAGAAACCGTCTAGTGAGGTCTTGGGCCTGAGTTTTAAACTCTGTGATGGTTGTACAATTACGTCTAAGGCGTAAGAACTGCCCGGTAGGGATATTGGAAATAAGATGTCTGGGGTGATGGCTGTCTGCTGCCAAGAGACTATTCGTCGCAGTTGGTTTGCGGTATATTGTAGTCTCTAGTTTACCATCACGTTGTTTATTGATGGTAATATCAAGAAAATTGATACTCTGTTTGAATTTCAAAGGTAAGTCTGAGATTGTACTGTATGTATTATCATTCAGTTTGTTAATGAATTCGACCAGGAGTTCTTTGGTACCGCTCCATAGAAGGAGCACATCATCGATATACCGTGACCAAAGATCGATATGGTCGGTGTACCGAGAGTAGTCTTCCATGAACACCACTGTTTCCTCCCACCAGCCCAGATATAAATTAGCATAGGTGGGAGCACATGTGGTGCCCATGGCGGTACCCTGAATTTGATGGTATATTTTTTGATTGAATAAAAAGAAATTCCTGGTCAACACAAATTTCAGCAGTTCTAAGACAAATTCATTATGTACCCTTGAATGAGTATCTCTTGCCCGAAGAAAGTGTTGGACAGCTTGTAACCCTGATGAATGGGGAATGCTTGTATATAAGCTCTCAACGTCAATCCCTACGAGTAAGGTGTTTTTGTCCACAGTAATATCCTCTAGCCTCAAAAGGGCTGCCTTCGTATCTTTAAGGTACGAGGGAAGGGTTTCTACAAAGGGGCGTAGGAAAGTGTCAAGATAAATACTGGCCTGAGAGGTGAGGTTACCCACGCCTGACACTGTCGGCCTGCCTGGTGGTGGGCAGACCCCCTTGTGTACCTTAGGTAGGTGGTAAAATGTGCACAGAGGGGGATATTTAATGAATATAAATTCCATTTCATTTTTAGTAATAACCTTATTTTCAATAGCATGATGTAAAATCTCAGCCAGTTCAGTTTGGAAATTTGCAGTCGGGTCATTCGGTAGTATCTTATAGCAGTGTCGATCAGACAAAAGTCTCGTACATTCACTCACATATGAGGTAGTATCCAGAATGACAACATTCCCACCTTTGTCAGATGGTTTAATAGTAATGTTGTCATTCTTCTCCAGATCTTGCAGGGCCTTATATTCCCTGTAATTCAAATTAAACTTATTTGAACCTTTTGTCATTTTTTGGAGATCGCTAGATACCAATTGGGTAAAGACATCCACGTTAGTACAGCCCTGTAATGGTGGAGTAAACCGCGACTTGTTGCGTAACTTAGTAAAGGGCCCCTCACCTCACTAGTATTCTCATCTTCGAATTCATGTAATATCTGTAGTAATGCATGATCTTGTGTATCAAAATTTTCACATGGTGTGTTTACATTCATCAATCTCTGTCTCCGTCCATGGAGTGATAGTTTTCGAGCAAAAAGGTTGAGGTCCTTGATGTTCTCGAAAACATCAGTCTGATGAGTGATTACACTATAGCTATTTGGAACACCTAGTGTTCAATAAGTACCGTTGCCCTACACATGTGGGGATTTTACTAATGCACTTTTATGCATTTTTTATTGTGTTTCGTCGGTTTTTATAGCATAGATTATTAAAGTTTTGTTATTTTATTTATATAGTAGTGTGACCTTTTTGTCTGTGTATCCTATACTAGGATTTGGCTATTCACTGCCTCACACCTTTATTGACATCACAATCATCTTGTCATTTACCTTGAGTGCAATTACAGGGGGCTGTGTATAATCTTTTGATTATTTGTGTGGTTTCTATTAAATGATTCAACCCTGCAACTTCATCAGCAGAATAACTCGCGCTCAGTTCAAGTCTGTGATTAGCACAGTGCCAAATAGTTGCATTAGGGAATCATCGAGGAACAATTTTGCAACTCCAGCATTTCATGTGAGCATAACTGATGCACCATCAGATGCAAAATACATTACATTATCCTTCAGATATTGCACTGAAAATCCCACATTTTTTAGACTGTCTTAAAGTGCTTCACAAATGTTTTTTATTTTGCACCACATTGTACAGTACATGTGCCAAATCAAAATAAAAAAAAAACTATCATTAGATTCACCAACAACGGTCCTTAAGGAAATTACAAGAACGGTTTTGCCATTGATTGTAGTCGATTCATCGACCACAAAAGAAAATGTAGGTTTTTTTGTTTATAATATTTTGAACTCCTGCCTTACGCATTTCCTGTCCTGTGTGGTTTCCAGTATCTGCGCAAGTTTTTCGGGAATGTAAAACGAGATCCAAATCAATTGCTTTGATTGCGTTCAGTTCAATGTCATGTTCCATATCTGTAAAAGGTCTAACCTTTGTGGACAATAATATAAACGGTTCTAAAAATTCTGCATGTTTGTTCTTTGTGTGCCTTCAATGCTTTATAAACTTTGTTCTATTATTTGTTGCTGTATTTTTTAAATTTTTTGACATGCAACGTGAGTTTGGCTATTTTTGTCTTTGAAATTTGTTTTATTCTTTGTATTGGTTGCTTTTAGTACCACTTAATTGGATTTCAAAATGACACCATGCTTGAGATATAGTAGATGTATTCCATGGGTTTGTTCGACCCCCAAATGAGACATTGCTACACATACACTGCATCCTATTTTTTTATTTTGACATAATCCATAGATATTCTTGTTTCTTTGTTAAAAGCATTACATGGGTCCAACAATCTGGAATATCATTCTTTCTCTTGAAGTTCTGTAGATTTAGCAGTCGATGCCTTGGGAATTGGATGCAGGGGGGCGAGGACGTCCCTGTCAGTGTCGTCTTTCTCAGATAAATAAAGTTTTTTTTTTTTTATTGTCCCGTTTTCACTTTCACGAAAACGAACATTATCGGATTTGGTGCACTTTTTCTTAAAGTATTTTTTTTTTTTTTAACTAATGTTTCAATTTACAAGGGTTCCAGGGAGCTTAACACAAGCAGGGATATTTTCCTGCTAGAATCTGCATCTCCCATGATCCTTTACAGTAGGTTATGGATGTTAGAGTGCCCGTATATGACTATATCTGATATATTAGGGCACTGGCGCCACTGAGCTGAATATAAATCCCAGAAGACCTTGCTGGTTGCAGTTTCAGACCGGGCTGGGACAGCGCTGATGCAAGAAGCCTGATGAAAGCTTAGAGCAGGCCTGCACAACTCCAGTCCTTGGGGCTGGTCACACTGAGCCACTAATTGAGTTAGCTGTGCTGAAGTAGGGATATCCTGAAAACCTGGCCTGTTTGCGGCCCTCAGAGACTGGAGTTGTGCAGTCATGACTTAGAGAGTAATAATTACAGCAGGGGGTTCACATTCAAAGCAGGAACCCCTGCTGTGATCTTAGAAGCAGCCAATTTTCCTGTCCCGGACGCTTCTTGTGGTTGGGGTACAGTTACCTCACCGCAAGCAGCTGTGGTAGTGGAGACAGTAAAGATGGCTGCATCTGTATGAAAAATAATGACTTACTTGGTCAATAGGGGGTGCTAGCAGGACTAAATTAATTAAAATTAAAATAAATATATCTAAAAAGAAAACAGGTACATACCGTATATAATTTGAATTCCCTCATTTTCTTATTTCATCTACAATTTTTTTTTTGATCTCTGGAACTAGGGGGATGCCACCCTCCCGTATCCCCCCATTTCCAGCTCTGGATATGATATGCATACTCATATGAGTTATACAGGTTTGCTGTGTATCTTGTGGTGAAATCATCTTTAATATTAACAAAAATAGAGGCTAGCTGGAAAGGTCTTGCTCGCTCAAAGTGAAGTTACATGGGTGCTGCTTAGGCTCTATGTAGCCTTATTATGGACAAAAGAGAAGGTGAGGAGGCCCCACAGAAACAGGGATCCTAGAAAGGCACAATGCAGGTAGTAATGTGAGAATTAGTATGAAATTAACATTTATTGAAATAGGTTACAATTATGGGGACATACAACTATTAGCTAATAGAGTTTATAGAATCAAGTAAACTTGAACACGAGGTGCGACTTAGGCCAACTAGTGAAATACAAGCTAAAAATGAGCAGCCTATGAGGACAGATACTACTGTGTATTAACGTTGGGTTGACAGGGGTATAATAGTGATTTATTGTAATATATTCCTTATTAGTTTATAGATCTATATTCATTGATGGAACTAGGTATCAACTAAAAGTTGGTAGTATTTGGATGTCACACAGTGGTGACATTTAGTAAGGTAAGAAGGAAGGAACATAATAGCAATATTGCCAGTATGGCTACAGTATATGCAGGAGAGGAGAGGTTGGTGCTGATATTGCAGCTGCTTCAATTACCCTATTTTATATCTGCAACGTAATATATATAGGAGACATATTGAGATGGTATCTCTAATCCCTGGGTTTCAGATATGGGCTCACAGGCGTCTCCCCCCCTTCCCTTAATATGTTAATAATGTATATAGCTAGAAAGGAGGCTTTTAGTTGATACCTAGGTCCATCAATATAGATCTATAAACTAATAAGGAATATATTACTATAAATCACTATTATACCACTTTCAATCCAACGTTAATACACAGTAGTATCTGTCCTCAGAGGCTGCCCATGTTTAGAAATTATTTTCACTAGTTGGTCTAAGTCGCACCTCGTTTTCAAGTTGACTTGTTTCTATAAAATCTATTAGCTAATAGGGTTTTGTGAGGACAGGTAATTGTACCAATAACTGTAACCTATTTCAATAAACAAAAAAAGGATCTCTCTTTCTGTTGGGCCTCCCTGCCTTCTACATATTAGTACAGGTGCTAATCCTGGCAGAACAGGATACTGCCAGGCAATTAAATCAGATTTAAATGTTTAGAAAACAATTGAGAACACTAGATAGTGTGCGCGGAAGAAATTCACTTAAATGCACACCACAAGTAGTATAAAATATACCTTTCAATAAAGTGTTTTCTTAAAATATGTCACTTAGTGTAATTATAACAATAATTAAAAAAAATCAATCTCAATCAAGTGTAGTAATGAGCCAAAACTCCCTCCTAATAATTAATTTGACATAGACAATTAATAGTCAGATGGGGGAATGATGTTCGATATATACAGTAAGTACTGATGGTAGATGACCATCAATACCGAACACAGTCACAGCTAAGCACCTCAATAATGCTGTTGGTAAAAGCTGGCTAGGAAACAAATATAGTGTAATTGTGTAATATGCATAATGAGGTGTAGCTGGTATGGAGTATTCCACCTTATCAATCAATTCCCCCTGTGAGCGATAATGGATATAAATGGAATAATAGGCGGCCGAAATATACTAATGTATACAGAGGTATTAATTAATCACTAATAGAGATCAATTGATTGGCATCAAAGTAGCTATAAAGTCTATATACAAATAGGAGCACTGTGGCTCAGGTCTGAAGGCAATAAACCAATAAGGTACACAGACTCACAGCCACAGAGCTGTGTGACGCATACCCTGTGGCCGCCTGGCAGCGCTCAAGGTAATAGCTAGATCGGGAGTATTTAGATGAATAATACTCTACCCAAAGAACACTAGCAGCGATGAGATGAGCACTCCTGGTTAATATCTAAATAGTATTCGTAAACTGGTCCGGTAGGCTTTAGATATCGGCAACACTGGTAACTAACACAGCTCCATAACGGAGGCTGATGACGTCATTACGTGCCCAACGCACGTTTCCCTCCATCTATGGAGCATTAGTCAGGGACAGTTTTGCAGGAACATGGAAGCGAAGTGAAGCTATTTAAAGGGAATAGGTTGCTATGGTAACGCTAGTCACAATGCAAACGCGCATGTGTGAGGTGATAGACACCTGTATATACACACGCGCAATGTAATAGGTTCAAGTGCACAATACAGACCTCTATAGCAAAACCTGACCCATGAATAAATAGAGCAAGCATAATGCACACAATCTACCTGCTAGCCATGCTTAATATAATATAGAATGTAATGCAGTCAATTATAGTCGTGTGTTTGTGTGTATATATATATATATATATATATATATATATATATATATATATATATATATATATGTATATATACATATACATACATATACACACATATATATTTATATTTACACGCTCACACACATTTTTCTGTTATACAGGGCATGAAACAATTATTGTCCTCACTTATAGCAATACAGTCACAAATGTAGAAAGTCAAATGAAAATAATAAGTCATACCATGGACAAGAATACACAAACAAGGGATGGATAGTTCAAAAGAAACCAAAGTAACTAGAATAGAATAGACCAAATATAGAAGGCATATATAAATAAGGCTATGAGGGATATCTAATGAATAATTTAATAATGAATAGAGAAACCCATAGATGTTCAGATAAACGGGGTACAGGTAAAACCCTTGGTTAGACCATTGGGGCTGCGTGCTTTCAGTTTGTATTTCCACTCAGCCTCAATGCGAAGTAGCATCTGATCAATATTCCCATCTCTAGCTGGGCATTTTAATTGATAGATGCCCATAAGAGTTAGGTATTTCCCATCACCATCATGATATTGTGTAACGTGCCTGGCAACTGGGGTGTCAGTAGCATGTTTGATTAAATGAACATGCTCCAGTACGCGTCTGCGGAGCTGCCTGGTGGTCTTTCCCACGTACTTCTTACCACAGTAACGTGTGATGAGGTAAATCACGTTCATTGTTCTACAGTTAATAAATGTATCAACATTAAAATATTGAGTGTTGCCGTGATTAGCAAACGTTTTTGCAGTAATTACATGTCTACACGCCTTGCAACCCTGGCATTTATACATCACCTTCATGGGGGTAAGCCAGTTACTAGCCCTGGGTCGCTGATGGTGACTGTGAACAAGTTGGTCACACAAGTTTTTAGATCGTCTACTGGTTATAGTTGGACTAGGACGAGTACTTTCTCTAGATCCTCATCAGAGAGTAGAAGGTGCCAATGTCGGGAAAAGATTGTAACCTATTTCAATAAATAAAAAAAGGATCTCTTTTTCTGTTGGGCCTCCCTGCCTTCTCCATATTTGTACAGGTGCTAATCCCGGCAGAAGAGGATACTGCCAGGCAAATAAATCAGATTTAAATGTTCTATGATGGAACTTACCCTATTTTTCTTAATATCACAACGTTTTCTATTGATACTGCACAAAGAAATTAATTCAAATGTGTGCTATGTAGGGAATGAAGATGGGCAACGCAAAGCACAACAGATTTGTCAATAATCTAATGTATTTGGTGTGCAGCATCTACCTTATCTCCTATTGACTATCCTACTATGTAGGTGTAGTCCTGTTTCCTAGTGAATACAGACCGCTACCATATGCTTTATAACATGTAGGCTCACAGGGCCTAAGCCTCCGCCACGGAGAGCCTGGGGCACGCGTAATAATAGATAATACCTGATACTTGTGCAGCGCCTCCACCTGCGATAGCTCCCACCAGAGGGGGAGTGGTTCCTTGCAGGACACTAATGTACATCAATACACACACACAGCATATAACGAACCAAATGACTTTACTTGCATGAAAGGCTTATGTGACTCTCTCTGTACCAACAGGTGTCCCTCCCTAGAGGAGACACTATCTAATGCGTCTCGCAGGACGCTGACTTCCCTCCTTCACCAGGTGATCCCACCCCATGTCCAATTCCCCAACCCAATATGTCCCCTCACCCTCAAGTGAGATAGTGAACCTATATGGGTGACTGCGCAGCCACTGTGTCCTGAACAAATGGTGATATAGTTGGTGCACTTGTGGTTTACCTGCCGGGCACTCCAGTACCTGGGCCTGCAAGGATCTTCACAAAGGATCAGATGCGAGGTGACTTCAGCAATAGGCGTCCGGGGAGATCCCACCCAGACACACGGCAGCACAGTAGCAGGATCTGAGCCCAGACCTCCTGCTGGATAGGCACTGTCTCTTTAAGCGATCAGTACAGCACAGTAAGGGAACCGGAACCTGTCTAGGGCCAGTCCCTATCTCTGCTCCACACTACTGGGACTCAGGGCCTAACTGGGCCTGGGGTATAAGGCCTAGGTAGGGGCTGAATGCCTCCCTACACCGGAGCTCCGTCTCCTTCCTCCTCCCGCTAGCTCTGAACAACGTGCTACAGTCCCCACTGTTGCAGTTTATTATATACTGTACTTGGAAGAATCACTTCCATCCAGCTTCTAAAGGATAAACAGGAACCAAACTACTAAAAGAAACCTTTACCAGTGTTGTTATTCCTTTGTTGTTTCTTTACCAGTGTATACTCACACTGGCCCGTGTGAGTATTTGAATTTTTATCTTTCTTTTCCCATACCTTCCCTCCCCCCCATCTTATGCTGGGTGACTTTACATGGTTCAATACATTCAAATTAATCTGATATGATTGTTTGAATACCACCTGACTCCACTTCTCTGGAATTCTCTGAAATTTCAACTCCAGGGACTTGGAAGAGGTGGAATCAAGATACTGTTACGTGAGAACACTCACATTAGCCCGTGTGAGTGATTGGTTGGTTATCACTATACCAGTATCTAATATATTTCTTACTATCTACATGCTTCTCAGCTTTTTTGCTTTTGGTTTTTGGCAAATTTATTGCATAAACTTAATCACTTATTTTCTGTGAGAGGGAGACCTCTAGGAGGAAGAAGCCAAGTTTGCGGTGAGTTACCTCTCAGAACTACAAGAAAAAGACGGAGAGTAAAGATAACTTGATGTAATAACATTTACACAAGGCCGTGTAAGTGATATACTTATAAATTTATATAGTAGTATACTATTTCCCAGATCACCGTATCCACCAGTCCATGTACCATTTAAGGTGATCTCACCCTGTAGGTCACTGGTCCAAAAAACTTACCTCACCCTCACTCTGTGCTCCCCCATTTTTTGTGTTCCAATCTAGATATCAAGTTATTAAATCAGAAAAGAACGGTTTGTTCAATTTGTTTGGACTTTAAAAAATACAACCAGAACTTTATATAGCTTTCCCTCAAGGATCACCCATCTGCCCTTAGGGTCTGATGTTTGTTTGGTTAATGAAAAATGGTCTCCTCTTAATTTGAAATAGCAACTCAATCTTTTTACTGTCATATGAGGCAAAGTAACAATGTTGGACCTATTCTCTATTTGGTTTGGTGTGCTCAGAATCTGTAAGGTGGGTTTCCTTCAGGAATATAAGAGTTTAGTCTTTTCAGATGAGAGCATTTTCCTTCTTTTAAAATTCCAAGAGTTCATCTCATTATTAGACCCCATCAGACAAGGTAGAAAAATTAGCAAAAGCGCTCTAATGCCAGGAAAAACAAAATATAATATTGCCAAGACCACTTCCTTCCAAAGGTATTTGTAATGAGTAATAATGGTGGTAATATATAACAACCAGAATGGGTACTATCCTCCTGAAGACAGGTGGTGGGTAGTGCAAGCCCACCCACAATCAGTCTCATTGGCAGGTTCCCCTGAATAATTGCAAGTACTCACATATCCTTGGTGTGGCTGACAGGCTGTGCTGCTTCCAATGATGATTTACCAGAAGTGAAAAGGATAAAAGTAGCGCACGAGCCAAATGGAGCAGGAAGGACCCAAAGTCAAAAAATGAATAAAAGGGCACTTTAATGTGTCATGAGACCCATCCAACGCGTTTCGAACGTCACAGCGTTCTTTATCAAGGACAATCAGACAAGGGCAGACAAATTAACTTTGTCACGTGTTCTAATCATGAGAATAATAAGACCAGATGTAGACATTCCTATTTCTCTAAAAATGATTCTAAACAGAGGAGAGAAAGTACAGTGCTGCTAAAGCATATAAAACATACAAAACAACCATGTTAGAACTTATAACAGTGCTCAACTCTGATATGAAGCGGACTCACAGGGCTGAGGAAGGGGTATATGATCACCGATCAGAGTCAGGGGACAGAGTCCTGTTAGAGTAGTTCTAGTCGTGATCCAGGCAGAGGTCAACGCAGACGGCAACGTGCAAAGTCAGGATATAGGCTGGGGTCAAGGCAAGCCACACAGGAGCAGTGGTCGAGGTCACAGGCTGAGGTCGGCAACGGAATCAAAAAGAACAACAGGGCTCAGGAACACACAAGAAAGCATACAATGCTCAGGCAGGGCCTGGGAGTCACTGACTGCTATTTAAGCCCCGGAACAGGTACAGCCAATTATCAAGTCCAGGAAGAGACTTGCCAGGAACCAAGACGGCCACAATAGCCACGAAAGGGCAAGTTCCAGCAAAGCCCCGGACTGGAACCCTTACAGAACTTAACCATGGATGTTTTCTTTGATGGTTTGACAAATAAGATCAAAGTTCAGCTCCGCTGGCTCTGGGAATATCCAAGACAACAGAAACCTTTGAAAACGTATTATTATAAAACGATGTAAGTGGTCGGCGCATCAGAAACAGATCAGTCCCATATACATATGTGTTTATACAGTATATAAGTATATCCGCCTGGACCTCTGCACTGAGGTTAGTGATAAATGTATAATCCCTATTGGGGACAGGGACTAGTACCTAGAGTACACTGACACAATAATATAGTAACTCACAGTGAGTTACCCTTGTGGGCTTATGCTATCACTCATTAAGGTTATGGGACAATTTAAGTACTATATTATAGTGTCAGTGTACTCTAGGTACTAGTCCCTGTCCCCAATAGGGATTATACATTTATCACTAACCTCAGTGCAGAGGTCCAGGCGGATATACTTATATACTGTATAAACACATATGTATATGGGACTGATCTGTTTCTGATGCGCCAGCCACTTACATCTTATGAACTCTTGATATTCCGGTGGCTCCGCGGATTATTCCTGGATATATGCTTATCATTAAGGAGGAGGCTAGCACACTTTTTTTGTACATATTTTTTTCCATTTTTTTTACTGACCCTTTACATTTGTGGGGAGTAGTTCATACAAAAGGAGTTAAGAATTCTTTTGTACATTGTATTACAATATTGGTCCAGTACTTATGGATCTCACAGATACGGAAGAAGATCTGGCCCCCCTAGAAAGCTCAAATTACGCTTTTACATGCTCAGACAGCACCACTAGACGAAGGAAAGCACAGCTGGTGTTTGACAATGCACTCGATACAGATTGTGATGACGTTACGGATTTGAAACACCAGTTCACTCGTTGTGAAAAATTGGTTACAACTAGGATCCGGTTATGGTGGGATATAGTGACTATTGAAAACTATATTAAAGTTAAGCGAATACCGAGAGGATTACGTATTAAAAAGTCACCCACTTTTGGATTTCCAGAAGATAACTTTGAAACAAGTTGGAAACAAATATTGGATGAATGTTCCTTTAAATTAATGAAATTGATTGTGTTGTTCAAATCGAAAGAAAAGCAAGTAATTGAGAACGGCATTGAGGGCCTTCAAAGTAAGCTTCATGCGTATACTGAAATGGAGGGTTTCCTAGATTTGGATGTGGCTTTAGCTAAGAATATAAGTAAATTGGAAAAAGAAATCATGATAAAGCGTTGGTGTGGTGGTTTTTGTAGCTGTTTAGGGGTGATGTGTGATCCCCTTATGGAATAAACTTTTTATTGTACAAGTGAGCCTCCTCCTGCGTTTTTTGGCAGTGCGCTGCCTTTTTCTGCTTTACCTGCTTATTATAAAACGAACAGCATAACATTTACCAGGATGTGAATACTCTACTTTACTTTACTGAAAGATAAGCAGTTAAGATTAAAAACATTACTGCAGGTTATTCGAGTGGATCTTCACCTAACCAGAACAAGCAAAGCATTATCTTGTACAGGCTGAATATCTTGGTTCCCTCCTACCCGAAGACCATCAGGATCGTTGGGTAAATTAGTGCAAAGTTTTTTTTTTTTTTTTACAGAAAATGTCTGAGCAGATAGAGACTATGGGGGCTATGCACTAAGCTCCGAGCTCTCGCGCCGGGCTGAAAAAAATTAGCACGTCCGATAAAAAATGAAGCCGGCGGCGCGATTCACTAAGGCCCTGAGACCATTTTCTATCGGACGTGCCCAAAACTGGCTTATCGTGCGTGCAAGATTTTTTCCCCCTGCTATCGCACTTAAAATTCCTGTACGCTAGCTGATAGAAAAAAAAGCCGTATGGAGATTTGCCATCTCCATGCAAGGCTGTTACAGGCGAACGTACAATAAATAAATACATTTTAATAATAGTGTACATGAGCAGGGGGTCTCCGCAGCTGAACCGCATTGGTTTCAGGTCCGAGGACCCCCTACTTCAGGAGATATAGGCCCCGTTACGGGGTGCCGGTATCCCCTGCACTTTCAAGCTTCCGCGTCACGTGACCGGGACATTTAAATTCTGCAGGGGATACCGGCACCCCATAAAGGGGCCTGTATCTCCTGAAGTAGGGGGTCCTCGGACCTGAAACCAATGCAGTTCAGCTCAGGAGACCCGCTACACATCTACACTACTGTCAAAACACACATAACAATAAACAATAATTCATTACCGTAGCGGATAGCCGCTATGGTAATAAAGCTGCATTAATGTCAATTTTAATAATAGTGTGCGGGAGAAGGGGGTCCCCTGAGCTGAACCGCATTGATTTCTGCCTCAGAGACCCCCTGCTTCCCGAGTTACAGGCCCTGATATGGGGCATCGGGTGCCAGTGTCGCCACCATCTTTATAGCGTCCAAGACGTGACGTGGGCTCTATAAAGATGGCAGTGAAACTGGCCTCCGATGCCCCAAACCGGGGCCTGTAACTCAGGAAGCAGGGGGTCTCTGAGGCAGAAATCAATGCGGTACAGCTCAGGGGACCCCCTGCTCCCGCACACTATTAATAAAAATACATTAAAGCAGCTTCATTACCTTAGCGGCTAACCGCTAAGGCAATGAAGGGGTTAAGGCACAATAACATGTTTATTGGGGCCAATTGCCCCCAATAAACATAGCAATATACAACACACATCCCCCCACCGCCTAACACATACAGTACAGTAATAGGCAAAATTACTATTATCCACATATGGATAATAATGCATTTGCCCATTTTAAATACATATAAATTACAATAAATACAGTCAATATATATGACACTTACCTTTTCCAGGCACCCACGATGAAGGCCGTCTTCATCCTTATCTTCATCCTGCCCATGCCCTCTCCGATGCTGCAAAACATACACAAGAATAAAAACATCCAATGTAATGTCCCCTAACCCCTTAATCACCATAGCGGTTATTAACCGCTACAGGCATTAAGGGGTTAACCCACCCTCACCCACCACTCGGGAAGCCTACATACCCTCCCTCACTAACCCCCCACCCCGTGAGCCCTAACCACCCTCACCCAATACCCAGCCGGGAGGCCTACCCACATACCCTTGGGGCCAATACCCCCTTCCCCACCCCCAGTACCCACAATAAAAACAATACATTGCCCCACAATAAACATCATTCTATTTATTAAATACATAACCCACCCCCTGTGCCCCCCCCCCATAAATACATGATTTATGCTTTTACATACAGGGTTCATAACCCAGGCACACGGGAGTCCCCGGTGGGCCTGACGGGTCACCTCACAGACCTACAGGTTACCAGCAACTTGTTTCACACAGGTTCTGGAGGCCTGTTGGTGGGTCCCGTCAGGCGCCATAGCCCACCAGGTGGTCTCCGTGGGCCACAATTGGGTCCCCACGGTAGGCCCGCGGATTTCTGGGGTCCTCGGGTCAGACCCACAGCTGTCTGAGGGGCCTCGGGTGGTTCCCACGGGGGTCTGGGGACCCACGGGTGGGCACTATGGGTCCGCGGTGCCCCCACAGATGTGGGGACACCGGTTCTTTCCCGCACACTTTGGCCGAGAAATAAAAAAATGATGACGTCATTTAAAGGCAATGAAAGCACAGCCAATCAGAATGACTGTGCTTCAATTGCCTTTAAGATGACGTCATGAAAATAAATATGGCCGGCCTCACGTGGTACGGTAGCCAATCAGAGCGTGGGAAATACATCCCAACTCTGATTGGCTCTAGTACCATGTGACAGGCTTTCAATGACGTCACATCCGTTCTCCCCCAAGCCTCTGTCACATGGTCTACTAGAGCCAATCAGAGTTGGGATGTAGTTCCCACGCTCTGATTGGCTACCGTACCATGTGAGGCCGGCCATCTTTCTTTTCATGACGTCATCTTAAAGGCAATTGAAGCACAGCCATTCTGATTGGCTGTGCTTTCATTGCCATTAAATGACGTCATCATTTTTTTTCCTCGGCCAAAGCACATGGTTTTCATGGCCCAATCAGGGCCGGGGGAACCATATGATGAAAATGTGACGTGATAGGCCTATAAAAGCCTATGTCGTCTCATTTTGAAGGCAGACGCCGAGGAGGAAGGACCTCTTGCAGAAGAAAGAAGACCAGGGCGTGGCCGAAGAAGACAAGAAGACCCCGGAGGAGAGCCGCAGATACAAGAAAGAAGAATACAGATAATGGATTACAAATAGAAGACCCGTGGATTGTTTTGGTTTTTTATTTTAATGTTTATTACTTTATGGTTTATTATTTTATGGGTTCCTGTGTGTGGATTGGTTCGGGAGTAAGCTGTTCAACGGGAGTCGGTTGAGTGGGTCAAGTAATGGTAAGTGAACAAAAGAAATTATTTTACTTAACTTGTTCTTTTTTTGTTTTTGTTTTTTACATGTGTTTTTTTTTTTGTACATCATTTCTTGCCACTGTATGTATGTATGTATGTATGTATGTATGTATGTATGTATGTCTAGATCGATATATACATACAGGGTAAGAAATGATGTTGTTTTAAAAGCTTGTTTTGCTGTGTTTAAAATGATTTCGTCTATGCTGCTATGCATAAATGTGTGTGTAATGTATTTTAAAATTAGATAGATGTAATTTTTGGTCTTGTATGGTGTACTTTAGGTCAGGGTGAGGCTTGCTTTTGTATATTGTACTCTTTTTGGTACTTATATTTTGTCTGATGGTAACTTGTTCTGTTTAACGATTGAAATAGTTAATTGTTTAATTGTTATGGATGGAATTTAAATTGTTTAGTGATTTAATTAATGAATGCTAGTTTATTTATGGTGACTTGATTGGTTTAAATAGTATACTTGTTTGGATGTATTGGTATTTTGTTTGGAGTATGTTATTGTTAACATTCATTGGCAGAGTGTACATGGTGCATAGATTGTATGCATCATGTACACAATGTAAATGCAATGTTTTGATTGGCATTTGAGGCTTTTGATTGGAATTTGAGGATTTTGATTGGAAGATGAGGTTGTATTTTTTAAGGAAATATGATTTCCTTGGGGCACCACGGACCCGTAGTGTGCGGGGAAGAACCGGTGGCCCCACATCTGTCCCCAGCCATGGGTCCCCAGACCCCCGTGGGAACCACCTGTGGCCCCTCAGACACCTGTGGGTCTGACACGGGGCCCCCAGACATCCACAGGCCTACTGTGGGGACCCAATTGTGGCCCACGGAGACCACCTGGTGGGCCATGGCACCTGACAGGACCCACCAACAGGCCTCCAGAACCTGTGTGAAAAAAATTGCTGGTAACCTGTAGGTCTGTGAGGTGACCCTGTGAGGGGTATGAACCCTGTATGTAAAAGAATAAATCCTCCCGAGTGGTGGGTGAGGGTGGGTTAACCCCTTAATGACTGTAGCGGTTAATAACTGCTATGGTGATTAAGGGGTTAGGGGACATTACATTGGATGTTTTTATTCTTGTGTATGTCTTGCAGCATTGGAGGGACATGGGCAGGATGAAGATGAGGATGAAGACGGCCTTCATCGTGGGTGCCTGTAAAAGCTAAGTGTAATATGTTTTTACTGTATTTATTGAAAGTTATATGTATTTACAATGGGCAAATGCATTATTATCCATATGTGGATAATAGTAATTTTGCCCATTACTGTACTGTATGTATTAGGGGGGTGTATTTAGTTATTTATATTGTTTATTATTTTTGGAGGCGCAACATTGTTACAGCAGGCCCGCGGGTACCCCGGGACTCCCACGGGGACCCCCGCTTGGTGAGCCGGGGACACCCGGACCCTCGCCGGCCTGTTGTATGGGTTTTGCACCTGCAAAAAGGTAAACAAAGAATTTTTTCTAAGTCCTGCTTTTTTATCACCAGCCTTTAGCTGGTGAGCTTTATTCAGCGCAACTTTCACGTACGATGAGTTTGCATTGCTTAGTGAATCCCGCAGAAGGGCAGGATTCAGCGCAAACAGCTGATCGTACGAGCAAAGTTGGACTTTGAAAAAATTTCAAGAAAAAGTCAGTTTTAGAGCGCAAAGTGCCTGTTTGCGCGGCTTAGTGAATAGCGCTCGACGGAACTTCACGTTCTAAGAGCACTTTGTGCTCTTAAAACGACTTATCACTGCTTAGTGCATAGCCCCCTATACCTGCATTTATTGTCTCCCTTTCTATGGTTTGTAAAAACAAAAAAAATAACCATCTCTCTCTCCAAATCTATAGCCATTTGGGAATCAAAAGCTTCCGTTAGTACAGCTTCTCACACCCGTCAGTAATAGCTTTTGAGCCAAAGTTTCCTTTACAAATTATATGACAAGCGATTCAATAGGAGCTTGTTATTTTAATACTAACTGTAAAGTTTTGTAATTGCATCTGTATGGTCCACTAAGAAAGTTAAAAAGATGCATATCCACTGTCACATTTTCCATGGAATAGTTTTGTGACTGATCTCCAGCCATCTTGACTTAAGTTTTTGGAAGAGATTTAGCAGTTCACTCTGAAGTTATATCAATATATTGGTTGTGGCGGTCTGCTGAGGCAGTGCAGCTAACCAAATGACTTCATTCATCCACATCTTTTTACACAAATAAATGTAGTTTGATGCCAGAGACTTGACCGACTTTCCAACCTTTTCTTGTTAGTTATATATATATATATATATATATTCCCCCCCCCACCCTGATATAATATATATATATTATACACACACACACACACACACACACACACACACACACACACACACACACACACACACACACACACACACACACACACACACCACACACCACACACATTGGTGTTTTGATGTACCATTTTCACTAATACACTTTTTTTCTATACTACTCCATTGTGCGCTGTCTCTTGATTCCCGGATTGCACAGTATCATATTTTTATATCATCCTTATGGGACATGCACCAGCAAACTATCTCTTTATTTAGGGGAGTGATATATATAGGTGTGGGTGTGGGTGGGTGTGTGTTGAAACAGTTGGAAGAGAACCTTTGTAATCCTTCCTATAAAACTCACTCAGTATATTCTTGTGGTCCATCTTGTGGTGAGTAGAACTGTAGCTGACCTGCATGGGTAAAGTGGTTGAAGTACACTTTTTGACCCATATTTACTAGGCATTGTGATGCAATAAGGCAACGATCAGCGCCAGAAATATGTTACAGCCCAATTAAATGATTCGCGATAAGCTGTCTTCTGGCACCAGGTGGTGTCTTAAAGCATTTCATTGCTTAGTAAATATGGTGCTTCATGCAATGTTCTCTGTGGAGCGTAAAGCCATTGCTACTATCAAAATTAAGTTGGCAATGCTAGTGCGAATATTAATAAGTACCTATTCTGTGTTTTTCCATTAACAGTTTAAGAATTGCATAAAATAAATCAGGGCCAGCTTGAGGGTAGATCAATAAGCGTGGTTAATCAGGAAGCCAAGCAATTGGGCATGTGCTGAAGGACCGCGCCTATCGATCTACCCTGAGGGTGACAGGATAACTGCGGGACCCTGTCGAGCACTGGAAGCTGCTGCCGGTCCACCGCGTCCCCCCATCCGCGGGTACGCGCCTTCTACTCTCCCTTCCCCACTGCTGCATGGTGCAGCCTTCTTCCGGCAAGGGCAGAAGTGGAGGAGGAGGAGTGGAGGAGGAGCAGAAGGTGTGCACAAGCGGTGGAGGAGGCGGTGGCCAGCAGCTTGCCGGAGGCTCCGCCAAACTAAATTGTGGGGCTATTGTGGAAGAGAGGGGCAGGTAGGAGGCTATTGAGGAGGGGGGATATTGTGGGGAGAGGGAGGCAGGTGGGACTATTGTGAAGCTATTGTGGGGAAGGGGGGCTTATGTGGGGCATGGGGGTATTGTGTGGGAGGTGAAGCTATTGTGTGTTGGGTGTTTGTATTGTGGGGCTGGGTGGTTTTTGTATTGTGGGGGAAGGGAGTGTTGTGTGTGTGTATAATGGGGAGAGAGCAAGAGTGAGAAATAGGGGGAACTGTGATGGAGAGAGAGAAGGGACTGGGGGAATAGAGAGAGAAGAGACTGGGGCAAAGAGAGAGAAGGGCTGGGGAGAGAGAGGGAGATGGAGGTGTGATTGGGGGGGGGGGGGGGAGGGAGAGAGAAGGAATAGGGGTTGAGAGAGACCAGCAACAATGACGTATTTTTAATAAGGAAAATTGAAGAAAAAGTGTACGCGTAGGTTATAGTGACTGTTTAGAAAAAAGAGGGGGAGAACCCTAGCGAGGAAAGGGAGTGGGGCATCAAAATTTTTTCTGCACAGGACGCCAAAATGACTAGGGCCGACCCCTGGATCACTGCAGGAACTGTGCATAAAGTATTTATTCAATTTATTCTTAAAATGTTTTACCAGGAAGTAGTACATAGAGAGTTAGCTCTCATTTGAAAGTATGTCCTGGCACAGAATTATGATGTCAAATACATTGTTACAGGGTTATACATTATGTATAAAGACATTGCATGAACAGTTCAACATATGTGATCTTTTATGCGTGTAACCCCCTTTACCCATGCCTAAGGGAAACCACGAGCGAGTACGCGTTCTGCTGTTACCTGTGAGGCTCACAGGAGGCCAAAGCCTCCGCTTCTGGGGAGCATGGGGTGCTATATCTCTCATTGTAGCGCCTTGAACTATGAGGATCCAAGCGTGGCGGGATGATTCCTCATAGGAAACAATATACTCAGCAATAACCAATATCACACAAGATATTATATAACTCGTCTTTAGTGCGGTCCCACAGTATGCAAACAATACAGTACACACAATACCATAACACAATAACACAGTACCCCTGTGTGTTCCCCCCAAAGTACTGAGGGTGCCCATGGCACCTAGAACCCTGGTGTCCGGAGAACAATACTCCACCCCAAAGTGTGAGGTAGCGCTACCCCAATGAGATGTATGTGCATGATGGTCACAGACCTCAACCAGGGAATGCTTAGGAAGTTGAGATGGATCAAGTCTCACACAGCGGGGCCTCCAACAGCACTTTCCTCACTCTTCACATTCCATTGGGCCGTCGCATGCGGTGCAGTCTCCGTCCGGAGTTCATTGCGCACTGCCACTGTCCTGATCCTGCTGCAGAACCCATTAAAGGTAATTCCCTATTCTATGGGCGGTCCCTCACACATCCACTAATGTGAGGGAACTACCTGTGGCCTCAGGGGTTACTCTGGCCTAGTCCAGGAAGCTAACTGCTCCCTGGATACAACCTCCCTTGGTGCAGGCTCAGTGAAGACTACTCTACTTCTGCTGTCCCACGGAGGTTATCCCCTTTCTCTAAATGGCTGCTCTGACCCTCAAAATTATTTTATTTATTTATAAAATATTTTACCAGGAAGTAATACATTGAGAGTTACCTCTCGTTTTCAAGTATGTCCTGGGCACAGAGTAAAACAAATAATACATGGTTACAAGTACAGTTACATAAATGAACAAGGTATACATTATATACAAGACATTGCGAAAATATATATTATGGGCGTATGAAACAGTTACAGACCAGATTAATGTGTGAGACAGCCTTAGATTTGAAAGAACTTAAGCTGGTGGTGGATGTGAGAGTCTCTGGTAGGTTGTTCCAGTTTTGGTGTGCACGGTAAGATGAGGAGCGGCCGGATACTTTGTTGAGCCTTGGGACCATGAATAGTCTTTTGGAGTCTGATCTCAGGTGATAGGTACTGCATGTGGTAGGGGTGAGGAGCTTGTTCAGGTAGCTGGGTAGCTTGCCCAGAAAGTATTTGAGGGTGAGACACGAAAGGTGAACTTTGCGCCTAGACTCAAGTGATGACCAATCTAGTTCTTTGAGCATTTCGCAGTGATGTGTGTTGTAATGGCTGCACGCTCCTCATTGGCTAGGATGGCCCATATGACTTATCCGTACCTGAGGCTTCTGGGAGTTGTAGTCCCACTATTGTACTTGTGGAGCCATTCCAAGATAACAGCTGCAACTTTCTCCCGATCTGATGGAGGCCACGGACCACCCAGGTCACCAGCGGGCAGATACAGGGCAGCTCCCTCCTCCTCTGGCAGGTAAGGGGGACCCCTCTACACCCTTCCCCTGGTGAAAACGTCATCAACCCACATGAGAAACTTATGTGCTCTAACATTAATGAAAAATACATATCAAATATATAACTTAACGCAGCATACAACAGTGTCTAAATAATGTTAAATATTTCGATCAGCATCGTCATTATAGATGCAAACCTGCTCCGAGACCACTGCTTAGACTCCTAATGGGGTTCTCCTAGCCAATCATATGCCACTCTCGTTAGAGGGCATCTCACTCTTTGACTGACAAGTCTCTTCCTCTGCATCTTCTTGGGTGTTGTGGCAACCATCGGCTTGAGGCACTGGCCCTCTCATAAGGTGTGATGAAGCTCAGACTTCTTCAGTCAAGTGGTTGGCTTATTGAAGCCGCTGGAGATGCCACATAAAGGACAGGACTATTACCCAATTCTTCCTCTGGTGCTGCCCACCAGTCTCCATTTGTATTGGAAGAAGTTCCTTCCATTGGATCCTGATTGTCTTCAAGTAATGGATATGGAATCCCTCTGGAAACTTCCCGTTCCATTGGTGACATTAGGGGGAAATACCTGTTTCCAGTTGCATCAAGAGTCCAAGTAGTAGAGGCTCAGTTCAATCTTTCAGGAGGTCCTCGGGGATGCAATCAGAGGCTTCCCTAGTGTTATCACTGTCTGGTTCAACAAATGTAATGTCTCCAGTGCTGGTTGGATCAGATTACACTGGATCTGAATCCGTGTCATCTGAGCCGTGTCCGTGGTGGTACCCTTTATTCCAGGGGTATGACCCTTAGATGAATTACACCCACTTTATATTACGCAGTGGCCCCATCGTAGATCATTGGTGGGAGGAAGGCAAATTCGCTGTAGAGGAGTCTGCAGAAGCTCTCTTTAAGAGAGAGAGCGAGATTAAGATGGGGGTACGCATCCCTAAGGGTTCCCCTAGTGTGAACCGCAAGGCCAATCCAAGCCACCCTGGGTTTTGGGTATTACCTGGACAAGGAAGACAATACGGGGTAGTAAAGTTAAGTAGGGCTGACCGGTCTATCAGAATCAGGTTCCGGAAGTCCCATGGTTATCATTTCCCCTACGTTCCAGAGCCAATTTTCCAACAGATCGAGGAACATAGGCGGGAGTGGCTAAGATTAGAAGTGACGGTCTACTTAGAAAGGAAGACCAGCCATAAGGAGTTTATAACTGAATCTCGTATCTGCTCCATTATGGGTGAGTGGATGATAGGGACGTGTATCTTCATGGATAGGTTGGAGATATGCTAGGAGTCGGGTGTGCCTAAAGTTTACTCGGTATGGGTAAAGGATCATGACGGCAGACCAGTTAAGAAGCCGGATCCCCATTACTATAATTAGTTATTGGGTTTACTGTGTTAATTGTCTATCATCACTGTTTCAGTGGATGGTACTTTCTGATATCTATGTACTATCATTGTATGTACTATCATTGTGTACTGATTGTGAACGTATTTGTTTTTGGTCATTCTGTAGGTGTCAGGATGACGGATGGTGCAACAAATTTGGACCCAAGCGGGGCGTTGGGATTTTCACCCAGGGGAGGATGTAACAGGGTATGTCCCATCTTACCTGTTTTTTCCAACATAGGATAACTACTACGTAAGCCCTGATAAGTTCCAGGCAGTAGTGGGTTAATCTATGGGCAGTGACCATCCCCCCTGTTTCTTTCCTAGAAGAGGAAGGAAGGTGGTGTCTCATGGCCTGTGTACAGCCCCTTGAAGGTGGGTACAGTCCATAAGCCCGCCCCTTGTAGATTCTTCTGGGGAGGACCTAAAGTTAGTCTGGAATTATCCTCTGAAGAGAGAGGAAGCAGGTCTTGCTCTACCCTCCAAATGTGAGCCCAGCTTACCCTCCTGAGGGAGAGGGTGTCAGGTGAGGAAATAATGATGCCTGGTTCTTGTTCTTAAGGGGAGTAAGAGGGCTATGAGCCTTCCCCATTGCGGAGCAAGCATGCCATTCTAAGCCGGCTGGGTTAGACAATAACCAGACAGAGTGCCCCAAGAGATGGAGCCGGCACCATCCAGAATGTCCTGCACTGTGGGAGACTAAGAGGAGAAGTGTGGAGAGAGAGAGAGACAATAAAGCTGCTTATTCATAAGACATCTGCCTGGGTGTCGGTTACTGGGCAGGAGGATTAAAGGGTGCAGTGATGGGAGCTGACATCCCACAGCCTGGGATCCTGTCACAGCTAGAGGCTCTGAACACTGTCCTTAAACTTGTCCTATGCCCCTTACCACCGCGGCCACTCAGCCCTCCTGGGACCAGCAGGTATGCTAGCACCACACCAAGTGTAGTAACCAGAGCAGTTTTCCCTCAAGGAGCCCTAGATGAGATAGGGGGGGTGGGGGGGGGGGACAAGGGTTACATCTATAAAATGCTGATAGAAAATAGTGTGATCCCTAAACGTGTTTCTATCTCCAAACACATGGAGTGACTTCCACTGCTGGGCCAATCAATGTTCGCACATAAGCACATAAGCCTTGCCAGTCTCAGAATGGCTATCTAAAAGGTACTATAATCTATACCTGCATACACCTTGATAAAGCGCTTCTGTAAAAATAAGAACAGGCTTTGAAAAGGTGAAGCACATTTTCCCAACTATGATTTTAAAAGAGGGTGAGCTTGGGGGCAATTAAGCAGAGTAATTTGTAAGGTATCTTCAATTTAACATAACACCCCTCCTCTTCTCTTTCACCTTTCTTTCCTTGAAAGGTCGTATCACTAAATGGTGAAATTTGCATCAAGGGTTTTAGGAGATAGCAATGTTTCTGTGAGAATGATGGCCTTGGATTTATGCATAAGGCAACATGCCCTTAGTTCATCCTGTTTGGGCATCAAGCTATGAATATTTATCTGGGTGACAGATGGTCCTTTTTGGATTTTGAAAGGGGTATTCTCAGGGGTATGGGAGAGTTGATAAGGGAGGGCCTGGGTTAAGTTCAATATCACCTGCTAAAGAGTAACAGTATAAATATAAATTTTTAGTAATTTGAAAGTTGTAAATTTGTGATGTTTGCCATTAGAATGAGTAGTGGCTGGTGTGCTGGTTTTCATTGTTCTCCACCAATATTCAGTAGATAATGCAAGGCTTTTGATTAATCTAGGGTGTATAATGATATTGGGTTTGGGCTTGTAGGGATGGGGTTGTATTGGATAGAGAGAGTAACATTTCCATGAGGTCACAATAAAGAACAGAGTTGAGAGAACTAGCAGGTTCATTATCACAAAGGTGAGTAACTTAGCATGAAACTGTTGTAAGTCAAGCTAGTGAGTGCATTGAGCAGACAGCAGAGTTGTGCCATTTACTTGCCACTAAAAGCGTGCTGCATTTGCTTGCTAGGGTCTGTTTAGGGAAGGCAGAGGGATTTTAGGGGCAATGGGAGAAGGTGTGTGCAGACAAGTGTTGGGAGACACTGCAGTAAATAAAGTGTACCAGGGTGTTAAATATGTGGGATAATAGTGTTGAGCTCACCATTTGCTGCCTTGTGTAGAAAAGTTTGCAGTAGGATCCAGTCTCCAGTCCACGTCTAGTCCAACAATTGTCCAACTACGTATTTACTTAAAGATTGTCACTTTAAGAGGCAACACTTAAGATGCAATGCTTAAACTCTGCAAAGACCTTTCAGGATATATAAATATATTGTTGGAAAATCTTTGGATAAACATTGAAGGCCAGGAATCAGATGGAAAATGAAATATAAAACTACAATTATGCATCCTAATGCACTGTTATTTTGTGTTCCATAAAGAACTAATACATATTTATTTAAGAAACCTAAGTAAAAACAGACAATGAAACTTAAATACAATGAAAATATAAGCCACTGAGATCAGATTTCCTTTGCCACTGACTGTGCTTGGGTGGGTTCTTTCACTAGTGTTAGGACCTACAGAGGGGCCACACCGTGATGTGGTTGCAGGCTTAAAATACTTTGGTAAAAGAATTGAACTAAATGACCCTTGTTTATGAGAAGATAAACAGATAAGTATATAATTATATCATTTGTCACGTTAGATGTAGCTCTAGGGCTTTTTGCCTTTTGCTCTATGCACGAGGACACAAATCTAGTAGCACTCTTTTTGACACAAATATATATGATGTGGTTGGTCTGGGTTCTGAGCTTACAGGGGCTGTGTGGGTTAGGGTGGGAGCTTAACTTCATTCTTTTCAGTCAAGGAGTAAACTATAAAGGAAATTAAAATCCAACCTCCATCTACATTGACATTTCAAAATTTAAAGGAGTAATCCATTGTACCCAGCTAGAAAATAACCTTTTGTGAATAGTTAGTAGTCTAATTGGCTTCTTTTAACAAATGTTACCATGCAAACATTAAAGCTGCAGTTCAGTCTTTTTTTTTTTTTTTTTTAATTTATTTTTTTACTTCAATAGTTTTATGTGTGCAATCTCTAATTACCTAAAGAACTGTATAGCTGCCGGTCAATTCGTTCTCCATGTATTGATAGGTCGAAATTTGGTGACATAATTAGTGAAGGGATCTGTTTATATTCTGCTTGTCTGTCAGTGGAAGCTCATGAATATTCATGAGCAATCCTGCACTGACATGTGCTAGAGGGAGGGCAGGGCTGACAAAGGGGTGTGCCAGGGCTTGTGACAGGACATGAAGGGGCAGTGCCTTAGCAAATGGCTGTTAAAATAGAATACAAGAAAATTGGTCTTTAAAAGTTGTTTTTTTTAAAACAGAAAATGCTAAAAGTATTATTTCTTACTACAGAACTGATTTATTTAAAAAAACACACATGCAGGATATTGACTGAACTGCAGCTTTAACTGCTTTCATATATACAGTATGGTAATCAATTACACACTGGATTTATTTTCTTTAAATGGCAAAGTTTTTGACAATTGTTTTCCTTACCCTTAACCCACCCACACTGTCCTTATCAGAGAGCCAATAAAGATAAGCAGAGGGGGAATGTGGCAATGCAACCACTTGCTTAACACACAAGTAGCCGATGGAAATCAACCCTTCCTAAATCTCAGCTCACCATGTTTACAAAACAACTTAAAAAAATATTTCAAATGAAGCCCCGTCCTCCCTTTAGCTCTCCTCAACTCCGCTGCAGGCGGGTAGCCGGTAAGAGCGCTGCCATTTTGTTTGTGCGCTCGCATGCGCCGAAAAGGTTTACCTATGCAAAGGTTCCAGCAGCCTCAGGGGCTGCACAACACATGACACAGTACAGCCAATAGGACTGCTAGAATCTCCTGAGGGGAGATTGGAACTTTGGGTAGGCTGGAAGTGTGAGCTGACAGGAGAGGGGCAGTTGGAGCTGGGACAAGGAAGGAGTAAATTATGTGCCACTGACATCTGCACTAGGCCAGATACCCCCTATTATGCCCCAGGTAGGACCCTATTCCCACATTGTTTGTGGCTGCGATAGAGACTTGCCCCTCAGATAGGGACCCTGCCCTGCTTAGCAATATTAGTGTTAGGGACACAGGGAGATGCCGCACGGTGGCTGCGGCCTGTGGTCCAGGACACAGATCGCCCTACATTAATAAAGACATTGTTTACGGTGGTACAATCCACGAGGGACCCAGCCAACGTAGAGGCGGAGGCTTTGCAGTATCAGCATCGGATCCGTGGATCCCAGCATCGTGGCATCTGCGTGCCCAAGTGTGGCATCACCCGGCAAGTAACCAACGCATCAGTGCACCAACTCAAACACTATAGTGGGGCAGCGCTGTCACACACACCTTGGGTGGGGGAGCGGAGCATTGGAGGGTAGGGTCATGCGTGGCCATGTTGGTTGTATACTGTATATAGAGCCAAGTTTATTTATGTTCAGTAAAACTATTATCTTTTAGAAGTGTGTTTTTTATTGTATGCGGGCCCTGTAGCAGTGTTATTTCACACCATAGAATCCTGTACAGGTGGAGGCGCTACCGACCGAACATCGCCTCAGGTATACCCCAGGTTCCCAGTAGCGGAGACTCAGATCTCCTGTGCACCACAGGTATTGCACCATATACAAACACCGAAGCCACACATCTCTCAGGGGATGGGGAAAGTGCGCTACACAAAATACTTATAAGGTGTCAGATTTATGTAACAAATGCATCAATCACCCAGATATAGCCTTTAAAAATGTCCACTGCATTGTTACATACAGTAGTTACATAGTAGATGAGGTTGAAAAAAGACATGTGCAAATTCAACCTATGCTAAATTTAGACGACAGATACTTATTCTATATTTTTATTTACAGTGTTTTGATCTAGAGCAAGGCAAACAAAAAAACGCCAGTGAAATATCATGTCATCCCCATCCTAAAGGGTTACTGACATGGCTGTAACAGATTAAAGGAGAGCCCTCACCTTGATAAAGGCAGCATCATAAACCCAGTGCTCAGATGGGCCGTAAGCAAACCCGGCGGATTGCATGATATGGGATCGGGTCAAGGAGACCTGGGTTATGAGTACCCACCTGCATGTGCCTGGTGATACTATGGATATAGTACCGGTAGATATGTTCAGAAAACATTGGTTACAATGTAAAGCTATGGCCCACATTTCTCAGTGTGGGCATGCCCTGCTTGCCGACAATCATAATCTTGTTATCCATTAGGTAAGCCATCCTGAATATTATCCCTCACTGAACCTTCAATTATCTCCCCCCTGTTGATATCAGACTTGTAGGTCTGTAATTCCCTGGTTGTGTTCTAGCTCAATTTTTAAATATACAGTAGGAGCCATGTCTGCATTATGCCAATCTTGTGCCTATGCGAATGGGCACATTGAATATTAAATACAATGGTTTGGCTATATTTACTGAACTTAGCTCCTTAAGAACCCATGGGTGCATGCCAACAGGCCCTGGTGCTTTATTTACTTCCTCCTGTTGCAATATTTTTTAGTCTTTAAATATTTCTGCAATTTACCTTTTTTAGTTTCTGTAAATACAGACAACTTATTTTTTTTTTATATATATCTGCCTTCTCCTCAATAATTTACCTGCCCATCTTACCCTGAATGAATCCTATTCTCTTTTCTAATCTTTTTATTATTAATGTACTTGAATATTTTTTTAGGGTTGATATTACATTCTATTTCAATCCTTTTTGTTTTTTTATTAATTTTTGCTAATCTGATTGCCCTTTTCCAAATGTTGTTACATTCCTTATAATTCTGATATGATGCCTCCCTCCCTTCTGACTTTAATAATCTAAACGCCTTCCTCTTCCTTTCCTCCCACTTAATGACTCTTCTATTATTATCTTGGGCAGTTTTACCCATTATAAAGCCAACCTGGTTCAAGTGGCTAAAGTCTGGTGAAAAGATCATTGAGGCGGCTGGCCTTAGGTTTTTGCAAAGATTCTGAGGTAAGTGTTGATAAGAGAGATGAAGCTAGAAGAGCAAGTGTGGTACTTCTCCCTTTATACAACAATGACATAGAGCTAGGAAGGTCTCAACCTAATTAGATTGTAAGCTCCTCGGAGCAGGGACTCCTCTTCCTTAATGTTACTTTTATGTCTGAAGCACTTATTCCCGTGAACTGCTATTTATATTATTTGTTATTTCTATGATTACAACGTGTATTACTACTGTGATGCGCTATGTACATTTATGGCGCTATATAAATAAAGACATACAATACAATACAGCCTTCGATTAAGCGCCATTTTTTTTCTTCTCAATAAGAATTGATGAAACTATCCAGACCAGGAGCCATTTTCAATGACAGACGCTATTAGAGATTGAAGGTGATCTCAGCATGCCCAGACATTCCAGGAATTAGTTGTTTCTGCTCAGAAAAGAGAAAGGGAAAAAGTATTTCTAAAGAATATACATTAAAAAAAGTTAAATAGAAAGCAGACCAGTGGGTAACACCACTTCCTATGGTGGCCTATATGTTATGTGTGATTTTTGATCAATCTTAATAGGATATAATCAACTGTGATTTTTTTTTTTTCAATTTCTGTTGAAAGACAGGAAGGAAAGCGTTTGGCCATTGAAATAATAAAGATGGAAATAAAGAATTGTTTAAGAAACACACTTTTAAATGACGATACTTCTCAAAGAACTACAATAAAAATAATACAAATCTCTTGCAGCCATGTAGGTTCCAGCTAGCGGTCCTGGAGTTTCCACCGATTTGTCTGGCGTATTTTCATTATAGTTTTCTTTCCTTTTGACATTGTGATAAATAAATAGTTTAACAGCAATCTAGATTTATTTCTTTTCAATTCTTACATTGCTTCTGTGGATTGTCATGACAAGGGCCCTCCCTTTGGATATTGTTTACATGAAAGGTGCTACATGAAACCAATCCTTTTTCATTTTAATCTTTGTGCCAAGGAACATAGTTTCCATCCCCTTTCCTGAAATCTGCAACCCAAAAAAACCAATGGGGCTTGGCATGTTGTCTGTGTGTAATTTAATGATGGATGGTGTGCATGGCTGTGGGCAAGGTACTGTATGTTTGATCTTCAGGTTCAAAATGCTAATGTAAACACGAGCACAGTATTGTGTAGATTTAATCTTAGTGGAAAAATAAAGTGGCTACAGAATTTGTTAAAAGAAAACGAAAGCTATCACTTGCAAACCTTTAGCATTACCATGGTCAGTCTGGCATTTTTCACAGGCACCAGCAACTTGTAGTGTAAGTTAAAAACTGGCACCTACACCCATGCAAAATGTGTTTCTATTACATGGGAGAAAGTTGGACTTAGCAATATATCTGGGGTTATTTAGGGTCTTCCTAGATGATGATTTACACTTGAATTTTAGTTTGAAGTACTGTCTCAAACTACATGGCTTCCCCATACAGTATACTGTAGGTGGAAAAAGAAACATTATTGGCAAGTTGAGTGTGTACAGTAAGTTAATAAAGCGCACTGTCCAATCCTACAGTAGTCAACATAATAAAAGAGACACAATATTTGTTGTATTTATTTTCACAGGGTGACGTTTTAAAACCACTGTTTGTTTTAAATGCTTTCGAGCGTTTTCAGAGACAACTTGTATGACTAATGACTTTAAATCTTGTCGTAGGCAGGCATACGCATTTTGTGATGACACCTCAACAGTAAATGCCTAAGTACACACATGAATGCACTGTAAGGAAAGTAGAATAAGGTTTATTATAACATCAGTCACTCAATCATGTGTCAGGTTACTGATAGTACAGCAGGTTTGAGCACATCACATACAGTTACAATGTTCAGACAATTCACTACCCGATTCAAGATGTATACAAATGATTTATTATCTTGAGAAAGGTTTGCAAAACGAAATGTTGATCTTTGCTCAATAAATTGGATTTCTTTTTTGAAGACTACGCGAGAATTTACTTTGTACAGTTGCAGCGGACGTTATTCGAACATTTCACGGAGCCGTTTTTGTGTGCGCTGCCGTATACCACGTGGCCTTCACGCCGCCAATCACACCAGGCACACGTGTAGCGTTGTTTGAATTTCATGGATTCTGTTTCTTTGGGTTCAATTCTTTGCGTATCCATTACAGAAATGAATGAATTGCAATGTGTACAGTACTGTGCTACTGTGTAAATTTCAGGTGTTTAAAAAACAGAACACTAAAATGCCATTTTCTGCACTCACGTCTTAAGGCAGGACGGTTGGAAGAAATCCCGCGCCATGACATGAGTATTCCGAGGTATACAAAGCAAGAAATGTTCGAATAACGGCCGCTGCATCTGTATTTCTGGACTTTTCGGTGGTTACTGTATGCATGCAGGACTACTGTTGCTGAGCACCGGTGGCAATTACACAGAGTACCATGAGTGCACCACCTGTTGAATTATATGTAACCCCTTTATTTCCACAGTCTGTTTGTGCTATGGCGAGGTCTGAGTCTGTCCTCCCTTAGTACCCCATAATTGGACCCCTTAAATGAAATCAGACAAGACTTGTCATTAAGAGCTCTTGAGAAAGGTCCCAGTGGGGACCATAACGTTGGGTCAATAAATATCCCTTTTTTGCATAGAGGAGAGCCTGCCCCTTTTCTCCTTTTTCTGTAGCTTTTTGGACAGTATGCATCCTCCCTTTACCTTTATTTTTTATTTTGTTTTGTGCGTGCCGTGTTTCTGATTTTATATATGTAGTGGGGTACCTCCTGGCTACTATTCTACCCAAAAGGTCTGGCAGTAAACCCTAGTATTTACAGGATTGACAGTAGTTGTACTGCACTTGAGTGACAGCAGGGGGTGGTACATCCGATTGTAGCTGGGACAACGGGGTGCCCCACCTTCTGGCTGTACTTAAGGGCAAGACCGCCCTAAAGTTAGTAGGTTGTTCCTTCCCTCTGAGGAAGGCAGGTCACACGACTTGGAGCCTGAGATTGGGGCCTACTCATGTGCTCTTCCCTGTGGGGAGGAGTGAGTGTGATTATACCTCTGCCTCCGCTAGGGAGGTGGAGAAGAGTTAGGATGGCTGTGGGTGCCCTTTGCCTGTAGTGACGGTCCAGGGACCATCTCCAATGAGAGCTAATCTAAGGAGACTGTATCCGGCAGACAACTACTGCATAGCTGTTGGTTGCTGCAAAGTGTGTAGTAATAAACTGTTACTGTTTGTAATATACCTCCGGCCTGGTGTGTGATCTAACTGGGGGGAGAGGTACAAGTTCTACTGTGGGAGATCATCTCCATATCCCTGGAGCCTACAGCAGATGGAGGCGCTGCACTGCTAAGTATTATGTGGGGTATGGACCTCAGAAGCCTGTTCCTGTGTCCCAAAGTCATCGCGGACTACTCAGCTCGCTTGTTACCAGCAGGTACTGTATGCACCACACACCCCCTGTTGGCCCCTATCTGCGATGAGAAATGTTATGTTTTGTAAAGGTTCACATACTTTTACACATGGATATTGAATGTTGAATCATGTGTAGCCAGGTCACCTGATGGCTACTATTCTGCCCTTTGGCTGGCAGTAAACCCTGGTACAATCAGGTTGCCAGTAATTGCTATGGGGTTTTCCAGCTCTGAGGAGCTGCTTTTGAGTGATGGTGGGAGGCGGTGACATCAGGCCTGGGCATGACCAATCATGAGCCAGACCTGGTGCCCTCCGCCTGGCAGTACTTAAAGGCAGTACCGCCCTAAATTTAGTAGTGTGCTTCCCCCACTGAGGAAGACAGGTCACACAACTGGGAGCCTGAGATTGGGACCTTCCCTTGTGCTCTTCCCTCCGGGGGAGTGCGTGTGGATCATACCTCTGCCTCTGCTAGGGAGGTGGGAAGAGCTAGGATGGTTGTGGGTGTCCTTGGCCTGTACTGATGGCCCAAGGACCATCCTTCAGTGAGAGTTGAGAGTACTGCACCAGGCAGAAGCCTGCAGTGTAACTGTGCTGTACAGAAGACAATAAACCGTTCCTGTTGTTATATACCCGTGACCTTACTGGGGGGGGGGGGGGGAGAGGTAATAGTTCTACCGTGGAATATCACATTCAGTTCTTGGAGCCTACGGCAGATAGAGGCGCTGCGATGCTCAAGAGATATGTGGGGTAGGAACCCCAGATGCCTGGTTCTGTGTCCCCACTACCATCGGGCGGACGACTCAGCCTTCCTGTTGCCAGCAGGTATATGCACCATACACCGTGGTAATGGATAAATCTCCCACCGGGTGGGGGAAACACTGTTACATGTGGATAAATAAATGTTGAAAAAGTATCATGTTTTTGTGTCATTTGTTTGATCAGGTTATCTTTATCTACTTTTAGGACTTAGATTAAGATCTTTAACATTTTAGGTTTGAAATATGTGAAATTCGAAAATCCAAAGGGGGTCACAAACTTAATCTCGCCACTGTATGTACAGTAATACACAATAAATAAGTATGCTGCACCATTGTACTTTATATTAGTCCCAGTGTCCAATGTGGAAGCCACTTAGGTTAATATTATTGTCAGCACTGTATTGGAGCTCTTATTTAAAAATGGTGTGTAGTTGCGTTGCAGGCCTATTAAGGGTGAAACATTTGTAAGGTGTTTGTGTAATACACAAAGGATACTCGAAAGTTGAGGGAAAGGGTCTCCTGGCTGCCTGTTATCCGATTGTGCTTTAATAGACTGACAAGTATCTGGATCTCTATTGCTATGGGTTCCTCGTCCCTCGTTCTTTGTATGAAGGGGATATGTTTCTGCTGCTGTATGTCACTTTATCTATTCTTGACTAGCAGGTCACCTACAAGCGTCCTCTTTCACCTTTGTGAGTGTAAGGCTGTCGTTCTTAAGCCCCTCCACCTGTGCTGTCTCTCTGTGTGCATCTCAGACTGTCACTACCTATTTTTGTCTCTGCATCACATTGACAGTTGGTTTCCCTCTGTGTCCCTCAGACTGACAATTGGTCTCCAGATCGTCCCGGAGCTCAGGTGCTGCACATCCACTCTGTTCAGTAGTTGGCCACGCCCCCCAGCACACTTTATTTTAACTTGAAAACTATTAAAAATTATTTTTATATACTATTCAAATACTAATTTCTGGTAATCGAGTGCTCAACCAAACTGAGTTATTTTTCTTTGGTAGCTTCTCTACAAGAGCCTTAAGGCTTTCAGGCAACCTGCAAGGATAGGAGCATACTTTTATACCAGAACAAAAACAGGGGATGTTACCAGCACCCAGAAGATATAGGTATGACAAGAATCCATCAAAATTAATTTTTACAAGTTTAAATATGATAAATATATATGTGCCACATGTGTATAAACAAGATGTCAAACAGAAATGCAGAGATGAGCACCAGAGATAACCAGGAACACGAAACAATACATTATATAACATTTAATAAACAGTGATAATTTGATAATGATCTAAGAACAAAAGCTGCTGATAACGTTATATAGTTACATAGTAGATGAGGTTGAAAAAAAGACATGCATCCATTCAGTGGAACTATGCTAAATTTTGACGACAGATACTTTATCCTAAATTTGTACTTACAGTATATTGATCGAGAGGAAAACAAACACAAAACATAAAGGGAAAAATAAATTAATTCCTGACTCCAAATATTGGAAATCAGATTAGTCCCTGGATCAACATCCTTCCCATGTTTACTTATTTATCCCTGTATACCTTTCCTTTCTAAAAAGATGTCCAACATTTTTTAGGACATATCTATTGTATCTGCCTTCAAAGTCTCCATGGGTAACGAATTCCACATTTGAATTGCACTTACTAAAGGATCCTTTCCTTTGTTGCTGGTGAAATCGCCTTTCCTTTAACCTTAAGGGATGACCTGTGTCATTTGTTCTATCTCTGGGATGAATAGTTCTTTTGAAAGCTCCTTATATTGTCCCGAATATATTTGTATATACAGTAGTTATCATATATCCTCTTAGGCACCTGTTTTCTAATGCAAGTCAGATTATCCATCCCCTTTATTAGTTTGGTGGCTCTTCTCTGCACTTTCTCTAGTTTCATAACATCTTTTCTAAGGAGTGATACCCACAATTGTACTGCATATTCAAGGTGTGGTCTTACTAATGCTTTATAAAGGGGACAAATTATATTTCCTTCCCTTCAATCCATTGCCCGTTTAATGCAAGATAAGATCGTTTTTGCCTTTGCAGCTACTGCATGACATTGGGCACTATTGCTAAGCATGCTGTCTACAAGCACTCCTAATTCCTTCTCAAGGATTCTCCTAATTTATCCCCAATTCATTTGAAGTAGCCTTTTTATTCTTGCTTCCCAAATGCATAACCTTACATTTATCTGTATTAAACCTCACCTGCCATTTACCTGTCAAAGTTTCCAGTCCCTCCAAGTCCTTCTGGAGAGAAATTATATCCTGCTCTGATTCTACTACCTTACACAATTTAGTGTCATCAGCAAAGATGGAGACTTCGCTCACAACTTTAGCCAAACCTGAAAAAGTTCCATTTATGACAACTCTCACTTGTCTATACTTCAACCAGTTTTCAATTCAGGTGCAAATTTTTTTTACTGAGTCCAAGTTGCTTTATTTTGTACACTAACCTCTTGTGTGGAACCATATCAAAAGCCTTTGCAAAATGTAAATAGGCCACATCAACTGCATTACCCTGGTCTTAATTCCTACTTACCTCCTCAAAGAAACGAATAAAGTTAGTTTGGCATGATCTAGCCTTCATAAATCAATGCTGACTATTACTAATCATTTTGTTTTCCATTAGGCATTCCTGAATATTATCCCTTACTTAACCTTCAAGTAGCTTCCCCACTATTGAAGTCAGACTTACAGGTCTGTAATTCCCCGGTTGTGATCTTGCTCCCTTTTTAAATATAGGTACCACATCTGCTTTACACCAATCTTGTGGTACTGAGCCTGTGGAAATGGAGTCCTTGAATATGAAATGTAATGGTATAGCTATTACTGAACTTATTGGATGTATGCCATCAGGGCCAGGTGCCTTATTTACTTTAATTTTATCAAGCCGTCTATGAACTTCTTCCTCAGTTAATTAATTGTTTGTTAATATAGAGGTTGTGGTTTTCTCCTGCGGCACTACAATTGCAATTGATCCTTCCTTGGTAAATACAGTGACAACGAATTTGTTTAATACCTCTGCTTTTTACTTATTGAAAGGGTCCTATATTTTCATTTCTAGATTTATCAGTACGAGTTAGAATTGCAACCAATGCTAAAACTCAATTTTTCTGGTTGCTGCACACTCTTGAGTCAGCTACGAGCAACTGACAAAACATCAGGAGATCAGATGCAATTCACGAGACTCCGTAAAAAGTAAATTACATCATATCTGTAATTCTTCTAGACACTAAATGTTTTTTTTTTTAATTCTGTGTGATATTCCCAAAACATTCACTTTGACCTTGGTTCTCAGCTCGGCTAACATTGCTATCTCTTGTTTACAGTAACTTTCCCCTCGTAGACATTTGTAACAGTGTGTAAGCTCTTGTGCAACTAGGAAAGCAGTGATACTGGTAATGAAATAGACTGTTCATTTCCACACAAACATCCTGTACACTTTTACATTAAAGTAACATTTCTTCAGTTACAATAGTAAAAATAATAGAATGAATAAACAGATGACACATTTTATATGCTTCTGTGTTATTCTTAAAACTAAACATTATCATGGTTATATTTAAAAATATAACCATTTTACCCCTGATTCCCAATACACATCTTGACTAGATCACTTTCTAAAACCAGAACCCCATAGTGATTGTCTGGCCTTGGCCAGGCGCCCTGGTACCAGCATCCTCTGTCCTCTGTCATCTCATGATCTCTTAAATAGTTGCTGCTTTGGTGCCTCAGGACTTGGAAGGATTGCCATCATTGACACAACCATGAATCCAGCATTGTATTAGAAGATTCTAGGGGAGAATGCCAGGCCATCTATTGGTAAGCTGAAGCTGAAGTGCAAGTGGAACATAAACCAAGACAATGATCTTAAACATACAAGCACATTTACAAAAGAATCACAGCAGAAGAAGAAATGCTGTGTTTTATAATGGCCTTGTCAAAGTATGGATCTAAACCCCATCGAAATGTTGTGACTGGACCAGAGGTGAGCTGTCCATGGAAGAAGTAATTAATGCTCATGGGGGCGCCACCAGGTACTGAATCTAAAGGGGCACATACATGGATATTGAATGTTGAATCATTTAGGGGTAAATAAATGTTGAGACAGTATCATGTTTTCGTGTCATTTGTTTGGTGAGATAATGTTTATCTATTTTGAAGACTTAAATTAAGATCTAATAACATTTTAGGTATGAAATAAAGGAAATGGGAAAATCCTAAGTGGTTCACAAACATTTTCGCACCACTGTATTTGTAGCAGGGACAACATATGAAAAGATCACCTGCTAACTCAACCATGTGGCAGCAAGTAGTTTCCAGGAATTTATTTCAGCTGGTTCTGTTGGAGGTAACTGAATGTGGTATATGATTTATAATTGAAATGGACATTGTTAGAATTGCAATGAAACAGAATACTGGATAACACAAACAAAACTGTCTCAAATAGTTTTGCTTAACATACTGTGAAATAGCTATCAACAGGTTTTTCACTGCCAAATACCACAGAAACTTGATTAAATGTTTTACTGCTGCGTGTTTTCCAGTCACAGATTGTGCTGAAACAGCAGTTACTCATATACAGAAACTATTTACCATTTAACTTTCTCGTACAAAAATTAGGGGCTAATACAGTATATAAAAGGAACATAAGACATACGGTAGTAACATTCCTCTAATTTACTGTTTCCCAACTTGCCCAGAAGGCTTACAAAGTGGGCTCAGAGTAACAGGTATGATATAAAGTTGTGAGAACACGTTTGTGAACTTCTTAGAATTTTCACATATTTCAGACCTAAAATGTTATTAGATCTTAATTTAAGTCCTAATAATACATCAAGATAACCTGATCAAATAAATGACACAAAGACATGATACTTTTTCAACATTTATCTATCCATAAATTAATCAACATTCAATATCCATGTGTGAAAAAGTATGTGAACCTTTAGATTCAGTATCTAGGGGCGCCCCCTTGAGCAGCAATGACTTCAACTAAGGCTTTCCTGTAACTGCTGGTCAGTCTCTCATTGTTTTTGAAGAATTTTGGCACATTCCTCCTTACAGAACTGCTTCAACTCAGTACATTTGAGGACTTCCTTGCATGGACAGGTCGCTTCAGGTCCTGCCACAAAATTTAGATGGCATTTAGGTGTGGACTTTGACTTGGTTATTCTAAAATGTGGAATTTCTTCATCTGCAGCCATTCTTTTGTAGATCTGCTTGTATGTGTAGGATCATTGTCTTTCTGCATGACCAACTTGCGCATTAGCTTCAGCTCATGGATGAATAGCCTGACATTCTTCTCTAGAATCTTCGGATACAATGCATAACTTATGGTTGTGTCAATTATTGCAAGCCATTTAGGTCCTGAGGTAGCAAAGTAGGCCCCAACTATTACACTCCCACCATCATGCTTGACGGTTGGAATGAGGTTCTTCTGTTTGAACGCAGTTTTTTGGTTTTTGCCAAACAAACATTTCTCATTGAGGCCAAAAAGGTATACCTTTGACTCGTCTGTCCAGAGAACATTGTTCCAGAAGTCTTATGGATCATCTATATGCTCTTTGGCGAACTTCAGATGGGCAACAATGTTCTTTTTAGAGAGCAGTGGTTTCCTATTTACTATCCTTCCATGAACACCATTCTTGTTCAGTTATTTCTGATAGTTGAATCATGAACACTCACATTATTCAAGGCGAGAGTGACCTGCAGATCCTTGGATTTTACTCTGGTGTTCTTTGTGATTTCCTGGATGATTTGCTGGTTTGTTCTTGGAGATTTTGGTAGGACGACCGCTCCTGGGTAGAAGGACTGTGGTGTTGAACTTTCCCCATTTATAGACTGTCTGACAGTAGATTGGTGGAGCCCCAAATCCTTACAAATTGTTTTGTAATCCTTGCTAGACTGATGAGTATCAATAACTGCTTTTCTGAGGTCCTCTGAGATTTCTTTTGAACGTGGCATGACGTGTTTCTATTAGACATGCTGGGTACATGCTGGGTACATGCTGGGTACATGCAGGGTACATGCTGGGTACATGCTGCAACATTTCGGTGACATTTCTGCAGAGACTAATGGCTCATCGGATTAACACAGCAGGGGTCCCTGGCAGCCCCATTCAGTTTGAATGGGACTGCCAGGGACCCCCCAATGTTAATCCGATGGGCCATTAGTCTGCCTGCAGAAATGTCACTGAAATGTTGCAGCATGTACCTGAGTTTTGTTGGTGATTGCCCTAGGTTTGTTTTAGAATACTTGTCGGCACTACAGTACTTTCTGAACAGGTTCATCCCTTACCATTACCTTTACCATCTAGCTCAGGCCTGCCAAACTCGTAAAGTGAGAAGGGCCGAACTGCTCCAAGGAAAATTTTTTTGGGTCGCACGGGTAAAAATCATCATCATCATCATCATCTCTCCTCCAGCACCTCTCATCATCATCATCATCATCATCCTCATATCTCCCCCAGAACCCCTCACTATCAACCTTTACGATACTCCCATCTATCTCTCATAACCCCATCTCCCCCCCTCACCCACACAATACCCCCCTCCACATCAAACACACAATACTCCCCTCCACATCAAACACACAATACCCCCTCCGCATCCCCCCAGCCCATTCCATGTCAGCAGCCCCCCCCAAGTCAGCATCCCCCCCAAGTTAGCATCCCATGTAAGCACCCCCCCCCAAGTCAGCATCCCTCCCCAAGTCAGCATCCCATGTCAGCAGCCCCCCATGTCTCTCTTCCCTCAATATGACACTCTCTCCCCCTCCCCTAAATGACACTCTCTCCCCCTCCCCGCAATATGACACTCTCTCCCCCTCCCCTCAATATGACACTCTCTCTCCCTCCCCTCAATATGACACTCTCTCCCCCTCCCCTCAATATGACACTCTCTCCCCCTCCCCTCAATATGACACTCTCTCCCCCTCCCCTCAATATGACACTCTCTCCCCCTCCCCTCGATATGACACTCTCTCCCCCTCCCCTCGATATGACACTCTCTCCCCCTCCCCTCAATATGACACTCTCTCCCCCTCCCCTCGATATGACACACTCTCCCCCTCCCCTCGATATGACACACTCTCCCCCTTCCCCACTCTCTCACGCCTGCTCACTTATTTTCCCTATAAGCCTGCTGCAGTTCCCCATGTGCGGCTGAGTACTGGGACAGGCGGAGGGGCTGTGCGTGTGCAGGGAAGGCCATTTTATGGTGAATTTTAGATCTGTGGTTCTGGTCCTAACTGGTTTATTTATTTTACATGGGCTGTATATGCCTTTATCCCTTACCACTCGACAAGTAATACACTTTGTCTGAGTGTTTATTTATTTAGTAAGGGTACAGGCAGTTCGTCTTACATATTATTTTAATTACTGTTACACTCACAATCGGTAATATATGTTTTAAGTAATGTTAATAAAAGTTATATTTTACATTTGAGTTTGTGTGCATTTAAGTGAATTTTTTCTTCTGAGCACACTGTCTTGTGAGCTTACCATTTTTTTGGTTACCTTTGAATGTGCACCATTTTTTCCTTAGATAGGATTTTTTTACTTTGTTTTCACCCGCAAAAACAGAATCTGCAAAAGGAAAAATGTCACCTAATTTCTTATCGTCTTTTCCTTCTTCAATATAAAACACTAGTAGAGTCATCAGTAACTCGCCACAAATCCAAAAAATACGGGAAATCTCTCTGCAGGGCCACAGTGTAGGTTATTACAGATACTACTCCCACCCATAAAGACAATGAACCTCTTTCAGTCTGCAAGTCCACTTCAACTTGGATATTGATGTTTGTCCCCATAAATATATATTATATCAAGTGTCTTCGAACTGTCTAATTTGTCGGGATTTATCAGTCGTGGGGAAACTAGGATTACCAAGCTCCCAGAGTTTAGGAGAGCCTTTGTGCTCTTTCCCTTTACCTTTATAGAGCACAAATATCAAACATTAAAGGGGGCCATTGTAAATGCTGAGCACCACTGCTTAGGAATACATTGTATAAACATTATCTTTCCCCCACACATTGCATTTTATATGCTCCTGGGATGAAGGGCAGTCTTTTACAACATGACCCAGCTCCTGGCACCTAAAACATTTAACTTGAAATTCAGACTGTCACTGTTGACTTTTCCCAGGCTGGTAAGGGCATGGGGTCCATTTATCCCTATTAGGTCTAGAGTTTTTTCCCAAATCCTTTAAACCCTGGAACAGTCTTACCAAGTATCCTGCATTTCCAGGTTTTGGGCTTGCTCTTGGTCAGTGGCCTGCAATAGATCCCCAAAGATCACATTTCTCTTTATGAGAGAAGTCAATTGCTCAGCAATGTGTCGATCTCCCTGGCTGACCCATTTATGAAGGGAAAGAGGTAGGCCTCTTAAGAATTGGTCCATCACCAGTTGTTCCACTATCTGTGCTGCTGAGTTGACTTCGGGCTAAAGCCACTTCTGGGCAATATGAATCAGGTCATACATCTGTGACTGTGGTGCGTTGTGCAGTTGAAATGTCCAAGCGTGGAACCCCTGAGTGCGAATTGCAGCAGTGACGCCCAAGCCAGTTAATATTTCTAACTTCAGCCATCCATAGTCATGGGCTTGACGGTTCCAGATCACAGTATGCCTTCTGGGATTCCCCACATAGGAACGGTGCCAGCAGACCAACCCACTGTTCAGTTTGCCAGCGCTCTCATTCTGCTGTCCATTCAAATATCATGAGGTACGCCTCCACTTCATGAAACTCTGGTAACTTTTGGAGGAAGTTACGTGCTCTGATTGCCCTGCTGCTCTGGGGAGTCTGCTTTTAACGTACATTCAACTTTTGTTACTAAAGATTCAAAGCACTATTGATTTTATTCTAATTTATTTTTAGCGGGAATAGACCCTTTGGATTTATGGGGCCCCTCAATTATATTCGGGGTATTTAAAAAAAAAAAGTTTAAAAAAATCTTAGTACTGTATTTGGAGGCTCCACAAATAGTGAGGCCTTAAACTGTATCTTATATAGCGTATACGTAAATCCACCACTGTGTACAGCCATAGCCTGTTATTGCGTAGAGGTGGCGTGTAGCAAAGCCTGCAGTATATCCTCCAGTTTGCAAATTATTTTTTTTAAACACACAGACTAATTCATGCTTTGCTTGCATTCTCCACCATGTGTGACACATCCAACAGTTTGAGGGTTCTTAGCACAGTCTTCTAAGGTATAGAATCACAGAAACTATGGATTTGATCCTCGTGTTTATTTTTAAACAAACAGCTGTGCATTCAAAATAAACAAATAAGTAAAACAAGAAAAGTCCCTGGCCCTCTTTAGAGCTCTGGCTAAACAAATATTCAAACTTAACTGCTCCAGCCGCTACCCTGCATACCGGTTAAACATACTGTATGTCAGTTTGAGGTTAGTATACAGAAACTAGTTCTGAGTATCGGTGCTTGGTAAGTCCAGGACACATATGGCATAATCAAGTCCTCAATAGTATGCAAAAGAATATAGGACAGGCTCTGATAAATATCCGGTGAGACCCTAAGTCAAGTGCATAGAATAATCCTATAGAGGGATAATGAACTGGCAATGCATGTGATAATAACAGGCAATAGCTGAATGAATAATCCTGTCAAAATAAATATCACTGAGACAGTCCCTCTGGAATAGCACTAGCATAAAGGTCCTCTTATCCAAATAATCAAGGAAAGGGCATTACTCTCATAGTCGGCAGCCCATCCTGTGTGTGTGCTTCACGTCTGGAGTAGCAGAAGAAGTAATCCGGCGGATAGAAGCGGAGCACAACAATGAAAAATAGGGGACTAAACACACGCAGTAGGTTAAAAAATACAGCTTTAATCCAAGGTATGCAGGGAACACCAGTCAAGTACTCTGACACGTTTCGGACGGGACGCCCCTTATCAAAGAGTATGCTCGCGTCCAATGTAGCCCGTTCAGTTATACAGCTAGCTGCGGGGGAGCGCGCCCGGGGGCTAGCTGCCGATTGGCTGACGTGTTAGCCAATCGGATGTGTTTGGTAGAGTTCTCGCGTTATCACGCTACGCGTCACTCACCGTTGGGGGTGGGGGATCCTGTATAACTGAGCGGGCTACATTGGACGCGAACATACTCTTTGACAAAGGGCATCCCGCCCGAAATGCATCAGAGTACTTGACTGGTGTTCCCTGCATACCATGGATTAAAGCTGTGTTTTTAAACCTACTGCGTGTGTTTAGCCCCCTATTTTTCATTGTTGTGCTGCGCTTCTATCCTCCGGATATATCAGTTTGAAATTGCACCAGAGAAAGCAGAACATAGGTTTTCTTACCTCCTCACACAGCTACCAGGCAGCTTTGCCTTTTTTCCTAAGCTGTGAGAGGGAAGGAAGAATTGAGTTCAGGTGTGTCCTATTAGTAACCCTTGCTGGGAATTGTAGTTTCTAGAGTGAACCTAAACAGGGAAGAGGCTGTGTAGGATTCTGGGTCCCAAGTACCATCTCTCTATCACTTCTCCCTGGATACTGTCACAATACAAATATAAGATAAGTTTCTGTCGTCTAGATTTAACATGGGTTGAAATTGATGGACATACAGTATGTCTTTTTTCAATGGACCACAAACTCGGCATAAATACAGCTTGACTGCAGTCCACTGTTATTTGTTGAGTATGTCCCCATGACACCTCTGTGGTCCACCTGGGAACATTGACAGCACTTCAAATGCCCCTATTGGGGAACCCATGGACCACAGCACTCCTGAGGTTAGAAGATGTGAAAACAGCACTGCATGGGAAGTCATAACCGCCCAGTCCCCGGGAGGAAGCATTCGAAGACATTCCCTTGGCTGCACTTTCTATTGTAGTCAAAACTGTTAGAAATGCATTATTGAAATCCCTGCTCTCTGATAGGTCCAAATTCTTGGCATTTATCCATTCAGTGATAGCCCAGAATTTTTGGCACCTTGCCAAATTTTTCAGCCAATCAGATTTGAGTTCTCTTACACACTGAGTGAGAGCAGCTCTCAGACAGGTGATGGGATTGCACCAGCAAGGCACTGACTCCTCCCTGTCACTGCATGCAGAGAGCTCTGCACAGGAGAGTGAGGGGAAGGTGTGTGTGTCTGCTATGTGTGTGTTTTGTGAATGTGTGTCTGCTGTGTAGGTTGTGTGTGTGTCTTTGTACAGGGCGGTCTGCACTGTGTGTTTGTGTACAGAGGGTGGGGGGCTGAATTGTGTGTTTGTTTGTACAGAGGGGGACCTGTAGTGTTTTTGTTTGTATAGAAGGGGGGGGGGGGGGGGCTTGCGGGTGCAGAGTTTGTGTGTGTGTGTGTGTGTGTGTGTGTGTTGAGGGAGGCTGCATTGTGTGTTTGTGTGTGTACAGAGAGGGGCTTGAGTGGATTTACAATTTCATTTTAATAAACAGTTACAGTAAAAGCACAAGGAAATGTAGAATATAATGTTGATAAAAATCAATATACTGTAATTGCAAGTGTATCTTTTTATATGAAAAATGAAAAAAAAAAAAAAAAAAAAAAAGCCTAAATTTAGCTTGTAATAATCCCCTCAGAATAGGGCATTACTCGCCTCGAGCTATCCACTCTTCCAGCCAGGGCATTATTGGCCAGTAATGCCCTGTTCTTCTGGGATTATTACTTAAATTTCCAAATAAATGAATTACAGCAGCACAGCCAAAGGGAGGCTCATTGATATAACCAACTGCTTTACCAGCAACATGTTCCCTTCAAGCTGTATAACACCTGGGCTCACTATGATGGATCAAGGGGAAAGAGAGCTAGGTATAGCACTGATTTTGTAACATGTAAATGATGTAATAAGAAATATAATTACTAGTTAAGTTGCTAAAGACTTTAATAAGTCTCCTGAAAGGTTGGTTGCAAGACTCAAAATATGTGGAATTGATTGGGTTAATTTAGGTATATAAAAAAGAGATTTAGATGGAGAGTTATTAAAGATAGAAATAAACGGACCTTCAAACTGGTGACATTATGCCCTGTGGGTCTTAATGAGGAAATTCAATTTTCAATCTATTTGTAAATATTGTTTTATTGTAAAACTGTGATTTCTTTGATTTTTGTATTTCTATTTCACCATTCAATGAATGTTTTTTCTCCCTATTTAAGGCAGTGAAAGACCTGTGAGGTCGGACTTTTTGGACCCGGAAAAAGCCTTTGTAGACAAAATGGGCATTGTTATGACAAGATGGAGGCCAGCAGTGTGCAGTCAACCCCTGTGATGTGAAGCTCTGTATTCAGTTACATGTATGAGACCAAAGAGATTCATGGTTTTATGAAACCATCAGTGGTTCACAGGAGAAAGTCAGGAAGATTATAGTATTAAATTGAAATCAAGCAGTAAGAAGCCCAGTGGCATGAAGCAAAACAGTGAATTTGATGTCCTTTACATCTGCCACGTGGTCCTGGGACACGCAGCACGTAGTCTGATATGTAGGGACAGAACTGCTTATTATGCGGGAACTCTTAATATAATTAATATACTTGGAAAATCATGCTTCCAGTTTTCATGCCGGAAATGCTGGAGTAAATCCTAAACTCTGCAGCCTGTTCTAAGTTTGTGGAAACACACTGCCAGGATTATTGCAGTGAACCATGTGGAAGACGGCACAACACTAAACAAAAATGGATATCTGTATCTGTTGAGGGATGCATCTCTGCCAAAAATACAATTGTGCAGTAATATTTCATTTGGAGGGGAATGCCATGAGTGTTATGAATCACATATATCAATGGTACACATATAACCATACACTATATGAAGATTTAGTTTTGTTTGTTGTATGTGTAGCCCTCTTTCCTGCTGATCTAGAGCGACTACTAGTGCTGTATGTACCTGCTGGCTCAGTGAGATCTGGGCCTCCGCTAACTGGGAGCCTGGGGTAACAATATGTTCTTGGCAGCGCCTCCACTTACCCAGGATCCCCAATAAGTAAGATTCCCCTAGGTAAGAATAATGATAACAAGCCTCCATGTTGTAATAAGTAACCGCAAAACCTTAGCATCCGCTGATTAAGAATAACACACATATAACCACAGTACATGAATAGCTGATAATCAGTAATTATACACCAGTGGCCTGGCCACTATCCTCAGTGAGTAATTTCCTTCCCACCACCGCGTGCACCCCACACCGTGTCCAATATATATATATATACTGCTGCGGCCGAGTTTATTCGAGCATTTGCCCGTTCTCGGCCGCAGCAGTAACCTGGCGCGCGCCGGAGGGTGCCGGGCGTGCGCCGAAGCAGCGGAAGAGCGCCCTCTGATCGGGGCGCTCTCCCTCCCGCTACCGGGTCCCCCGGAACCCCCTGTCGCCGTCCCCCACATCGCGGGACACCAGGGCTCCCTCAGGGAGCCCTGGACGCGCGTGCAGGGGGCGCTGGCACCCGATGATGCGTGACCGCGCATCGGTGACGCGCGGCACGCCGAGGGAGTGGGGCTAGCAAGCCGGGGCATCCCCCGGCTTGCGGAACTAGCCCTGCTCGGATTAAACGTGTCGGTAGTGTATACTCAGTCCCTTGGTCACTCAACCCAGTCTTCCCAAAGAACTCTCCCCCAAGGCGAGATCAGCGCCTGATGGTACCGGTGTTGGTGCACTTATTAAATACCTTCCGGCTACTCCTGCAGCCGGCAACAGACTTCAAAAAGGTTCCGCCGATCCAGCGTAGTCTCTCACGAGTTGGTGATGTCCAGCAGCTTGAGCGCAAACCACTGTTCACACCCCACAGCTCCGGAAGAACACTGTGCCCTTGTCTGTGGCTACAGTAAGGGAATGAATGTATCTTTCGCTATGGCTTTCCCTGACAGCACCACAAACTAAGGGTGACTCAGGGTCTGCACTGGGCCTGAGGTTGAATTCTGGCCTACGCAGGTGGGTCACTGACCCCCTGCACACACACAACCTCTGCCCTTGCTCCTCTGGTGCCCTCTGGCTAGCATGGTCTCTCCCCCACGCTTCCCTTTCCTGCCTTCCAGCAATCCTGCACTCCTATTCGTGCAGGGATATTGCGCAATGCCCTACCAACATGGCGGTGCCCTGTGCTATCGGGCCGCCGCGGAACCTCCGGAGACTCTCACAGCACCCCCCTTGCAATGTTGGTACAGAGGGAAAACAGAACACCCCTACATATGGCATATAGAATAACAAATAACTGGAGACTCCTCTTAGATGGTGGAGGCTAACCTGAGTCACCACTTAAGAAGGAGAATCTCAAAGCTCTGAGATGAAATCGACTGGAGCTTGAAAGTAAATATCAAATGAATTATCAAGAAATAGTCTGATTGTGCAACAATAATATGGTCACAGCAAGTATTTCAATATATATCTTTAATAGAGATTTTTTTACTGTACATCAATGGATATATATGGACGTTTTTTTCATGACATGTAAATCTTTTAGATATACTGTATGTTATGTGTAATATTTTAATTTTGTGTTTAATGTGTCATGTTTGATAACTGTAACCAGCTATTTTTGTTTAAATAGATATCTATATAATTGTGGAATAAAGGATAGTCTAATTTTCTAAAGTACAATAATGTTTTTCCTAGATTTATTAGGAGGTGATAAGAGTGCTCGTTAGCTTCGGAGGATATGTGGTAAGGCTTTACATAAAGAAATGTTAAGGCCATACAGCTTTTGCAAAAACAAATTTATTAGCCAAAAGAATATCCAATGTTTCGTCCGTCTAGGCAGCCTGGCAAGGAATGGCGAAGGCTGCATAGACGCCTTAACATTTGATTTCCTTTTGGCTAATAAATTTGTTTTGACAAAAACCGTAGAACCTCAACACTTCTTTACTTTTGGATTACTGAACGGACAGCAGCGGGCCTTCCCCTCAGGGTAAGAGCACTGATATAAGTATCAGCGGTTCTATTGATTGTTTGGTGTGCAGCATATAGAGTAATTTCACGTAAAGCCTTACATTGCAAAAGTAACCTGTAGCCCAAGCAGTGCTGCAAGATTAAGTCACCCCAACTTATTTCTAACTTGGTATTCAAATGTGAAAAAAGTAAAGTATCAGGATGTAATGTTCGTTATTGAATAAATAGGGCCGGCTTGGTATCATCAAGGCGTAGATGCAAACTATGAAATCAATAGAGAATAAAAAGTGTATATTAATTAAAACACTAGTAAAGAAAGAGTGACGGTGCTGGATTAGGTCACCCGAAATAACCATGAAATGTGTGTTGTACACAAGATGATACAACAATGGGAAAGGGGGAAAGGAGTGGAAACCCTCGCATCAGCCTCTAATCAAGAAAGAATTAACAACGGTGCAATAAGGGGAAGGAGCAGAATTATAACAATTAAACAAAAGACACCCTATGGGCAGCACTCGTTGTGAGCAAATATGAATTGGTGATAAATTTAAAATTAAAATGCTTTAATCGTATAATTTAAAATAGATGTCAAAATTGTTGAAAAAATGGTCAACTGACTGTGGTGACAAAATACAAAGAAAACAGACAAAAATATATAAAATACTATAACTGAGATCTAGGGGGGGAGGTGGAGAGCCCACCTAGCTGCTAACTAGCAGAAATCAACAATCAAGGACTGTAATAGTCAACCCCCTAGTTCAGCAATAACAAGGTTAAAAGGCCTGTAAAGTGGATACAGGTGACTGAGAACTACCCATGCAAAGGTATATACCTATGTGCTATGCACAATAGATTGAGAGCTCACTAATTGCTATTTGATAGTCCACAATGAAGATGGTGAGGAATACCCTAAATAAAGGGTTAAAGCAAGCCTAATTATAGGAGGGTTAATATGGTAGGCAATGTGTTATATTATAGTGTGCACAAGAGCTCACAAAGTGTGGTACTTAGCTCTGGGGCAAGGTTCTAGTCCGTATCCAGTTATAGCCCCCTAACATAAATGTGCCACTTAAACATGCTTAATAATACCTCACAATATACACATAGGTCAGTCAGTGACTATCAATAGCTAAATGTACAAGAGCTTACAAAAAATGTATTTTACAGCTCTGGGGCACGGATCTAGTCCGTATCCAGTTATGGCCCCCTAATTCAAATGTGTCACAGTAACAGATAGGTAAACAGACTGTGATAACGTAGTGAGCAAACACATAAATGAGCCGAGGGGAGAGGAAATGCACGCAATGAAAAAAGTAGTCAGCAGCAATTGCATTTACACGTGCTGGGTGAGGTAATTGGATATATACCGCATCCCTGTGTTAAGCCCTCGTCAGGGTTAATATCGCGGAGTAACGCTGACATAAGCAATTGTACCTGTGGTTCCTGTTCAAAGTCCTGCTGCCATAAGATACCACATAAAGTACCTGGTGTCTATGATGTATGGACCCAGACTCCCTTAACACGCGTCTCGGCTCTGTACAGAGCCTCTCACCCTCTGCTCGGCATGGGGACGTCAATGCGTGATGACGTCAGTCCTGTAGCCGCCTCCCACCTATGTACACAAGATGAGTAAGAAGACAAAATACTATAGAACTAGGGCTGTGTTCATCCAAACGTTGTTTTAAAATACAACAGCAATTTTCTTTACTGAATCAGATACTGTACTATTTCTTATTTAACAGCAAGGTCCAATATGATTGGAAAGTCAGATAGTATTGTACGCGACAGGAGAAAGAAGATAAAATAGAACAGGTGTAAGAAGGAGCAGCTCAGTGAGTAAAGACACTGACTGGCACCGAGTTTGAAGCAGGGAACCTGGTTCAATTCCTGGTGTCGGCTCCTTGTGACCTTGGGCAAGTCACTTTATCTCCCTGTGCCTCAGGCACCAAAAACATAGATTGTAATCACCACGGGGCAGGGACCTGTTCCTGAAAATGTCTTTGTAAAGCGCTGCGTCAAACTAGCAGCGCTATTCAAGAACATGCTATTATTATTATTGCTAAATTTGTCTCAGCGTGTACATACAAATTGTCATATACTGTGTAGCCATGCATGTAAAATGGTCTGCAGTTGTCTCCCCTGCTGGCGGTAAACCTGGTAAGTTACAGGGATGCCAGCAGCAATCATGGAGGTTTGCCCTCACACCCTGGTGAGGTGCCATGTGTATGGGTGGGAGTGGCCTCATGCTCTGAGTCCACAGTTAGTGACATCAGAGCTGTGACCGTTCCTGAAGTATATAAGGCACAGCACTGCCCAAAATTATGTTGTTGCTGAGTTGTTGGAGTGCGTTGTGAAGGAAGGATCCACTAGTGCAGTAACTAGTGGTCCATTTCTACATCAGACTTTATAGGAGCCACACTGTGTCCAGGGACCTGGCACAGGGGTGATCTCCCTTCGGGGAGAGGGGATCCCACTCCATTGGGAGGGCGTACCTATCAAAGGGACAGCAAATCAATATGTGCGGCTGAGACAGCTGGCTGTGAAGGGCAGCTTGCCCATACGAGATCAATAAAGATGCCCTGTTCAAAGATACCCCCACTGTGTGAGTGTGAAGTTACTCTCCAGTGGACAGCACCATCAAGAAGGAGTTCTTCATCAGGACCATCTCCCTGCAGACGCATAGACCCTGATGAGGTGGAGGCGCTGCACGTGATATAGGTAGGACTCGCACACACTACCTCAGCTGCCTGTCTGGATTGACAATCCCCGAATACCATCATGCGGGAGACTCAGGAGTCCTGTTGCCTACAGGTGCACCACCAGACACGACCATGTAATGGGGGCTGGTTAGACCACACGGGCCAATATGAGATTGGGTGGGTCAGACTAGAGGGAATACCCGTTACACTGTATATAAGCTAATTTAGTAAACTAAAAATATACCCACTACAAGTCTCATACATAATTGAATGTTTGAATGTACTTCTAGTGTACCCTGAATCTACACATCCCCAAAATGTCTGTTCTCTCCCTTATAGAGAGTAGGGTACATGAGGGACCAGCAGAGATTTGCGAAAGTTTAAGTTTTTGTCACAATCTCATCCCTTTTGTCTGGGTTGTGTTGTGTGTGATGGAGCGTGGACAGGAGAGCAGCTAGGGAGAGAGGATGGGATAAAGAGAAAGTAGGAGATATACATATATATATACACAGAATAAAAATAGTGAGAAAACAGAGAGCTGGGATACAGTTTTATAATTTGGCTATTTAATTTGTGTTTTTAAATGTGGTATTTGGTTTAGTTTTAGGGTGACCAGATTTTGAAAATGAAAAACTGGGATTTTTTTTTTTTTACATAACAGTTTATTTATTGTAGTACACTTATACTTTACTACCATTAGTCCTTGTTACATAGTTGTTTGTGTGTGTATTCACCTCACTAATCGAACAAAAAAAACCCAGATGTGAATGTAATGAACCCCTTAACCAGTGTCAGGATGCCCCCTCTTCACAATTTCTAAAGCAGCAATCCCGCCTGGGATCTTACCTGATCCGCAGTCCCTCAAGGTACTATACTGGAGGGGAGGTGTTCCCTACCTGTCTTCCGATGTCTCCCGCGTACACGAGTCAGATCTGGAAGAAAGAAGGGTAGGTTACTTCGGTGTAGGTATACGGCAGTTAAGATAAGACAGGGAGGGTGAGAGAGACAGAGAGAGAGGGTGAGAGAGAGAGGGTGAGAGAGACAGAGAGAGAGAGGGTGAGAGAGAGAGAGGGTGAGAGAGAGAGAGAGAGAGAGAGAGAGGGTGAGAGAGAGAGGGTGAAAGAGAGACAGACAGAGAGAGGGTGAGAGAGAGACAGACAGAGAGAGGGTGAGAGAGAGACAGACAGAGAGAGGGTGAGAGGGTGAGAGAGACAGAGAGAGGGTGAGAGGGTGAGAGAGACAGACAGAGACAGAGACAGAGAGAGAGGGAGAGGGCGAGAGAGAGAGGGAGGGAGAGGGGGAGAGAGGGTGAGAGAGGGGGAGAGAGGGTGAGAGAGGGGGAGAGAGGGTGAGAGAGGGGGAGACACACAGATACACACAGATGATACACACACACACACACACAGATACACATAGATGATACACACACACACACACACACACACACACACACACACACACACACACACACACACACACACACACACACACACACACACACACACACACACACACACACACACACACACACACACACACACACGATACACACACAGGTACACACACACACAGGTACACACATACACAGGTACACACACACAGGTACGTACACACACAGGTACATACACACACACACTGGTACACACACACACTGGTACACACTGGTACACACACACACACACACTGGTACACACACACACACACACACACTGGTACACACACACACACTGGTATACACACACACACACACACACACACAGTGGAGTACAAAGAGAGGCAGCCACGAGCAGGCGGCTCCCCGCCTCCCCCTGCACCCACCCCCGTGCCCATCTCCCAAACCAAGGGGGGGGGGCGAGATGGGAGCGCCGGGACGCAGAGGTACAAACTGCTGCCCCCTCTCCCCCGGGCGGGCAGCCACGGGTTCCCGCGGCAGAATGGGGGGACACCACGCAGCCACCACTGCCTGCCCCCGCGCCCATCTCCCGCACCAAAGGGACCGTAGGGGAAGGGAGCGCCAGGACAGGAGGCAAAGGAAAAAAAACACACCTCATATCACCCCGGGCGGGCAGAGGGGGGGAGACACCGTGCAGAGGAGCCAGGAGCGGGCAGAGACACACACCACGTGTGCCCTGCTGCAGGAAGCGGAAGCCCCACCCCCAGGCACCCTGGCTTTGACCCCCCCAGGCACCCTGGTCCTGCCCCCTGCCCCCAGGCACCCTGGTCCTGCCCCTTGCCACCGTGGTCCTGCCCCCCGCCCCCAGGCACCCTGGTCCTGACCCACGCCCCCCAGGCACCCTGGTCCTGACCCCCGCCCCCAGGCACCCTGGTCCTGACCCCCACCCCCACCCCCAGGCACCCTTGTCATACCCCCCGCCCCCAGGCACCCTTGTCCTGCCCCCCTTCCCCAGGCACCTTTGTCCTGCCCCCCGCCCCCAGGCACCCTGGTCCTTCCCCCTGCCCCCAGGCACCCTGGTCCTGCCCCCGGCGGCCCAGCCCAAGGCACCCTGGTCCTGCCCCCCCAGGCATGCTGGCCCTGCCTCCCACCCCCAGGCACCCTTGGCCCTGTCCTTCCCCCCCATGGCACCCTTCCTTCCATCCATTCCCACATGCCGGGCCTTGGTGAAGGATAATGCCGGGGGCGGGGCTTAATGCCGGGACGCAGGGGATTGGCCAACAAGATAGGAAACTGCCAGGGGGGGGTGGGACTTTGTACAATGCCGGGCCGCATCCAATCAGCAAGACCCATTTTCCACGTAACACAAGCCCAACCCCTGGCATTAAAAAATAAATACTTACCAGCCGGGCTGCTGCTGTCTCCTCCTCCGTGCCGCCGCAGCTTATTCGCGCACCGGAGCTTACTCGCGCACCGCAGGCGACAATAAAAAAAAAATGGGGACACATTGAGGAAAACCCGGGACATTTCCGGTACACACAGGAAACCGGGACAGCTCTCGAAAAACAGGGACTGTCCCGGCAAAAGGGGGACGGGTGGTCACCTTATTTAGTTTGCTTTACCTTTAAGATTTTTATTATGGAAAATAACACAGGCAATGGTGGGAAAGGTGCAGGTTTTGCACCTGCAGCTCCTGTGGAACGTGTAGGAATTTTTGTGCCAGCTGTAGAAACTCAGTTAGTGCAGCAGGTACGGCAGCATTAGTAGCAGCCGATGTCCCCATTGCTGGTGCCAGTTGGAGTGATAGTACTATGGCCACACCCCTTATTGTGTTCGTGCCTCAGAGGGATTCTACTGCTGCTGTTCAGTCAATCTTAAAGGAACAGAGATTGGGGAAGTTTGGTTTTGAGGAAGTGGTAATTCCACCTTCTCTAACCCCACTCATTGGCAGAGGCTGATTTAGTGGGCCACCAGTGACCTGTGATTGGCTGTGCTTTCATTGCCTTTAAGTGACGTCATCATTTTTATTTGCATCGGCCAAAACACATGGTTTTCATGGCCTAATCAGGGCCGTGGGAACCTTGACGCAAATGTGATGTCATAGGCCTTTAAAAGCCTATGTCGTCTCATTTTGAAGCCAGACGCCGAGGAGGAAGGACCTCCGGAGAAGAAAGAAGACCAGGGCGTGGCAGCAGACAGGAAGAAGACCCCGGAAGAAGATAGAAGAATACAGATGAAGATGGATTACAAGTAGAAGACCCTGGATTGTCGTGTTTTATTATTTTAATGTTTATTATTTTCTGGTTTATTATTTTATGGGTTCCTGTTCATGGATTGGTTCGTGAGTAAGCTGATCAACGGGAGTCGGTGAGTGGGTCAAGTAATGGTAAGTTAACTAAAGAAATGTATTTAATGTAACTGTGTTTTTTTCCCCTTTTTTCATGTGTATATTTTTTTTATTGTACATCATTTCTTGCCACTGTATGTATTTAGGTATGTATGTCTAGAGAGATATATACATACAGGGTAAGAAATGATAGTGTTGTAAAAGCTTTCTTTGAACTATTGTAAATGATATTGGCTATGCTGCTATGCATAGATGTGTGTTAAATGTATTTTATAATTAGATAGATGTAATTTTTGGGCTTCTATGCTGTACTTTAGGTCATGGTGAGGCTTGCTTTAGTATATTGTAATTGTTGGTGTCCTATTTTGTATGATGGTAACTTGTTCTCTGTAATGGTTGCTATAGTTAATTGTGTAATTGGTATGGATGCTATTTTAATTGTTTTGGGATGTAATCCATGTATGTTAATTGATTGATGGTGACTTTATTGGATTACATAGTATACTTCTTTTGATATAATGCTATTTTATTTGAAATATTGTATTGTTAACATTGATTTGCTGCGTCTACATGTAGCTTACATTTTGTGCAGCATGTATACAATGTAAATGCAATGTTTTAAGTGGCATTTGAGACTTTGGATTGGCATTTGATGCTTTAGATTGGATGATTACATTTGATTTGTTTAGGAAATTGCATTTTATTTCATTAAGGATGTTATGGATCAGTGATATTGCCATTGCCAGGATGGCTTAACCCCTTAATTACCTTTGCGGTTAGTACCCGATAAGGTGATGAAGGGGTTCATTGATATGTGAACGTCATTGCAATGTATTGGCTATGTATTATTTTGGCAACGGACCACAAGGATGATGCTGGCGACGGGGCCTTCTTATTGAAGAGGTTAGTAGAATTTTCTTTATTTTACTATGCTAGTTAATGTATTATCCCTATGTGGATAATAGTTATTTGGCACATTATTGTATTGTATGTGTTGGGGTGGGGGGAGGGGGTATTGGCCCCAAGGGTATGTGGTAGGACTCCCTTGTGGGTAGTGGGTGAGGGTGGTTATTACTCAGGGGTGGGGGGGTAGTGGGGTAGGGTATGTGGGTGATGGTGGGTTAACCCCTTAATGACTGTAGCGGTTAATAACCACTATGGTGATTAAGGGGTTAGGGGACATTACATTGGATGTTTTCATTCTTTGTCTGTTTTGCAGAAGCGGATGGGGCATTAGCAGGATGAAGATGAGGATGGCCTTCATCGTCGCAGCCGGACATGGGTGAGTGCTACATGTATTTAATGTCTTTATTGTTCTGTATGTATTTTAAATGGACACATGCACTATTATCCATTTGTGGATAATAGTAATTGTGCCCATTACTATACTGTGTGTTAGGGGGGTATAGGTGTTGTTGGTGTAATACATATATATATATATATATATATATATACAGTGTTCGACAAACCTATACATTTGCTCGCCCCGGGCGAGTGGATTTAACCCCCGGGCGAGTAAAAATTGGCCCAAGCAGCACACGTTTGTACTAGGTGGCGAGTAGATTTTTTTGTGTGGCGAGTAGATTTTTTGGTGATTTGTCAACCACTGTATATATATATATATATTTATATATATATATATATATATTTATATATATATATATATATATATATATATATATATATTTCTTTAGTTAGTGTGGGGCTGTTGTGTGTGTTTTCTTTTTATTGTGGGTGAAGGGGGTATTAGAAACCAACGGTGGTTTGTTTAGGGCTTGCGGGTGGGTAGCGGGAGGGTTTAACTCCTTCATGACCGTAGCGGTATTAACTGCTACGGTCGTGAAGGGGTTAAGCGCACCCGCAACCCCACCGCAAGCCCTAAACAAACAACAAGGGCCAAATACCCCCTTCACCTACCCCCGCTACCCACAATAAACCTGGCACGGCTGTTTAACCCCTTCATTGCCTTAGCGGTTAGCCGCTAGCGTAAGGAAGTGGCCTTTAAATGCATTTTTCCTGCCTCGGATGCATGCCGGGGGGCTCCGGTGCTGGTGTTAATGGTATCAGCTCAGGAGACCCCCGGCATCAATCCCAGCCAGGAAAAAGGCCAGAAATTTTTCTAAGTGCCGATCCGCCGCTCATCAGCAGCCTCTCACCATCAACTTGCCAACTTTTTCTTGCGTGGCTGATTCGCAAGAAAAATGCCATTCTAGAGTGGCGAATAGCTCCGCTTAGCTACTCGCCTCTACTAGAATACAGCGTGGCGGAAAATGTTTCTATTTCAGGCGGAAAGTGCCTTCTCGCCTCGCCACTGGCGGGAAAAAAAAAAACCACCCAAACTGGCATTTTTTTTGATTCTCGCCACTTTCTCGCCCCTTTCTGCTGCTTACTGCATGATGCCCATAGTAAGACTTACTGTTTTCATTGCCACGATTGCAGAGGCGGTGGTGCAGTCCGGTAGCCGCTCAGATTGCTGTCCCGAAAATAGTAAAATGTCCAGGAAGATTAACTCAGCGGGGGTCCATGCTTCTGAATGGGACTCAGCAACGTTAATCCTGTTGGGCCATCAGGAGTGAAGAGAAGCTGATACCAACCTTTTGGTATTGCTGTGCAGCCCTCCCCATCTCCATGTTAAATGTCCTTTCCAGCCCCATTGATGATGTAGATCAGCGTTGCGCAAACTCGGGGGCACGCAAAATAATTTGGGGGGCTGCGTGCGGGGAAACCTGGGGGCTTGCAGAGCTGTGCACGGGCGGCCAGAAGCTCCGTGCTGAGGCTGCTTCTCTTCTCTGCTCTGTCTGTGTCAGAGGGGGCGGGGCCTTGCTGCAGGGGCGGGGCTTTCCTTCCCAGCACACAGACATCCCCTCCTCCTCCTGTGTTACCCGTCCCAGTTTTCAGCAGCATGAGGCACAGGAGGAGCAAGCTTACAGGTGAAATCTGTGACTTATGATTTTGTGTCGTGTGTGTGTGTTTGTGTATGTGTATCTGTTTGGTTGTGATTGAGTGTATGTGTCTGTGTTTGGTTGTGATTGAGTGTTGGTTGTGATTGAGTGTGTGTTGTTGTGATTGTGTTTTTTTGGCACACACTCACAGCACATTGCGCACACTGCACACACTCACAGCACACACTCACAGCACACTGCACACTCTCACAGCACACACTCACTGCACACAGCACACTCGCAGCCCTCTACCTCTGGTGTCAGCTGCTGGGGCATCGTAGGGCTGCCTGTGGAGATCAGGGCTGGGGGGTGGGTGATTGGTGCGGGGCTGGGGGGTCGGTGCGGGGCTACTGGCTGGGGGGATCGGTGTGGGGCTGCTGGCTGGGGGGGATCGGTGCAGGGCTGCTGGTGGGGGGGGGGATAAGTGCCGGGCTGGGGTTCGGGGGGGGGGGGGGGGGAAATCGGTGCTGGTAGAAGTGAGGCTGCTGGGGGAAGTACGGTGGCTGCTGGCGCCTCACTCCACCTCTTCCCCCCCTCCTCCCGATCGGGCGCGCAGTGGCCATTTAAATTTTTTTTAGCACGACCCCGGTTTTAGCGCGGTCGGATCGGGTGGCCCCGAGGACCGCACTATAATGGGGCTGAGCTATATTTGTATTTACATTGTATGCCGTTTAATAAAGGTTTTTTTTTCATGTGATTGATTACATGAGGCAGGGGGGCCCGAGAAATTTCATGGATGAAAAGAGGGGCTCGGCATAAAAAGTTTGGTCACCCCTGAGGTAGTTGACCGAATATGGTCCTACAGTATTCGTTTATGGAGACTAGGACTTCATGCTGTACTGCCTGTGTTGTAAGAGATACATTGAGGTGAGGATGTGTTTCTCATATGGCAGCATGGACAACTTTGTAAATAATCTCTAAAGCATTCCACAATTCTATTCACGATCAATGTCAGTTACAATGGTACAGACTATTTATATCTTTCACAAAGATACTGACAGAAACAACCTTTTACTTTCTAGTAGCTATCATCCCGAAAGACTTTTGGACAATTCACCTCTTGGAAAACTATTACGGGTTCGACAAATCGTTTCTAACCCCACCATTTTTGATAAACGTCAGTATGAAATGGCTCAATAGGTTCAGTAAGGTTATAATCACATTATGATTGAGAAACATATGACTCCAGCAAAGAATATTGCTAGGATTTGCTGCGACCAAGGGAATCTAGTAGGGAGTCACATACTAGGATTCCGTTTACATCTAAATGTTACTAATGCTAGTACAGACACTGTAATCTGAGATACTGACACATTTTTTCCAGTCACGCCGCATTGTCAAAATTATTTAAGGAACCTCCTCTATTGGCTTATTATAGGGGCGGAAACATTAGGGATCATCTAGTAAAAGCAGACTCATTTAAGAGTGAGTACACAGCGTTTTTCTCAGTACATAGAATTGGGGACCTATCCTTGTCTGTTTATCAGTCACTTTTAGATATCTCTATATTTGATATATTCACTTTCTCACTTATCTGCTTTGTCCCTAGAGGGGGTTTCTTCTCTTGTCAAAAAGTTTGTTGTTTGTGTTTCAAATGGAACCATATGGAACGCAACGTGTAGCAGATGATGTCATCACGCATTTTTGATTCGCAGACAGCCTCTGCGTTACACATTTTATTTCTGGTTTAACCCTGAATGGGGGTCGTCTGGGCGTGGATCTCGTTTATCCTGGTTATTTCTGGTGGGGTAATAAGGCATGATGGTTATTTTGTTTATTCACTTACCTGACAAAGGGCCCGAGTAGCCAGAAACATATTATCTGCATATTTCCTTGTACAAATTAAAATTGCAATACCTGCTTTGAAAAGAGACCATTCAATGGGGCCTATTCTAGTAGGTTTGATAACTTTGCTGCCATGTCGAACAGTTTGGCATGTTCCCACCGAACGGTTTGTCATTTGTGTTATCATGGTATTCAGAAAGAATCTGAAACCATCTCGAACCGTGAGGTAGGAAAATGCCAAAACCACTCGGCGTAACAGCGATGGTATCTCGGCCCCTCTCAAAGTTCTCCCCTGTGCAATCTGGCCGTAGTCTCTAGGAGCTGCACAGAGAGCTGCACAGAGAGCTGCACAGAGAGAGCCGCATCTCCCTGCACAGCTCTCACAGGTGATCACAGTGTTTTTATTTACATTTTAATACTAGTGTGTGGGAACAGGGGGTCTCCAGAGCTGAACCGTAATAATTTTAGGTCCGGGGACCCCCTGCTTCCCGAGTTACAGACCCCAGTATGCGGTTAAACATGAGTACCTGTTTTTGGGGGAAGAGCGGGTGGATGAAGGGGGTAGTTGCCCCAGGGTGAGTTGTTAGGCCAACCGGGAATGTTGTGGGAGAAGTTAACCCCTTCACTACCATAGCTATGATAACCGCTATGTTAATGAAGGGGTTAACCACTCTGCTACCCACCCGAGAAGCCTAACCATCCTCGGGGCAACTACCCCTTCACCCAATCCCTCCACCCCAAGAAACATTAAAAAACACAACAACCCTACAACCCGCCTCCTATACCCCCAACAACCCCCCTCAATACATACAGTACAATAATGTGCAAAATTACTATTATCCAGACCTGGATGGATGCTGTACCATGCGACAAGTTTTTTTTTTTTTTTTTAGGATGTGACATCATCTTCAAGGGAGGTACAGATGCAGCTGCCATTATTTTAACAAATCACGCAGTATATACCTCAGAATACCCATGTGTTAGTTGGGCAAAAACCACTATTTGAAGTGATGGCATACAATGGGGCTAAAATTGAAACCCTACTTACAGCAAAGCCAATAAATATAAACCTGTAGCTCAAAACCACTGAACGCTCCGGTGCCTGGAGGGAAGATGATACCGCTCGATCGCCTGTAAAACCTGCACAGTTAGGAAGCCCAGACACTGAGGCTCCACGCCGCCAGCCACCACACCTGTCTTCAACGCTGATGAGCTCTGGGATAGGAAGCCGCCCAGGCTCAGTGCCGCCAATGTGTTTGGCCTTTGAAACTCTTAAGAAGGCATTCGTCTCTGCTCCCATCTTACGCCATCCGGATCCTAAACTTCCTTTCACTTTGGAAGTAGATGCCACGGATATAGGAGCAGGAGCCGTACTTTCACAGAGACAGTCCCCTCAGGATAAGCTACAAACCTGTGGTTTTTTTACAAAAAAATTCTCTGCAGAACAAAACTACGATGTTGGAACTGTTGGCCATCAAACTTGAAAAAGAGTGGAGACATCTCCTGGAGGGTACCGAAGATCCAATTTTGATCCTGTGACGGTTCATGGGATTCCTTCCCCTTCATGTGTCCCTGGCGCTGCGCTCCCTCCTGCCTCTCATGTCCCTTCCTCACCTCCCCGTTCAGTCTCCCTTCCTCCTCCCGCATCCGTCCCTCTGTGGCAGTCCCTGATGCTCTCCCGGCGTCTGCTCGCGTTCCCCGCAGGGCACTTGTGTCTTCTCACTCTCCCGTTTCCCTTTACAGTGTTCCCCGCTCACGGCCTCCCTCTGCTCCTGCTCCGGTCCCCTTACCTCCTGCAGACTCCCCTCCGGTTCTCCCCCCGCCCTCGGCTGGTGCTCCCGCGGCGTGGCGCTCTGCGCGCCTCTTGACACAGCCTGTGCGCGCGCACTCTAACCTTTCCAGACCCCTGGCTCCTCCTCTCAGGCTATCTCCCTCTCTGGCTCACCTGTCTCCTCCTCCTCTCCTTCTCACCTATCCCTGCTGTCTCTCACTTCACCCTCTGCTCCTCCTCTCTCTCCCATTGGTGTTTCCTCCTTTATAACCCCTGTCTGTCCTCTCACACACTGCTCTGCATAGTTCTTTGTTACCTCTGTGTGTGCAGTCCTATGCTTGGCTCTCCTGTGTTTTCCAGCTTCTGTACCTGCTCCTGCTTACCCCTGGATTCCCCTGGTACTGGATTACCCTGCTCTCTACTGCCCTTGAACCCTGCTTACGGACACGACTTTGCTGACTTCTGTTATCCCTGGACTCTGGCTTACGAACATTACGATCCTGCTCTCTATACCCCTGGACTCTGGCACACTATCCTTACTCTGAATCCCAAGGTGTTGCAAGTATTAACTAACCATCTTTCTACAGGCCCGGCAATGCCATACCACACTCTGGGCACGCCCTCACTGCTGTGGGTGCGTGGTAAAACCCTTCCCACCTCAGTACTGGGGACTGGCCAGGTCTGCGGGCATACAGGCGTTACAGATCCTCACGGACCATAAAATCTGTTATATATCGAGGGTGCTCGTCGACTCGATTCCCGTCAGGCTCGCTGGGCATTGTTCTTTTCCAGATTCAATTATATCACTTCCTACATTCCTGGTACTAAGAATCTAAAAGCTGACGCCCTATCCCGTCAATTTGTCAGTGAAGACAGATCTGAATACATTCCTGAGACAATTTTTCCCATCAAATATGTCATCTCGGCGAACTGTTTTGAGGTACTGGACAAGATATTGAAGACGCAGACGCTCATCCCTGATGGTATGGAAGTGCCGGAGGGTTGTTTGTATGCTGCACCTCAATTTCAGCAGAAAGTCCTTGAGTGGGGTCATTCCTCTATGTCAGCCGATCATCCGGGTACTAAAAGAACTTCCGATCTGATCAGACGCACCTTTTGGTGGCCTAATATGCTTAAGGATATCAAAGAATTCATCAATTCATGTTCTACCTGTGCTCGAAATAAGTCCGCCCGCAATAGGCCGTCTGGTCTGCTCCGTCGTCTCTCCATTCCAGACTGACCGTGGACCCACTTCTCAATGGACTTTATTTTTGAGCTTCCTGTTTCTTGTGGGATGAATACGATTCTCGTCATTGCAGATAGATTTTACAAGCAGGCCCATTTTATTCCCCTCAAGGGTCTTCCTAATTCTTCCACCCTAGAAGATGTTTATATTAAAGAAATATTTTGTAGTCATGGAGTTCCACTCTCTATAGTGTCCGATCGGGGGTCACAGTTCGTCTCGAAATTTTGGCTTGCCTTTGCCCAAAGGTTGGAGATCACTCTTCTTTTTTCTTCTGGTTATCATACCCAAACCAATGGTCAAACCGAGAGAATGAATCAGTCTTTAGAGCAATATCTGCGTTGCTTTATTTCCGACGCACAGGACAACTGGGTGGAGCTACTTCCATGGGAAGAATTTGCCTATAACTGACTGACAAATGTGTCTACGCGAGAATCATCATTTTGTATAAATTATGGTTACCATCAAGCTCGCCTTCCCTTCTGGGGTTCCAGTAGCAGATTCCAGACTAAACTCGCTCCAAGATTCTTGGAGGAAGATTCAAAAGACCCTGCAGGAATCAGTATTCAGACAAAAGACACAGCCGGATCGCCATCGCCGTGAGGCACCCAAGTTTAGGCCAGGAGATAAAGTGTGGCTTTCATCTAAGAACATAAGACTGAAGACACCTCCACAAACTGTCCCCAAGATTCCTGGGCCCTTTCACAGTTCTCAAACAGGTCAATCCTGTGGCATACCACTTGCAACTGCCTCACTCTATGAGAATTCCGGCAGTCTTCCATGTTTCATTGTTAAAACAAGTAGTTCAAAGTTCTCAATTTCCTGATGTCTCACCTAAACCTCCACCTCCACGTCATAGTACAGGGTCAAGAAGAATTCTAAATGCAATCTATAATCGATTCCAGATACGCCAGAGGAGGAGTTCAATTACTTGTACACTAGAAAGGCTTTGGACCGGAGGAACGCTCTTGGGTACTGCTTCGTCAGATCCATGCTCCCGGCTTGTTAAGGCGGTTCCACATCAGGTTCCCGCACAAGCCTTATGGGAATCGTCCTGAGGCCGATCCTCAAGGGGGGGTACTGTAAGGAATCGGAAAACACGTCCTCTGCGACGTGTTCCCTCCTTACCTGTTGTCTCGCAGCCCTCTACTCTGGTACCAGCACGTGCGTGCACCCCCGCTCTGCTTACAGAGCATGAGCGCACACTCGCAGCTCTTCTGGAGTGCCACAGAGCTTAGCTCCGGCCCCTCAGATGCGCCGTGCTTCTCTTGCTCGTGGCTTGCACATGTGATGTCGTGCACCACTCCCCAGCTGCGTGGAAAGTACTTACAGCCCACTTGTCTCCTGTAGCCAATCCTTGCATTCGCGGAGTCCACGCCTCCGTTTCACCTCTTTTGTGACTGGTTCCTGTGTGCTATAAATATCCTGCAGTTCCTGTCTTACCTTGCTTAGCATAACTAGTTGTAGCCTTGTCTGTTGTGCCTTGCTCCCTTTCTTGTGCTTCTCTCTAAAGTTAACCCTTCGTGTTTCGACCCGGCTTGTATTTGGAAACACCTGTGGATACTGACCCCGGCTTACCCTCGACTCTGCTTACTTCTCCAACCCCGACCGCGGCTACACGGACTACCACTATTCTGACCTCTTCAACCACAGACCACAGCTATGCGGACTTTGACCAGTCTAATCTCTCCAACCCAAGACCTTGGAAAGTATCTGGACTATCCCACTCTCTCCAACCCAGACCCGGCTATGTTGACAATCCACCTGCCAGGCACGTTTCCGCTGCTGTGGGAGCATGGTTCAATACTTCCCCACCTCAGTACTGGGGTCCTGTCTTGTTCGTGGGCAGCGCAAGCGTTACAGTATCCTGCAGACGGAGGGGGTAAGAGTGGGGGGGTCCTGTGTGTCACGCTTGTGCTCTCCACATAAGCGCAAGGAAAGGGGAGGACCCGGTAGCGAGGTGGGGAGGCCACAGAGGATATGAAGGGAGTAAGTTGCCGTGCAGCTGGGGATCGGCGCACGTAGTCACGTGACCCCGCCGCGCGCATGAGAATGCGCAACGCGTCCGGAGGTGCAGTGCCTGGCTCAGAGACACGTGTGATCCAGCTGCATGAGCGCGCATGCTCTGACAGCATAGCGGGAGTGCGCGCGCTCTCAGGCACCAACACAGGGGTAGAGGGAAGGCAATGCTTCAGCACAGGAGTCTGGAACGGGAACCAGGAACCTGAACATGGAAGGAGCCAGGGAGGTAGAGTCCAGAGCACAAGGTAACATCCACAAGAGAATTGCTTCTTGGAGGACGTCCAGCCTCCTTAAAGGCATAGTGCCAGAAACAGCAAGGTGCAGCGAAACTAAATATAACATAAGGGTTCTTAGTCTAATCCATTGGCCAAGGAATTATAACCTGCTACCACGTCAAGGTGAACCCTACTAAGCAGGTACCTACACTACCCGACGGTAAACTAACCTCAGTAGTATATGAGTGACTGTCCCAGTCTTCCAGAATCCAAAGGAGATGAGTAAAGGTCCCAAGCAGGTCCAGGCAGGAACAGCATGCAATGATGGTAGTACTTTCAGGAACCAAGATAGGTACCCACTGAGTGCTATTTAAAGGAAGCAGCAGCTGTAAGCAATGAGAAAGTCAGAGAGAGGCTTACTTCCTGTCAGGAGGAGGAGGGCAGGATTTGCCAGGAAGCAAGATGGCGTCATTTGCTTCAGAATCCTTAAAGACACAGGATCTTGACTCGCAGCTAGAGGGCGGCGATCAGAAGGAAACAGGTAAGGAAGGAACACACCGCAGGGGGCATGTTCCGCGCATCGTTACAGTACCCCCTCTTAAGGATCGAATTCCGAGCAATCCAACATACTAAGGGGCAGCGATGCATTGGAAGGAAGACTCGCAGCTAGAGGCAGCGCCCGCCACACAGAGAATAGACAGGGAGACTTGACTCGCAGCTAGAGGGCACGCCATACAGGGGGACATCAGGAAAACTAGGCAAGAGGACAGCGCCCGCCACACGGAGAATCAACAGGGAATCTTGATTCGCAGCTAGAGGGTGGCGCACGCCATACAGGGAGACATTTTAGAGAAACTAGGCATGGGTAGAGAATACGCCACAAGGGGGCATGAAGTTGACTCGCAGCTGGAGAGCGGTGCACACCATCACGTGTACGTGCCACGCGTGAGAGAATGCGTGACGTGACCGGGGGTGGCCGGGCTCCGAGGTACGAGTAGGGAACCGCGGGTGAGTGCATGCTCTAAAAGGAGAGTGGGAACTGAGATGCGGCAGGTAAGGAGGGAGCACGCCACAGGGGGCGTGTTCCTCGATTCCTTACAGTATCCCCTCCTTCAGGATCAGACTCCGAACGATCCTTACTAGACTAGGGGGGACTATAGGATCTCCCAACGTTACAGGGGTACAGAAACCAGGAACATGGAACAGGAAAGAAGGCGGGGCCACCTCTGTGGGTCCGTTTGTTTGGCCGAGCATAATGTCACGCTACCACGTCAAGGTGAACCTTACTAAGCAGGTACCTACACTACCTGACGGTAAACTAACCTTAGTAGTATATAAGTGACTATCCCAGTCTTCCAGAATCCAAAGGAGATGAGTAAAGGTCCCAAGGAGGTCCAGGCAGGAACAGCATGCAATGATGGTAGTACTTGCAGGAACCCAGATAGGTAGCCACTGAGGGCTATTTAAAGGAAGCAGCAGCTGTAAGCAATGAGAAAGTCAGAGAGAGGCTCACTTCCTGTCAGGAGGAGGAGGGCAGGATTTGCCAGGAAGCAAGATGGCGTAGTTAGCTTCAGAATCCTTAAAGACACAGAATCTTGACTCGCAGCTAGAGGGCGGCGATCAGAAGGAAACAGATAAGGAAGGAACACGCCACAGGGGGCATGTTTCGCGCATCGTTACACTGTGGTGTGCTTGGTGTTGGCACCGTGAAGGTCAGATCCTGGGATTGAGAGGGTGCATGGGGGGGGGGATATGCATTCCTCCATAGGAGATTAAGGCACCTCCAGGCCACCCTCCTGCTCCTGCATTGGACATACAGTACAGGGGCAGGGACTCCAAGCAAAGAATAGAGCCCCGCGATGTTCCTCTCAATCTTTTCCAGACAAACACCCATGCACCTATCCATATTCACCATGGTATCCAATGTCAGTGATTTCGATACCACTGAAAATATTATGTGGGCAACCGAGCTGGATCTGGTGCAAGGAGTGCTGGTGTCACCCGGACGAACATCTGCATGGTTGGGTGTTGGAGGAGGTGAGCTGCAGGCTTCGGGATGGCTGACTGCATGAGCAGGTGAGCTGGGGCTTTCCGGACGAACATCGGGTGGATGAGTGCTGGAGCAGGTAAGCTGTGGCATTCCGGATGCGCATCAGCGTGGATGGGTACTGGAGCAGGTGAGCTGGGGGTTTCCGGACGAGCATCGGTGAACAGAGGGTCAGAGCGGGTGGATCTTTTGGAATCTGTGACGGTGGGCAATGGCAGTGAAAAGTCAAGGACGTCCGATTCGGCTTTGATGATTGCAGGGGCACTTCTGGTGCCCGTCCTAAAAAGTTGATCCTTGTTGATTTTGGCCATTTTATTCTTAATATAATAAGAGCCAGGGTTTGTTGCCTTGGGAGCCTTCTGAACTTTTTCTCTAGGCACCTTTTGGCTTTGGCTTCAAAACAGCTTCTGACTTTCGCTTTCTCGCGGTCGGCACAACTGAAGAAAGCAGGTTTCTGCATCTGTAGAATCGGGGTTGATCCATGGAAGCAGATGAAAGAATGCACGATACAGTATCTGTTCAAGAGCTCGTTCAGATACAGAACAGTGTGTGGAAGGCTATTGCATTTTGTGTCACCTTTTATGGACACCTTTTAGGTGTCCCTATCTGAATTTTTGGGCAGGCATGGACACGAGCTGCAGGTGTTATAAGTGGGTATACTGTATACATTACTTAACCTGTTGAGCGAGCTCCATTACATTCTACTATATACCTTATAAGTAAACATGGGAAGGATGTTGATCCAGGGAGTAATCTGATTGCCAATATTTGGAGTGAGGAAGGAATTTATTTTTCCCCTCTGGATAAATATACCGTAAGTACAAATATAGGATAAAATACCTGTCGTCTAAATTTGGCACAGGTTGAACTTGATGGACATAGGTTTGTTTTCAACCTCATCTTCTATGTAACTATGAATGTAAATAAATATTTTCCTTACTTGATTTTTTTTTAAAACTGTGTACGTTATTTCTAAGAAAGGAGCCCAAAACCTAAATGAATGTGGATGCTAATCACTCTCACAATGCCATTAGTAAACCTCAAAGAACTTTTGTTTAAGGTCCTTTGTACTCTGTATGGAGAAAGCTCTGTGCTACCTGGTGGAATGGAGAAAGTGTGACTACACAGCAGGAGTTGGCTCGTGAACTCTCCATCACAGGCTTCGGTCTTATTAAATAACAATTACACAAAAACATATATCAAAATAGGGTTGTTTTTCTGCTTTAAATAGCATGACGTTAAACTCACTTTTAAAATGGGTCATATTGGGACGAACTGTACCTATAACTCTGTGTGAAAGCCTATAATACAGCTCTAATATCTTCACATAACTAGCTTACATGACCCTTATCGACGTGCTGTATATCTATATTTTCCATGTCGTACATTTCTTTCAGGAATTCCGTAGATAAATAGAGATTTTATCTATACCCAGTTAGAGTAATGAGATTCCTGTTATTCTTGGCCTTTCACAACCATGTTTAGTGTAATATCTACATTGTCTTTGTTTTTCTTTTGGGGTTGAATTGCCCAAAGAATGAGGCTTCTTATATTTCTTTACCGAGAAAGGTTATATGGATTTTTTTCCCCTCCAAATGGCCCAACTGTTCTTCATAAAGAGAACCACCATAAAACCACAGTGGGATTTGTTTACATTTGGAAGGATTTTTTGTTCCATTTCCTCAGGAAATAATTGTGGTAAATCTCTAATTTGTTATGTTTGCCAACTACAGTATTTTGCTTTTGTTACAGAGTCTTACTTGATAAAGTGTCTTGGTCATTCCTCTGTTGGTGTGCTACCAAAATAGTTTCTAAACGATTCGCCCAACTCTGCCTTTGGGTTTCGGTAGAACTGAAAAGAGTTCATATGTATCAGTAAACCAATTTACAATTAACTCTGCTTGCCACGTGAACTGTTCACTACATTATATCAGCAAAGACTGATAAAAGAATTAAAGAAGAGTACGTTTTTTACACTGACTGAAGCAGGGAAGTCAAGTTCAAATTCCAGTGTCAGCTCCTTATGACCTTGTGCAAGTCACATTACCTCCCTGTCCAGGGTCACCATTAGGGGTGGAGCACTGATCTTCCCCCTGTGCCCATCACGCTCTCAGAACGGCCACCCACGGGGCCCAGGTATAGACTTCTGGAATACTGGTGGCGAGCCTGTGTGTCTCATGTACCAAAATTAGATTGAATGCTCTATGAGGGAGGGACTCATTGTGTCTTCCAAATTAAATGTACAGCAATGCTTACACTGTCAGTGCTATATAATACATAAATATTATGTAGCCCTGGACCCCTTGGGCTTCCAGTGACCCCCCCCTTACCTCTGCGGTTTACGCGGGTGCGGGTGTGCGCATCTGGAATGTGCGGGTGTCGCCGGAGTCAGCGACAGACAGCGGGCTCCTCAGGAAGGTGGGGGGAGTGTGTAGGGAGCGCATCGGAGGCTCCGCGGTGGCCTGAGCGCTCAGGGCACCGCCATTTTATAGTTTGCGCATGTGGATGCGACTAGCGCGTCGGCCATTACTGTGTCGCACATGCGCAGGATATAGCGCGCAAAGCGGCAGCCAATGGGAACAGGCTCCGGAGTGGGAACTACAGGTCTCATGAACCTCGGGGGCGGTCACCTGTTGCTCAGCAGCCAATAGGGCTCTAGGATTTCCCTGGTTGAGAGGATATTGTCATCATACCCAGACAACGTTAGGCAGTGTGTGCCAGGCAGGGGCAGGGGACATAGGGTCCATGCAGAGAGGCAAGTAGCCTCTGCACTAGGTCAGCATACCTCCCAGGCCCCAGATAGGCCCTAAGTCATTCAATAAGTTTGTGGTTGCTTAAGGGACATGCCCTAGAATAGGGAACGGATCCCCTTAGCACTGCAGGATAGTTAGGGACAGTAACGCGTAGCTCACCACAAACAAAGTGGGACCGCGGTGCTGAGGTAGGGAATTGAGAAACGACAAGCCACAGCCATGTGGGCACACCTAGGATGTAGATTAGTCTTGCAAGCTGGGTCAGGAGTATGGAAGGTAGAGTAATCATTATACTTGCCAGGTCAGGATTGGAGAGTAGCGGATTGTTGGGGTACTTTGCCAAGGTCAGGGTTGTAGATATCAGGATGGTCGTACGTAGCCGGGTCAGAGTTGGAGAGAAGCGGAGTCCAGTGAACGAAGCAGGGTCAGGCAGCAGGGAGATCAGGAACAAGGCAAGGCAGGAACAAGGTCAGGATGCAGCAAGACACGGCATCACACAAGGTTATGCTCAGCAATATGTGTCTGGGCTGAGCAGGTATTAAAGGAACCTTCTCCAATGGGAAGTGGGGCGGAACAAGAGAGAATGTGCTGATAGGCTGCTGGGTCGCGCCCTATTGTTCAGCCTGATTAGGTCTAGGGGCGGAGCTACATCCCGCGCGCGTCATTAACGTTAGGAGGTGGCGATCTGATCGTGCGCCATTCACGTACCATGCATGTCCGTCATCCGAATGGGAACAGAGCCTGGAGGCAGGTCCAGGGGAAGCCTGTCTTCCACACATCACTGACACCAAGGGATGGCGACTCGATCGCGTGCCACTCGCGCAACGCGCATGTCCATCTTCAGAGTGGGGGCGGAGACTGGGAATGGATCTGGAAGGGCAGGCTGATCGCACATCGCCTGAGCGCGCACAGTGTAACCGCCGTGGGAACGCAATGCAGATGCAGAAAGCTGAAGAGGTGCGTTCCGGTCATCAGGATGGCGAATCCTCACAGGGACACAGCGGACGCTGCAATCCCTGAGGTGAGGTCTGTAACCAGGCTTCACCAACAAGAGAGAGACATTATCCGGGTTGGATCACACCTGCCGGATGTCGCGGAGGAGCGTGGATCGGCGGATCCTTTTTGAAGCCTCTGTGGACAGGGTGCTGGCGCACCCGGCAGGTACAGTCTGTAAAGTGCACCAACATACTGGTACAACACAGTGATGATCACGCCTATAAGGGTGGGTTCTTTGGGGACACTGTTGGGCTAAGTGACCAAGGGACTACGCATCACTGTGGACATAGTGTGGGATACATGGTGCTGGGAATTACATTTGGCAAAAGGCCCTGCGAGGCGTGGGGTAGTTGTGGATCTAATCACTATAGTTATAAGTCATATCCTATATCTCCTTACAGTAAAGGTTCCTCTATTTTTATTACTGTGTGGGTTCAATTTATTGTGTCCTGTGAGGGGCTGCTTCTCCTCTGCTGGGATCCCCCACAGGTGGAGGCGCTGCACCATAGTAAGTATATACCCCAGGCTCTCCAGGGCAGAGGCTCAGGCTCCAGGAGTCAACCAGTATAAGGGCAGCACTGGTAGCTTCCTGTGTTCTGGGGGAAACAAGGCTACAATTATTATTATTAGCATGTGGTACAGATCGGGTTGCCACCACTCCGGGTTTAACCAGGTGTCTCCGGGCTACGGGTTTACCTAGTAAACCTCCGGGCGGTGAGGGCAGTCCGCTGACGTCACTACTCATGACATGCTGTACTGCCTATGCGGACAGTCTGGCGATCCGCCACACAAGCACTCAGCTGTTATTAAGGGAACCCCGAACCTGTGATGGCCAGCTACGAGTGCAGCACTCAGCTGTTGGCAGGGGAAATCCCCTACCTGGTGCTTCTCCTGGATGGCCAGCTACTAGTGCAGGGAGAGCTGAGAGATACTTCTCTCCCTACCTGTCTGACCACGAATATCCATCTAGGTACCTAAGCAGAGTCTGAGGCAAGTATACTACAGGACTGTGCTGCTGTAGAGTTACTAACCTCCATTCTATCAGGGAATACCTACCCTCCCTATCCTGGCCGTCCACTGTTTATCCCAGAGTCACAGGGCTTTGATACTGTATCTAACTCTGCAACGGCATCAGCCTGACAATACTCAGACTGGATCTAAAAGGGTTTTTACATTCAGCCCTTGCTCACTTGAATCTATAAAGACTATCTGGAATTTATATATGGGTCCAAAAAATCCCCTCCATATCTAGATGCTGGGACACTTAAGAGACCTAATATTCACATTTGCATTGCTGTATTTGCACATTGCATTGCTGTATTATTTATCTTCGGTGCTAATCGACTAATAGGGGGAAAACAGGCTTACTTGTACACATTGTACCTAAGGTACTAAGCCAACAGCACCCCCTTACCTCAATTGGGCAATATAGCCCACCAGGTAATCAACAGGCATAGTCTCTGAGCATTACCTAGAATTAATTGCTCAAGTTAAATTACAGGGCAGTCTGAACAATACCTTGTTGAGTGTCCAAATTAATTTTCAGGGCAATGTGAACAATATTGTATTGATTGCTGCTAATAACAGCACTAATATTGTTCCACTTTGAGTGATCTATACTACAGTAGACTATACCTCCATTGTTCTATGTCCCATGCATTTTTAACAATTTTTGTGCACCATTATTGTTATCTTGTTAGAAATAAAAATTATTTGAACCACATCACTAATACACTATCATAGGGGTTACCTCGAGGTTTTTTATATTACACTGTTTACATGTATTTCAAGTGCATTTCTGAGTCTCAAGACTGATACCACTTCCGAACAAATGAGATCTGAGGGTGCATGTAATTGGGGTTTCTATACTTTCCCCATCTTTGGGGAAAGACACCTCTTTTTATGCTATTGCAACTACCCTAGTGCAGACAGACTATGAACTACTGTAAGACTAAAGAGTGAGCGGGTGGTCTTTTTGTTTATACCCTCCGTGTGGTGGCAACGTCTTCCGGCATCTTCCCCTGCAACCACTGCGGCAAATGCTGCGTTGTCATGACAAAAGGAACGGAACGTGACGTAACAGCATCATGTGACGCACATTGTAATATAACAAGACGCTACTTTACGTTACAAAGTGATGCGGCACCACATTGTCATAGCAACTTGTGCCGTTGTGACGTGCGCTGCCTTATTGAAGGGAGTTGCAGGGGGAGATGACGGGAGGACGCCAGAGGAGAGTGCTCTATTTAAAAAAATTTAAAAAATCTCCGGGTTGGCCTTCAGTCGAAGGTGGCAACCCTCGGTACAGAGGCAATAAGGTGATTAGCCACTGCTTTAGTTTACAATGGCTAAGAATCCGGTTTAATTTTTCAGATATAACATAACGTTTCAAAAGTTTTTAGAACCAAAAACCAATTTTTTTTTTACAAACAAGGAATAAAGTATAGTAAAACATTTATGCTATGCTTGTGTGCTTTTCTTTATGGGAGATACAGACGCAGCAAGCTTTATCTCCAACCTGCCCCAGCACATGTGCTGGGGAACCGCTAACCAAAAGTGGAGGGTTCACAGCAAAGTGCAGAACAAGGGGGAATTGTTCATCAGGATTAGCACAGCAGGGGTCCCTGCTTCTGAATCAGACTCTCACTGTGTTAATCCTACAGGGCTGCATCAGTCTGGAAGAAGCTGCGCAGTGAGAGCAGACAGATGCTGCACATTTCTAACAGGCAATCGCGCTGCTTTTATTATTATTTTAATAACATACTATTGAAGTAAGGGGTCTCCAGATTAATGTCAGGATCTGGAACCCCATGCTTATCGGTATCTCTTGGCCCGGTCACGTGATACGGAAGAATAAAACTTGCAGCGAGATACCGGCACCACATACCGGGTCGTGTATCTCAGGAAGCAGGGGGTCCCCATGCGGTTCAGCTCCGGATACCCCCTGCTCCAATACTATGTTATTAAAATAAAATGAAAGCAGGTACATTACCTAAGCAGCTAACCGTTAAGGAAATTAAGGGGGTAAACCATAGTACCTGGCTTGTTGGGGATATAGGAGGTCGGTGAAGGGGGATAGTTTCCCTATGGTGGGAGGTAAGGCTGTTTGGGTGGGTAGTGGACAGGGTTAACCCCTTCTGTACCTTAGCGGTTACTACCGCCAAGGTAATTAAGGGGTTAACTCCTTTCATTACCCACCCGAGAGGCCTAACCACTATAACGCTTGCGCTGCCCACGAGCAAGACAGGACCCCTGTACTGAGGTGGGAAGGTATTTAACCACGCACCCACAGCAGCGGAAGCGTGCCTGGCAGGCGGAGTGTCAATGTAGCCGGATCTGGATTGGAGAGAGTGAGTTATCAGATACTTGCCAGAGTCTTGGGTTGAAGAAGTTAGAATAGTAAAGTCCGTTAGCCGTGGTCTGGAGCTGGAGAGATTAGAATTGTAGTGATCCGTATAGCCGTGGTCTGTGGTTGGAGAGGTAAGCATAGTACTGATCCGTACAGCCGTGGTCTGGGTTGGAGAGGTAAGCGTAGTATTGATCCGTATAGCGTGGTCTGGGTTGGAGAGGTAAGCGTAGTATTGATCCGTATGGCCGTGGTCTGGGGTTGGAGAGGTAAGCGTAGTATTGATCCGTATGGCCGTGGTCTGGGGTTGGAGAGGTAAGCGTAGTATTGATCCGTATGGCCGTGGTCTGGGGTTGGAGAGGTAAGCGTAGTATTGATCCGTATGGCCGTGGTCTGGGGTTGGAGAGGTAAGCATAGTACTGATCCGTATAGCCGTGGTCTGGGGTTGGAGAGGTAAGCGTAGTATTGATCCGTATGGCCGTGGTCTGGGGTTGGAGAGGTAAGCATAGTACTGATCCGTATAGCCGTGGTCTGGGTTGGAGAAAATAGAGTCGTGTTGATCAGTATAACCGTGGTCTGGGTTGGAGAGGTCCGCAGAGTAGAAGGTAGCCGGGGTCAGTATCCAAGGAGGTTACAAGTTCAAGCTGGGTCGGTGCACAAAGAATCAAGCTGCAGGGAAAACACAGGACAGGGAGCAAGGCACAGCAACCGCAGGAGCTCAAGGCTGCAACCAGTTATGCTCAGCAAAGCAGGAATCAATGAGCAAGGCATATAAAGGAAACCAGATCCAATCTGACAGGAGGCGGAATGGAAGCGCGGCCTCCAGAGACACGGATAGGAGACAAGTGGTCTAAAAGAACACTTGACACGCAGCTGGGGAGCGGTGCACGTCAAGCTCCATTGCACAAAAGAAGAGCTGTGCGTGTGCGCTGTAAACAGAGCGGGGTTGCGCGCACGCACTAGTACCAGAGCAGAGGTCTGCGGTAATGCAGGTAAGGAGGGAACATGTCGCAAAGGACGTGGCGGGCAGGGGTTTGTTGGAAGTAGACAGGGTGGGTAGTAGAGTGCCCATTGATTTCCAATGTGATTATCCATTCCTCTGTTGAGGGAACAGGTACAATGAAAAGCGAATCAAGGCACTACGGATTTGCTCAAATGCAAAAATGTATTGAACCATTAAATAGAAAGTTTCGACTGCTAAATCAGCCTCTCTCAAGTGAAGAGGCATACAACACATAAACAACAGTGTCCCTTATGTAGTCCCAAAATCCTAAAGTTCTCAGTGTAGGCAATCCTCTGCCGGTGTCCTGCATCTGCAGAAATCAGCCTGGTCTGTAGTTCCAGCAATGTCCCGTTCGGCATCTGACGTCATCTTGGAACCTCTGCTCCATCCATATGCCTCACAATATCTTACTCAGCGTCTGAAATCATCACGGCCACACGTTCCGTTGTTTATGTCATTGCTAAGAAATGAGATTCAGAGCTCCGTCCACACGTCCCGCGATATCTCACTCGGTGTCTGTCGTCATCATGGTCACACTCCAATATTTCGGTTGTTGCTAGAAAACGGGCTTCCTTCTCGTCTGGCATTGGGCATGCAAATCCCCAGTCTCCGATTTCCTTGCTAAGCAGGTGTCCTCTGTTCCTCATAGTATGGATCCTCTGCAGCCATTTCATTTATATGTGACATGGAGGACAAAAGATGTAATTAGCAGAGCATCAGCCTGTCATTTAGGGCACCCTATCACCAGTGAGTGAAATTATAAGGGATTTACTAAAAAAGAGGTAATTTATCAAAAAATTGTTAAAATAGTCATCTCTTTATCAGTACTCAATAGAAAAAAGGGAGGAAAAGAAAGCAAATCTTTTTCATGTCTTGGCCCAAGATTCCACTGATCTTGTAATTTAACAAATTCCGACTCAATGAGGTACCAGCAGCAACAGCAACACCACTATATCGGCAAAAAAAGTATACATGGGATACCCATAAAGACGATTCACCTGCTCTCTAAAAAGCTTTGGGTTAAATGGTTATTCAATCATTTAGGGTAGAAAGTATCGAGGGTATAAATCCAAAATGCCCTCCTTTGTAATAGGATAACATCTTTCTCTGTCCCTAATTTGGCTCTTTGGACATGCTCTACTCATAGGCTGAGCAGAGAGGTGACCAGGCCGCTCACCAGGTTTATTCCTAAATTATAGGTATATGTAAGAAATTGCAAGGTGCATAGGGGAATAAATGTATATATTATAAAAGGTCATATTTTTGTATTTAAACAAACATTTTAAAACACAATTTTGATCATGACATAAATATTTTTAATAAACACCCAAAACAGTCAGGAAGCATGTACTTCAATTACAAGCATTTTCATTCAATAGTCTTACAAGCAGTCGCAGACGCAACATGTAAATTTATAGCTATTGATGTGAGTGCATACGCCAAGCAAAGTGATGGGGGTTTAGAGCATCATCATTTTATCATCTCATTGAAGATAAAACATTACAATTCCCTTTGGAGACATGCTTGCCATCAAGTACAAAAAGCTTACCTCATGTACTGTTGGCAGATGAGGCCTATCCTTTATTGAATTATCTCATGAAGCCGTATAACCGACAACATTTAACAAAAGAGCACTAAATATTTAATTACAGACTATGCAGAGCACGGCGCTGTGTGTAGTGTGTGTTCGGTATTATGACCTCTAAATGGAGAATCCTGTTAAAAGCGATCAAAACATCAGTGCCAAATGCTAAGGATATGGTGAAATGCATTGCTATACTGCATAATGTTGTGATTGATAATGAAGGCGCAAGTGAAGGGTCAGCGATGGACCATGTTCCTGCAGTGTCTAATCATCTTCACAGATCAAGAATGAATAATGCACCAGGAAATACAGCCAAATGTATCCGAGATTGTTTCAGAGGTTATTTTAATGCAGAGGGAGCTGTTCCATGGCAAAATGTTGTTTAGTCATTGTTTCAAGTCAGCAACAAGTCCTAATTTTGCTATTGTTTTCATGTATGTAATAGTAATAAAAATACAATAGTTATTATATAGTCTTTCTTTGCATTATTAGTCCTTGTTAAAGACAGCTACAACTTCCCATTTTTGAGAAGTTATTCATGTATGTTATAGCAATTAAGTATCAATGGTCAATATATTTCTATTTTATTATTGAAATGCAGCGCTATACAGGACTACTTGTAGCATTCGGAGACTCCCTGCTTCAATACTATGTAATTAAAATTAAATAAAAACTTTCTGATTGCCTGTTACAGCTGTGCAGAGAGAGGGAACGATTCTGTCTGCTCTCTACACAGGTCTTCAAGATTGGTGCAGCCTGGTAGGATTAACACAGTGGGAGTCCCATTCAGAGACAGGGACACCCACTGTGTTAATCCTGATGGGCAATTCGTCTGGCTGCAGTGAATCCATGAGGAGGTAGTTATCACTCAACTGCCATCTGCAGTTTCCTGGAGGAACACTCAACAATATACAGTATCAGGCTACATCTGTATGTACTAATGCGGTAATGTGTATACTGTATACACTATATGAATTTTATGCAGTTTAAGCAAGTTAATACCCCTGTGCTCCAGATGAAGTTATCGCATCTAGAACTATGAAAGGAAAAATAACACAGGAGATTAATTGAATCCAGTGGAATGTGATCAGTCATTTGCAAAAAGATTTATTATGAAACTAAGTAAATAGTGTAATAATTTACATAGAGGAAATGACTGTCCCATACTTATGCTAAAGACAACTATGCTAGTGCTAGTAAAGGAAGGGCGAGACCCAGCTCAATGTAAGCCAGGCAGTATCACCATTACAGTATAATTACATTATGCTACACAAAATAACAGAGGGATAACCCCCTTCTAGAAAGAAGAGCCTGTACACACAGTACCAGAAAAAATCTTTCTGAAAAGAATAAACAGTGTACATTGATAAAAATTATCCAAAGAATACAGAAGAAAATACAACAATCTAAATAAAGGGTCTCACAGATCGTTGATGTATCCGGCAAACAACTCTTTTCTCAAGAGGAAATCTAGTACATGATGCACATCAGTGCAATTTATAGACCATAATAGTCTCACACACGACCCTGGGACGTCCATCTCCATGTGATGTCCCCATAGGTATGTCCATATGGAATGAGGTGAAAGCTGCACACCGAAAGGTATTCAAAGTATGAAACCATTGCCGGTGCTCCTGCAAAAGGATAGAAGCCTGCAGCAGATCCAATGATGCAAGGAGAAGGGCAATGCAAGCACAACGGATTTGCAATAAATCTAATTTATTAATAGCCAAAAAACACAACGTTTCGACCGTAAACGGTCTTTATCAAGTGAGGCAATGTGGCATAGTGAGAAAGTCATAAGTGATCCCTTTTTATACCCCCCACCTACAACACCCTGTGTTCATTATCCATGTTGAAAAACCAAGCAGACAGCCACCGCCGCGAGATCCCAGAGCTGGGTCCAGGAGACAAGGTATGGCTATCCACTAGGAACATACACTTAACTGTCCCCACACTCAAGCTAGCCCCAAGATTCGTGGGCCCTTTTCAAATCTTGGCGAAGATTATCCCTATGGCATACCGCCTACAACTCCCTTCCTCTTTGAAAATACCATCCGTATTTCACGTTTCCTTGCTGAAACCTGACTATCACAGTTCCTGTTTTTCCGCCCCCCCCCCCCCCTCCCGCACCACTGGCCCCTCAACTCATGCAGGGGCAACAGGAGTACGAGATCAAGGCATTCAAATTCTAGGATATCAAGGAAAATCACTCAGTATTTAATCCACTGGAAAGGATACGGCCCAGAGGAACATTCTTGGATCCCACACCATCAAGTCCATGCACCCGAGATTATCAGGAAATATCCCCAAAAGCCTACGGGAATCGCCCGGTGGTCTCTCTTGAAGGGGGGGGGTACTGTGAGGATTCCTCCCGCGCAGACCCGCGCTTCTCACTCCGGCACCCGCTGCCTATCCTCGAGCCGCACGCCCTCACGTGCATTTCCTCACTGCCCGCGCGCATGCGCAGGGCTTCCCGTAACTGAGCGGCGTCTTCTACTCGCGCAACACGCATGCGCGTACCTCCGACATCCCCAGACATCACGCGTCATTGGCGCACGTGCGTGACATGCCCGCGATGCACCCGAGATCCGTGGCAACAGAGCTCATCAGCTCCATCACCTTCACCTGCCTTTTTCCTCCAGCCTATCGCTACCCCTACGGAGGCCGCTCCTCCGCTCCACCCAGCTTGGGGATTGGCTCCTTCTGCCTATTTATGCTCAGCTGTACCACTGCCACTTTGGCTGAGCATAGATTCTTGTTCCCTGTGCTTACCTCTCCTGTGTTCTAGATTCCTACCTCTCCTCGCTTTGTGCTTACCTGTGTACCGACCTGGCTTGCCACTTCTCGGGACTACTGACCTCGGCTATCCTCAGCCCTCCGCTATTCTCCTACTCTGACCATGGCTTTGTACCTCGACCATCCTTCTCTCTTCAAACCTGACCTCGGCTATAGCTCCTTCTACACTCCAGACCTCTCCTACTCTAACCTCGGCAAGTATAATGACAACCCTGACCTCTCCACCCCAGACCCGGCTACCAAGATTACTCTACACTCCTTACGTGACCTCAGTGTCTGTGGCTAATGTATACCTATTCCCATCTCTGTACCGGGGTCTCATCTTGTTTGTGGTGAGCACAGTGTAACATGCACATAGATACACACTTCACACAAGGCGCTGTGCAGGTGTATACCCGTGTCTCTTCCTGTGATCACCCAACCCTGCATGTAAGGGTCAGTGTAAAGGCGCTGTGCAGGTTTGTACCCGTGTCTCTTCCTGAGATCACCCAACCCTGCATGTAAGGGCCTGTGTAAAGGTGCTGGCATACCATTGGAGCGCTATGAGTGTTTAAACTTAACAGGCCTGTACTGCGCAAATACTTTGATTCCCTTTTACTTGACTTCCGTTGAGGGCCTCCCCCCCCCCCCCCCCCCCGTCGCTACGCATGTCTCCCACTATCAGGTAGATGGCTGCTCTGCTTGGATTCCACCCCTGGAGCTGATCTGCAATCTGGGTCTGAAGCATCCATCGAGTCGTACTGCTCACGGCCTGGTTCCTGATTGCTCCTGGTTGGCCCAATGTCGCTCAGGGTCACAACCGCTCTGCCCCATGTGCTCTGCCAGGGACTCTTAAAGACTCCTATATCTTAGTCAGCCCTTTCCAGAATCCAATGTCATTGACTGTCCATCACAAGTCACATTCTGAGCACACACAAGTGGTGAGAAAGTGGGGTGAAACAGTACTAGGATCTAAGCATCCATTTTGTTTGTAAGCAACCATTTTGTCTGTTCTTGTCCCTGTCTGTGTCATCCATTTTGTCTTCTGTCTGCATGAAAGCTGCATGAAAGTATAGCAGCTCGGGTTAAAAGATGTTTTGCTCTCAGTAATTATTGTTGATACCAGCTTTGGTCAGCTGCAAAGGAAAGACGCATGCAACCTTGAGTTACTACCAGGCGCAATTAGGTGAGATTACAGTAGTATCATTTCTCACATTTGAGTGAGATCCGAGTACAAACCATTTTTCACATACACCCGCCTAAAAGAATGCACAAACATAGCAGGCCCCAAAATGTGTATGTAGGGGAAAGGTTACTGAGCTTGCATAAGATTTTTAGATGATTTTCATATTCGTTTGTTTTTCATATAATGTTTTGTTATTTTCTATGACGTACAAGTCACCCCATAAAAGTGGTGTGATCTTTAGTATTAAGGTATAAATATGATGTGAGGTGTACTTCAAGAGCAAAGTACACTAAAGGATCCCAATTGGTGGCGCACTGCGAACCTATTTATATAATAACGAGGTCAGAAGCAGCTGAAAATCCAAAGTTAAAATAATTTTATTGATATACTTAATCATTGGGAGACAAGGGAGAGATGCACGCGCTCAACCTAGTGTGACCACAGTGGTCACAATTGCAGACTGGTGCAATAGGGCAGGGAGAATAATCAAAACACAAAGAACACTGTATGACGCAAAGACACTGTGCATACAGATAAGGCCCTAGAAATGCACTCAAAATCTGATGGTGGAGATCACCCTAATCAACATGCAGCACAACAGAAGAAACTGGACCAAACATGAACGTAGTGTGTAAATATGCTTTATTGAGGATAATTAAAATGATTGGTACCAGGAAATATGGTGAATAAAGTGAACTGAATGCAATCAGTGCTCACTCCCCCGTAAGGGGTCAATGGTTGGCAAAGTGCCAAAAATATCCAAAATGGAACAATGAACATAAGCACTGTGAATACCAGGAAGCACTTGACCTGTGCCTATGGTATAAGGCTATAGGGGCTAATTCTGGTGTATGATGTCACTGGAACGCTATATAAATTACAAACACTCACATGAAGCACTAGTGTGTATATAGGCACATGATCACTACCAGCCATGCATAAAATGATATACTGTAAAAGTAAATAACAATGGCAATAAGTGATCAATAGTGTAGGTATAACACTAGCAAAATAACACACACGTATAACACTGCTAGCAAAATTGTCCACTAAGATAAATGGACAATATAACAATTAGAAGTGTGAAACCCCACCTAAACTGACCCTGTTAGTAAGTAACTGCACACGGGGACAGAAAAAAGGGGGGTGGGAATTCCCTGCACACCAATATATGCTGGCCCTGTGGGGGGAGGATAGCAACAGGATCGTGTGATCCCCAAACCTGACCCTCAATAACATACCCCTACAGCACATGGGGGGGAGGGGGGTGGTGAGGACAGAAAAGGGGGAAAGAGGACCCTAAACAACTTATCTGTGCTGGCCCTGGGTACACGATCCTTCTCGAGCAGGCTGGATAGGTGCTTCGTGGAGTGTGCAGCTGAAGGGGACTCAAACGATGTCACGATGAGATCAGCTAGAAGCTGCAGGTGTCCATGCTGAAAAGCGTGTCGTGTGACGCCATGACGCCCTCTGACGTACGTTTCGCGATAGCTTCTTCCAAGAGAGGGATGGATCATCACTCCCCCCAGTGGCCAGTATTTATAGAGCTCTGCTGGGAGCTGTTTACTCACGTAACACTTCACGGGCATCCAAAGGGCACTGTAACGTTAAGTTTATATGCAACCAACTCACCCTTGCTCTACCCTGTTCGTAGCATACAGTTATTCAGTGGTTATTACTATATACAACCACAGCACTTACAGTGCTCCTCCAGCTGCTTCACTACACAGCATTTGGAACGAGAAGCCTCACTGACACTCACGGGGCTCCCACTAAAATTTGGATTAAACAATAGCGTTCTATCCTCGCTCTAATTTGGTATTTAACCTAATATTAAGAGTGTTCCCCAAGCTGCCCACTATACACCAGACTGACTGCGCAGTCTCATATATTTCCAATGGATTCCACAGACACAAAGATAAAAGATGTATCCTTGCTCTGCATTGCTCTCAGCAAATCCTTACACTGTGGATATATATATGAGCTGCTGGGCATTCATCCCTGGTATCTGTGATAGGCATAGTCTAGAAGTGCATTCTCACTTCACATCACACTATTTACAACAATAGGTTGATATAGTTCAGCCCTATTTACCTGTACCTACTATATAGGTGATGCATAGGATCTAGCACCACTACAAGGTCATCTTATGCACTCTACCACAGGTATAGGATATAGGCAGAACCTAGATTGATACACCCTCTACTCATTAGTATTATCAGCTCTGTACATACGTTCACTTTTGGTATATTTTCATACAAACCTTACCTTATAGACCTAGCAGTTATCTATTAGCAGATATCTGATACACTTTCAGATTCAGTCATGGTGGAACATCTCCTCTCACATAATCTGGGCTAATAAATTGATATATTAATATCTTTCCCCCGATGATCTCTGAAAGAGGACTTTGTTCTAGTTCTGGATTGACCAGACAAGCACCATACAATCGCATACACTTCTATGCTATTCACCTAGATCCTTTGGTCCCTAACACTCTCCAGATAGAGGCTAGTTTCTCTCTTACTGTAGAGATTAAGGTCTATTCACGGTTTTATTTAATAAATTGTAATAAAGTCATTTTAAATGTTTGTTTAGTCGCACATTCTGGACAATGATCTAATACCACTCAGGTCTGCGGTGCGCTATCATTTGGGATCTTCCGTGTACTCTGTACACCTTTTTGTTAAATATGATGTGTACTGTATTTTTTGTCAGACAGCTTATGCCTAAGCCGTCTCCATCCAAGTGTGCACCTGAATGCTTAATAAACTCATTTGGTAACTGAATCTTTGTTTTAATATTTTACAGCTTTACCAGTGGTCACAGGCAGAGGGCAGAGTATGTGTGTTAGCTGCATGCACTTACAAGGGGTTTAAATGTAACTTGGTCATAAAACAGACAGACAAGGGGGGTGTTATAATTATTCAAAACAAAAATGACTACCTAGTTGAAGCCTATAGAATTCTAGGGGGTGCATACATAGACGAGAAAATGAAAGAAGATCTCGCCAAAGATTTTCGATCTCTTTTTCTGATACCATTTCCCAAAGCTTGTGAAAGAAGTATCAGCACTGAAAGAGAAAAACACTTTTTATTTATTAAGAATCCTCGAATTTCATTTTTTTACCATCTTCCAGAAGCACATAAATCATTAATCCTGGTAGGCCCGTCATTTCAGGCATAGAATCCATGGCATCAAACATTACACAGTTTATTGATTATTTTTTTGCAGATATATGTTATAGACCTTAAATCTTACATCAGAGATAAATCTCATTTTCTAACTATAGTTTAAAAAATCTAAATGGCAGCGTTGCAATATTTGGGCAACTTTTGAAGTCCAATCTCTCTACACATGTACTGTATGACGGTTGACCGTTGACCATTGAAAAAGGATAGAGGCAATCACATTTTTCTTAGAGCGGGATACAACATGTGCACTCATTCAGACCATTTTTACTATCTAGTATTTTATTCATTTTAACACATACAGTAATGACTTTATTTTTGATAAAAAAAAATATTTACAGATTTGTGGGGTGGCTATGGGGAACAGATTAACCCTTAGTTATGCCAATCTCTTTATGGAATTTTGGGAACACACTACTACCTGGGACAATAATTGCCATGAGTCTATTATCATCATATGGAAGGGTAGTGAGAGTACCCTTGTAGAACTATTTAATAATTTCAACGATAACACTTTAGGTTTAATGTTCACATACAAATGTCATTCCCAATCTATAGATTTTTTTAGATCTCACTCTCTCCATTGAAACAGATGCATAAACCTGTAGCATGCAATAACTACATTGATGCGTCTAGCAATCACCACCCTAGATGGTTGAAAAATATTCCATCCAGCCAATTCAGCCTTTCAGTGCTGGAAATGCAGCTTCCTCAGGAAGTGTATGTGACAATCAGGGAGCTGACAGGTGATTGCTGGAGCAGAGACTGGAGTGCTTGGAGATCACTGCGACCTCAACTAAACCTTAAGGCTGCGGCCAGGGTGACGCTGTGCGGGCGCTCACGCTGGCTGCGATGAAACACATTGCTGCAAGGTGTGTGGCCAGCGTGAGCGAGCAACCGCGCATGCGTGGCGCTTAGCGGCCCTAAAGGCAAACAAATTTAATTTGCGCCGCTCGCTGGTGCAACACGTGAGTGGCTCGCCCAACGAGGGCAAACCAGCTCCGTGATGTCATGGCCACGCCCCCCGACATGCCACGCACGCACCTAGCCGGCCATAAATTGCCCGGCCGAGCAGAGCGTGTGACGTCACCGTGCACGAGCGCCAGCGCGCTCGCTCCCTGCCTGGCCGCAGCCTAAGAAGGCTCTGGGCAACTTCTATACTCTCTAAAGGCTTTATACTCACCTACACTAGTGAGTGACATGTGTGAGTTTTTGAACTTATTTTTTATCAATAAATCATTTTACGCTATGTTCTCTTTTTCTCTTTAATTTCTCTTTTCCATATGTGCATTTGGATTTCTCCCTTAGTATGGAATTAGTTACGTCATCCACTGCAGAGAGGGTTTGACCCATTTGATATACCCACTGTTTTCACACCCTGATTTATCACATTGGATACCTTTTGCACAAACTTGACCTTGGAGCCTGCGAGGAAGCTCCCTTCCCTCCCCCAACCCACATATAAATAAATACACAACAAAGGGTCTGGAGGTACAAAGGCCGCGGCTTTATTTACACAAATAAACCCTGGTAAGTGCCAACCCTGCCAGTGTGTTCTCCCCCCGGGTAAAGGCCGACGGCACCCCAACCATGGCCCGCAAGACCCACCAAGCCGGGCGCCAATGGCCCGGCCGTTAAGCGATACTGGGCCCAGGGAATCAGGCACAAATGAGCCCTGCCGACTCGCTACCCCCAGCCACCACAAGGCTTCAGGGGTTATCTGCACCATAGAGCCCCCGCTGGCAAGGTTAACGAACACCTACCCCCCCCCCCCAACAGCCACCGTGACGTAGGCAACACATGCCATGCAGTGCCCACCTCAAACATGGCAGACATAGTTACATCATAGATGAGGTTGAAAAGACATACGTCCATCAAGTCCAACCTGCTCCAAATCCAGACAGATACTCCATCCTGCATCCTCACCTACAGTATTTTGATCCAGAGGAAGGCAAACAAAAAACCCCAGTGATATAACACAAGGGGAAAAATAAATTCCTTCCTGACTCCAAGAATTGACAATCAGATTACTCCCCGGATCAGGGTCCTTCCCATGTATACTTATTTCTGAAAAGAAGAAAATACAACATAATGTACAATATATGATACGATTGTCATGGTATTACCCAGACGGGGGGCGGGAACTTCTTTTCAGGGACCATACTGCCCTCCCTCCCCTGTGCTCCTTTGAATCCCCTTAGCTCTGCCCCCCGTGACACTGGGGAAGGGGAGTGGAAACAGCATGCAATTCAGCCAAGCTGGAGGGGAGAGGGGAAGCAGCACGTGAACCGGCACCAAAGGTGTGGGGGAGGGAAGAGAGGGGAGCCTAGTCCCTGCGGTCATGTGCCCCGTCGCTGAGGGGCTCCAGGCTGCTTTTTGGATAGTCTGAACATTTGGAGCTTCATCACAATGAGGGGCTGGAAAGTATATATTTATATCTGTGTAATTTAGTGAGATAGGAGTGCAAGGTTTTTGCTCTTAATTTTCTGTTTTTCCCATATTATTTAATAGCTTCTGATTATTCTTTTGCAACACTTTATACTGTACATCTTTTCCTTCACATTTCCCATAATATACACACTACAACACATTCATCATTATATAGTTTTTAAGCAATACATTCAGTTTCACTCCTCAATTCACACACTTATCCCCTTTTCATATTCAGTTTTTAATATCAAATCACCACTTTTTTTTAAATGTCAGTTTAATTGTTTCCATTTTTATATACACACACACCTGTGTTCCCGTTCCTTCATTGTATGTGTATTTGTCACATATATGCTTTCATGTGTTTATATTCATGTACAATTGTGTGACCACATCTATATCTACTCAGGCTCAAATGCCTGTAGGGTACTGTATATTGTATATATATATGTTTGTGTCCATGCATGTGTGTCTACTTATGTGTATGCACATCTTCATATCTATTTAATCTAATGGTTCCCAGCACTCATGAAAAACCAGACAAGGCATCAGTAGAAAAAAAACGATATATTCACGAATATAGCACTACACAAGCCAGCCTTATTCAGGGCTAGGTAGGAATTTTATATGGTAACAAGGGATAAACAATACATTGTAGGTCTAGAGAGGGAGAGAGATGGGGGAAATACAAAGGGAAAAATAACTGAGAGGATTGGGGGAGGAGAGAAAGGGGAAAACAAGGACAACGTATATCACACTTTCAGGTCAAGGTAATAAATTATAGGGAGGCAACATTTCGGAGATTACAGCGCCCCTTCTTCAGGCCCGTTTCCACAGACTGGAATAGTCTGTGATACTTCCCTTAATCATGTACCTCCACCCAAACACACCACTCAAGCAGAAAAGAAAAAATGCACAGATGCGCACCAGGGATTAGATTGATATTATTTATTATTAAAAAATACACATAAACAGCTGAGAGGATCCAACCCCTCCTCAGCTAAATGGGTTAAACTGCCCAGATATATAAACCATACATATGGACTCTAAAAATAGAATACCCTAAACAGTAAAACACACACAGGAAAAATATACATTCAATGTTAAAGAAATAAACAAAGAAAATAGCAACAGCCCAAGGTAATTTAAGTTAAAACCGCCATAGAGGACTATAATACCGCTGACAGGGGGAAACGAACACTCACACTGGGGCAGAAGTGGGGGTCCACGGATGACCGCACAGGATCCGGATCGCGGCACCGCAGAAGGTGAAAAAACACCACTTGTGCCTCAGGCAGGCTCCGTCTCAGCCTCTCAGCAAACACGCGCAGGATGACCTGTCGTGACCTCTACGCGTTTTGCACCGCGTTTCGCACCACAATTTTTTTTAACATTGAATGTATATTTTTCCTGTGTGTGTTTTACTGTTTAGGGTATTCTATTTTTAGAGTCCATATGTATGGTTTATATATCTGGGCAGTTTAACCCATTTAGCTGAGGAGGGGTTGGATCCTCTCAGCTGTTTATGTGTATTTTTTAATAATAAATAACATCAATCTAATCCCTGGTGCGCATCTGTGCATTTTTTCTTTTCTGTTTCTCAGGGTGTCCTCCCCCCTTTTTAGGGGGGATCACCTTTGAAGTGGGAGCATTTGGGGAGATGCTCCATGCACGTGCAGCAAAGGGATTTTCCTATCTTCACATCTGCAGCACGAGAGCTGAATATCCTTCTTTCTACACCACTCAAGCAGTAAACGTATAGCTAGAGTAAAAAACTTATAACAATTACACCTTAGAGTAAAGTAATCAAGTGAAACATACATCTCAGGAGAGTGCAAAGATACTTAAGTGCACCCTTGAAGAACTGACACTAATATTCTATTAGTTTAAGAGCCTATTCTCTCATATTGGAGCATTTAGTTGCACAGAGAAACACTATACAGAGATGCCTGAACTGAAGTGAATCTGGGAGGAAAGGAAAGGCAATACAAATCCTCCAAACTGTGCTGCTCGTCAGTACAAAGTCCTGTGCTCTCCACGAGGGTTCTTGCATACAAGCAATAAAAAAACACTGGTATTTAAAGGTCACAGCTGATCGCAAATTAGTGGGGAGGGGAGCCTGTTGTCCAATCACGGCGCTGTGATGCGGAGTGCAGGAGAAGTCCCAGCTGGTGTATAGAACCGAGGGGAGAAAAGCTTTTGTCCAATCACGTTGCTGTAATGCACTGGTGGGCGGAGTTCATGACGTCACTTATACAGGGAAGTGTGCCTTAATGTGGAGTCGTCAGCTTCCCTGATGATCGGGGAAACAATCACACCCCCGTCCAAACGGAAGCTGCTCTGAAAGTGCCTGTGTCATCAGCATGAGTATTGAACATATGTATGCATGTGTGGTACCAAGTACAGGGTGCTGTCTACTGAAATGGAAAAAAAGGGTACAGTATATTGTTTATATATGTAGCCTAGCCTCCGGCCGCTACTTCTTTTCCCTGGACCTTTCCAGTGTAAGTCCTGTTAGGTACAGGCAGTGGAGGGGTTATTCCTTCAATCAAGGCCTAATGTGCTTTTGCAGACCTGGATTGTGTCCCCAGTATCCAAGGACGGACCTTAGCAACTACCAGAGAGTGTCAGCCTGAGGGAAGGGAACTGATTGGTTATCACTAACTATAGATGAACCAATCAGTATTCATCCTGCTCTGTTAAGGGGCAGGGTTACAGTCATCCTCCTCAGGTTATAAATATTGGCACTTTCCCAAATTAGGGGGGCCCTGTCTCATTCTCTCTCCTCCCTCTGTGGAGTGAGGAACAACATCAGCCCTCCACCTCATAAGGAGGTGGAGGAGGGGTATACCATGCCTGGTCTTGGCCTAAAGCCTGAATGAGGGCACTGTCATTTAGGAAGCTGTGAAAGAACTGTAATGACTGTGAATACTCTGCGTGCAATAAAACCCAAGCAAAGACAAAGGAGTGTGTTTACTGTCTGCTGCTGTGAAAGGAGAGTTGTCAGTATGGGCCATCCCCTACTTATCACAGAGGATCCATACTGTCTGGAGACCATGCACCGAGGAAGATCATGGTAACCTGTATCCCTGTCCTGTTTCTCCCCACACCATCACGGAGCACTCAGCCCTCCTGTTTGCCAACAAGTACACATCCCAACACCTGAAGAAGTAGCTAGAAGAGCATACCTACCCAAATCTCACATAAGGGGGGCGGGGAGGGGTACAAGGGCTACATTTGGAGGCGCTGCTGAGATGACTCGAACTGCTCCCAGGACAGGGTTTTGCAGCAGCAGGATTGGGACTTGATTGTGTGCTGCAGAGACTGTTCATTGCTTCCCTCACTAAAGAAAATATGTTGGGGCAGGGAGTGTGCCAGGGAGTGTGGACAACCTCATATCATTGAACTGCTAATCTGTGGGGCAACTACTTGAGGCACCACCAAGGAGTGTGGACACACATACAATCCTACATATATGATTTGGGGCAACTACCTGAGGCTTCACCAGGGAGGAGTGGGTACCTGCATATCAGTATTCCAAGAAGAAAATATTGTCCGGTTTCTGAGGCGACACCAGGGAGCTGGCAGCCCATTACCTGGCACTGCAGTTGGGGCGACTTCCTGAGGCTTCACCAGGAAGGAGTGGGTACCCTTCTGTAACCCTCAACAAATATAAGCAGCAAGGTGACAGGGCCTCTGAGGCTTCACCAGAGACCCCTGTGCACTCAAGCAATGACAGACTATTGCAGTAATTCGTGAGGCATTCCCTGAGGCTCTATCAGGGTGTGTGGTACTAAAAAAAAAAAATGTGTTCTATTTTGTGTGGCTCCATAATGAAGAAAAGGGGTTACACGTGTTCTCAAGTCCTCACAAAATGGTGGTTTTACTCTAAAGGAGAACCGCATGGTTGCTGAACTTTTTGCTCTCAAAATGGCGGTTCCAGAGAACTGGGAGCCGCATGGACTTTAACTACCTCAAAATGGTGGTTCCCGCCGACACCAGGGAAGCTGCATGCAGTTTTGCAAAAGTTGCATCCAGTTGCAAGCTTTTGCTGGATTACAGTTTGCAAGAAACAGCGCGAACTGCCGAAACCACTCCCCTCTCCTTGCTCCTGATTGGACTATACTATCCACCAGGGGGAGGAGCTGGGGGAGCCCTGACAAAGCACACAGGATGTGAGGAGCCAGATTGTCAAGGATTAGACTTCGGCTGGAGTGGATCCCAGTGGCAGGAACAGCAGGGAGCATGGTCAGGTAACAAGCAGAGGTCAGAGGTAGGCGGCAGGCAGTGTAATCAGGTAACAAGCAGAGGTCAGAGGCAGGCAGCGTAGTCAGGTAACAAGCGGAGGTCAGAGACAGGCGGCAGGCAGCGTAGTCAGGTAACAAGCAGAGGTCAGCAACGAGGAGACTGGAACAGGACAATATATCAATAGCACAGCAGTAAACACAGGAACCAGCAAGAGCTAAGGAACCAGTATAAACAGGCAAGGGAGGAACAGGAAAGGGAGGTTTATATAGGCAGGCTGAGAGGTAGAGCACAGGGGCAGAGGTGTCAGGTTTCAGGGTCTGGAATGTTCCTTAGTTTAGCAGCAGCAATCCTGGTGGACAAGTATAAGCACTGCAGGCAAGAACAAGACATTGAGAGAACAGCAGAAATCCATGTGGCCAAGCATGGGTACAGCAAGCTTAGAACATGACACAGATACACTCTCACTCCAACAACTGCTGGTCGTGTATGCTGAGCTGTCTAGCTGTGTCATCATGGAAGCACATGGTCCAGTGTTCGAGCTGATTGTCAGGACCCGAGTGATCAAGCACCCTGGTGAGGAGATGCTCCTACTAGGAGTTTGTCTATTGAATGACTACCCCGTAGGCAGCTTCAGTTGCTGGGAAGTTGTCCAGTGTGCCGCGCACCCTACCTGAGGGAGAGGCCAGAGAAAACGCAATGGCCTAACCCCACTATGAGCACGGCGGAGTTGCGGACTTTATATACCTTGGTACGCAAACTACTCGGTGGTCTGTGTCAACTGTGGGGAAGTTTGTGCCTTGGGGGGATCGTGTGGAGCAGGAGGAGGAGAAGTATTCAGTTAGATCTGTGACTGGATTATCTCCAGTTAAGGAGGAAACAGTAGAAGCTGCTCTATGGGATGGGCCTATATTCTGGGTATTGCCGGGCACTGCTACTGAGAAGAGCCTGATGAAATTTAGTAGGGCACAGAGAGTGCTAGTGCATCACTTTAGGAAGATGGGCTACGAATACCCCTATCTCCCTGAGAAACTTATGCGGAATGCTGAAGAGCACAGGATGGAGTGGGTGGAAGAAGCTATTTAGATTCGACCGCTAGAGATCCTATGCACCAAGAAAGATCAAGGTAACCTGTGCCCCTGTCCTGTTTCTCCCCACACCATCGCAGAGTACTCAGTCCTCCTGTTGCCAACAGGTATACAGCACAACACCTGAAGTAGCAGCTCGAAGAGCATACCCACCCCAATCTCACTTAGGGGGGGGGTACACGGGCTACATATACATGTTTGTGTCCATGCATGTGTGTCTACCTATGTGTATGCACATCTTCGTATCTATGCACACTTGCTTCAAATGTTGGTATTTCTACAATTATGTTTGTATGCACAGCTGCAACGGCTGTTATTCGAACACTTCACGCGTTGTGTACATCGGAATACCGATGTCATGACGAGAGATGTCTTCCAACCTTACCGCCCTGAGACGCGAGTGCGGCGAGTGCGGCGAGTGCAGAAAATGGCATTTTAGTGTTTAGTGTTTTAGTGCATTTTAAACACCTGGAGTTGACACAGTAGCACAATACTGTGCACATTGCAATTCATTCATTTCATTGCACCCAAAGAAACAGAATCCATGAAATTCAAACAAATCAATTGCGATAAGTGCGGGTGCCTGGGGCGATTGGCCGCGTTCATGCCGCGTGGAGTACAGCAGAGAACTCAAAATCAGCGTCGTGATTTGTTCAAATAACGGCCGCTGCAGCTGTATATTTTTATTTATATAGTGCCATTAATGTACATAGCTCTTCACAGCAGTAATACATGTGACATAATCATTTAAATAACAAATAATACAAATAACACATAATGGGAAGAAACGCTTCAGACATAAAAGTAACATTCAGGAAAAGGAGTCCCTTCCCCGAAGAGCTTACAATCTAATTGGTAAGTAGGAAAAACGTACTGAGACAGTAGGAAGGTATTCTGGTAAGTGCGCCTGCAGGGGGCCATGGTCGATGTATGAGGTGTAAGGTATCAGCCATGGTGCGACTCATATGCTTCGTTAAGGAAGTGGATTTTAAGATGAGTCTTAATGGTGGATAGAGAGGGTGTTAGTCGGATATTGAGGGGAAGGGCATTTAGAGGTTTAGGTCAGTCAGTGAGAAACGTTTAAGGCTGGAGAGGGCTTTAGATACAAAAGGGGTAGAGAGAAGACATCCTTGAACGGAGCGCAAGAGTCGGGATGGTGCATAGCGAGAAATTAGGGCTGAGATGTAAGGAGTAGCAGAAGAGTGTAAAGCCTTAAAAGTGAGGAGGAGAATTTAGTGTGTGATACAGGATTTGATGGGAAGCCAGGAGAGGGATTTTAGCAGGGAGACGCTGAGACAGATTTAGGAAAGAGTAGAGTGATTCTGGCAGCAGCATTTAGGATAGATTGTAGGGTAGACAGGAGAGGCAGGAAGGCCGGACAGCAGAAGGTTACAGTAATCGAGACGATAGAGAATGAGGGCCTGAGTCAGAGTTGCAGCAGTAGAGAAATGTATAAATGTGTCCTTTTTCAATACATAACAATTTTTCCCACATATACATTTGTCCACATATGTGATTGTTTGATGTATTTTATGTAATTCTATATTCCAAATATTTATACTATTTTGTATCATTCATTGAGTACCTATATGATCTATTACATCATTAAAAATCCCCTATAAAACCTCCTTCTTAACAAACGTTTACGGACACCCTGATGAAGTTGCTAAGCGATGAAACACATTGGGCTAGTTAGGAATGCGTTCTGAAACTTGACATCAGCACATCTGCTGTTGAGCGCATTATGGGCAGAACATTACGAAGGCAGAGAACTTTACCAGTACCGGTCCCGTGTAATCCGGAGCAAACTGAAGGCCTCCCCCTCACCCCGCGGACATCATTACACTGCAAGGCAGAGACAACAGCCTGACACCTTGCTGGATTCTCCGACGTCCACTGACAGATAAGGTGTTACCCTTCTTATTTTTTGTAAGCGCATATCCATCAATTCTTTTATTATATGACTTTATTTTTTGTTTGTTCTACTATCTCTGTATCCCCGTTTGATAAATGTTTGCTCATACAGATGCAGCAAATCTCGAAATAGAATATCGAGATATGTCCGTGATGTGGCCGAGTTGCGCCGTGACAGACTAATGGGCCGCCGGAGTAACACAGCAGGGGTCCCTGCTGTGTGAATCCTACCGGGGTCTGCCTTTATGCAATAGACGCGCAGTAAGAGGCTGAATCAGTCACTCTAACTGTGCGCCTCTCATAGGCGATCGCGGGGGTTTTATTAAAATTCTAACATTACAGTAATGTAGGAGGGGGTCTCCGGAGCTGAACCGCATTGGTTTCAGGTTCGGGGACCCCCTACTTCCCGAGATACAGGCCCCGTTATAGTGTGCCGGTATCCCCATGTTAAAATCCTGTGAGTCACGTGACCATGGGATCTAAACAGAGCAGAGGGATACCAGCACCCCATACCAGGGCCTGTATCTCGGGAAGTAGGGGCCCCCCGAGGCTGAAATCAACTCTGTTCATCTCAGGAGACCCTCTGCTCCCTCACACTAGTATCAAACACCCCCCGTCCCCAAACAAAAAAAGCGGATAGCTGCTAAGGTAATGAAGCTGCTTACATTCTATTTTTATTTATAGTGTGCATGAGCAGGGGGTCTCCTGAGCTGAATAAAGTTAATTGCCGCCTAGGGCCCCCCTACTTCCCGAGTTACAGGCCCCGGTATGGGGTGCCGGTATCTCCTCCATGTTAAAATCCATGTGGGATGTAAACAAAGCAGAGGGATACCGGCACACCTTACCGGGGCCTGTATCTCGGGAAGCAGGGGGTCCCTGGACCTGAAACCAATGCGGTTCTGCTCCTGAGACCTCCTGCTCATCTACACTAGGAATACAATTTAAATGTAAAAATATTTACTGTAGTAAGCACCAATATAAAACCCGCCCCATGTGCCCCCCCCATAAAACCATGATTTATTATTTTACACACAGGATTAATACCCCAGGCCGACGGGGGTCCCCGGTGTTCCCGATGGATGTCCGCAGCCCCACAGTGCACCTGCGGGGTACCCATGGGTGTCTGGGGTCTCCGGGTGGTCCCTGCTAGGCGCAGTGGGCCTCCAGGTGTTCCCTGAGGGTCACCGCGGGCCCCAGTGGGGTCCACGGGTGGTCCTGCGGGTGTCTGGGGGTCCCCAGGTCATCCCCACAGATCTGTGGAACTCGTGTGGTTCCCACAGGGGTTTGTGGCCCTTGAGTGGTCCCTGCAGATCCACAGGGCCCCCACAGCTGTGGGGCCCCCGGTTCTTCCCCGCAGGTGTCCCTCGTGGGTCCGCAGTTGGTACCCGGGGGTCCTCTGGTGATTCCCATGGGCGTCCAAGGGTCCTCAGGTGGTCTCTATGGATCCCCGCAGCCCTGCGGTACCAATCCTATATGTAAAAAAATAACAAAGTTGATTTCAGCCTCGGGGACCCCTACTTCCCGAGATACAGGCCCCGGTATGGAGTGCCGGTATCCCTCTGCTTTGTTTAGATCCCACGGTCACGTGACCCACAGGATTTTAACATGGGGATACCGACATTCCATAATGGGGCCTGTATCTTGGGAAGTAGGGATCCCCGGACCTGAAACCAACAATGCGGTTCAGTTCCGGAGACCCCCTGCTACATTAATGTAATGTTAGAATTTTAATAAAACCCCTGCGATTGCCTGTGAGAGGCGTGCAGTTAGAGTGACTGATTTAGCCTCTTACTGCGCGTCTATTACATAAAGGCAGACCCCGGTAGGATTCACACAGCATGAACCCCTGCTGTGCTCTCCGGTGGGCCATTATGTCTGCAACTGACCATCTCGGGTCCACCACGCGGTGCAATGCGGGATGTACCAGGTATATGTTCGAATAATGGCTGCTGCATCTGTAATTATTGATAGGGCACACTATTTTTGAGTTCAGAGTAATATGTTCAGATTTATTTTATTAAACACAGATCACACTATGGGAGTTTGTTTTTTTTCTTTTGTGTTAATGAACTCCAAACGTTTGTTACACAATTCCATAGCAAAGAAGGAATATCATTAAGCAATAACAATAAATATTTATAATCCACATTAGTAGCTGAAGAAAAAGTTCCAAGCCATATTAAGTACTGTAAAGCAGGAGAGAATACATTCTTCATCTAGGCCCAGATGGGCCAATGTGTTGAGGTGGGCATCAGATTGCAGAAGCTGTTTGTCAGGATTCCCCCACATGGGCTTTAGCTACTGTAAGGGTTCCACGTCCCTTACCTTCTGCCATGCTCCTTTTCCTCCCGCACTCCTCAGGGTGCTAGATGGACGCTTATTCACACCCCGACTCTTCACCACAAGGTTATGCAGTGGGGGCATGCCTCCAAGACTGCGGGTCATCCAGGGACCAAAAGGACGACAGCTCTTACAGCGAACCTTCTGGTGGCCTGGCATGCACAAAAACATTCGGGACTTTGTCGCAGCATGTTCCACCTGCGCACAAAATAAAACACCACGCTGTAAGATTCCGGGACTTTTGCAACCTCTTCCCATTCCTGATTGACCATGGGAACATCTCGCGATGGACTTCATCGTTGACCTTCCTAAATCCAAGGGGATGGACACGATATTGGTAGTGGTCGACCGCTTCACTAAACAGGCACACTTTATTCCCCTCAAGGGCTTACGTAGTGCTCCTAAATTTGCTGAGGTATTTATAAGGGAGGTATTCAGGCTTCATGGGTCTCCCCAAACCATCTTCTTTCTGACCGGGATTCATAGTTTGTGTCCAAATTCTGGAGGGCTTTCTGTAAGAAACTCAACGTGGCGCTTCATTTCTCTTCTATATACCACCCGCAGACGAATGGTCAAACAGAGCGGACCAACCAGTCTCTAGAGCAGTTTCTCTGCTGTTTTGTATCTGACTCCCAGGACAACTGGCTTGATCTACTCCCATGGGCAGAATTTGCATACAATAATCTCAGGAGCGAGTCCACTCTACATTCTCCATTCTTCTGTAACTATGGCTTTCACCCTCCTGTCCTTCCCAAGTCAGGTCCAAGTACTGCACCGACACACTTTATTCGAGCAAATGCCTGGTTTGTACCTGGCAGAAACCTGGAATCCGCCGCTGCTCACCTCTTGCATGCTTCGTTGCGTTTGCCTTCCCAGCCACGGTTCATGCCTGGCTGACGGGGGCCTGATCTGTTAAATGATAATGAGAATGATTTACTAGGCTGCGATGTTTCGATTGTCCACCAGATGGCATAAACTCATGACTTAAGTAATGTGTGGCCTTTGCAAGTTGTTTCGTTTCCAAAAAAAAGTTACTTTATCCCAGTACAGTATGCTATTGTGTAACTTGTCCTTGAGACTGAAGGAATAGTTGCAAAAAATGTATCAATTTAGGCTTTACATACAGTAATGTATTAAATAAAGACAAAGATCATTTTCACTTACACTATTCTACAGAGACATGAGTGTTCAAGTGGAGCCCGTGTTCCAAAAACCTGACAGAAGTTATGCTTATTTGATATGGGCCGCTATAAATGCAACAGAGGATAAGATGGCAACAGTTGTTCAAATTTATCAGTATTTTATCGAAAATTATGACTTTTACAGATTTTCGCCAACTCCTCATTTGTGGAAGCATGCAATAAGGAAAAGGTTATGTAGTGACCCCTGTTTTCACCGTATTGAGCCCCAATTTGTTGGAGGGTATTGGTGTGTGTCACAGGGTTTTTCCCGTATCTATGATAATGGAGGCGGCAAAAGGCGAAGGGTCGTGTTAAAACGAAATAAGAAGCGACAGTCCCTGCCAAGCAATGCGCCAGAACCAGAACCAGAACCAGCAGCAGCACCAGCTTATCATCATGGTCCCGCCGTCGGTTACAACTCTGAGATGGATTTCGCAGCCAGTTTTGATGAAGCTTGCATGTACCTAAGCGATTTCCCGCTGACTACAGGTGGGCTAGTCCCTCTGCAAAATGATGAAAGCTGGACTGGAAGTGGGCCGGCGCCAGCGCAAGCTGAATGGGAAATTTAGTACAATACTGTACAGTATGGTGAGTACTGTATTTTTGCCGTATTATTTTGGTGGGGCTGGCTGGGAACTTCTTTAGGGGGCTGACCATTACTGTACATTAAAACTTTTCATTTTGTTTTTCCTCAGAAAAGAAAACGGCTAATGGGGGGATTTCGATGGATTATATTGTACTGTATGCTGATGTTTTCCGGCCATACAGTATACTGTGTAATAAACCCGAATAAATAAAACTATGCATTTATTCTACAGTACTGTATATGTTCAGTAAATTACTGCACATACTGGGGGCGAGATGTGTTTGCAGCAGAGAGAGATTTAATAATATTGTACAGTGAGCAGGGGGTTCCCTGAGCCAGAAATTAATGATTAATGCTCAGGGAACCCCCCCCCCCCCCCCTGCTCCTGATCAATATTATTAAAAATACGGAAAATGCTGCGTCATTACCATAGCGGATAGCCGCTAAGGCAATGAAGGGGTTAACCCACCGTGCCCGCTTTATTGTGTGTAGTGGGGATGGGTGAGGGGGGTATTTGGCCCTTGGTGTGAGTTTACGACTTGCGGGAGGGGGGGGGGGTTGCGGGTGCACTTAACCCCTTCACGATCGTAGCAGTTAATACCGCTACGGTCATGAAGGGGTTAAGCCCTCCCGCTACCCCAACCCCCCCCCCCCCCCCCGCAAGCCCTCCCCAACCATCGTTGGGGCGAATACCCCATTCACCCACCCTCCCGCTACCCACAATAAAAAAATACACACACACAGCAGCCGCCAAAAAATAAATAAATAAATGACAATAAATACATTTGAAATACATATTTATTGATAGTGTAGATGTGCAGGGGGTCTCCGGAGCTGAACCGCGTTGGTTTTAGGTCTGGGGACCCCGTGCCCCCCGAGATACAGGCCCCTTTAGGGGGTGCCGGTAGCCCTCTGCTTGGTTTAAAGGTCCGATCACGTGATCGCGGCCTGTAAACCAAGCAGAGCAGAGGGATACCGGCACCCCCTAAAGGGGCCTGTATCTCGGGGGGCACGGGGTCCCCAGACCTGAAACCTGTGCGCTTCTGCTCTGGAGACCCTCTGCACATGTACAGTATCAATAAAACACATACAATATACAGTATAAATAAACACTCGTTCTTTACCTTAGCGTCTATGCGCTATGGTAAAGAAGCATTATTTTAATAATATTGTACAGTGAGCAGGGGGTTCCCTGAGCCAGAAATTAATGATTAATGCTCAGGGAACCCCCCCCCCCCTGCTCCTGATCAATATTATTAAAAATACGGAAAATGCTGCGTCATTACCATAGCGGATAGCCGCTAAGGCAATGAAGGGGTTAACCCACCGTGCCCGCTTTATTGTGTGTAGTGGGGATGGGTGAGGGGGGTATTTGGCCCTTGGTGTGAGTTTACGACTTGCGGGAGGGGGGGGGGGGGTTGCGGGTGCACTTAACCCCTTCACGATCGTAGCAGTTAATACCGCTACGGTCATGAAGGGGTTAAGCCCTCCCGCTACCCCAACCCCCCCCCCCCCCCCCGCAAGCCCTCCCCAACCATCGTTGGGGCGAATACCCCATTCACCCACCCTCCCGCTACCCACAATAAAAAAATACACACACACAGCAGCCGCCAAAAAATAAATAAATAAATGACAATAAATACATTTGAAATACATATTTATTGATAGTGTAGATGTGCAGGGGGTCTCCGGAGCTGAACCGCGTTGGTTTTAGGTCTGGGGACCCCGTGCCCCCCGAGATACAGGCCCCTTTAGGGGGTGCCGGTAGCCCTCTGCTTGGTTTAAAGGTCCGATCACGTGATCGCGGCCTGTAAACCAAGCAGAGCAGAGGGATACCGGCACCCCCTAAAGGGGCCTGTATCTCGGGGGGCACGGGGTCCCCAGACCTGAAACCTGTGCGCTTCTGCTCTGGAGACCCTCTGCACATGTACAGTATCAATAAAACACATACAATATACAGTATAAATAAACACTCGTTCTTTACCTTAGCGTCTATGCGCTATGGTAAAGAAGCATTATTTTAATAATATTGTACAGTGAGCAGGGGGTTCCCTGAGCCAGAAATTAATGATTAATGCTCAGGGAACCCCCCCCCCCTGCTCCTGATCAATATTATTAAAAATACGGAAAATGCTGCGTCATTACCATAGCGGATAGCCGCTAAGGCAATGAAGGGGTTAACCCACCGTGCCCGCTTTATTGTGTGTAGTGGGGATGGGTGAGGGGGGTATTTGGCCCTTGGTGTGAGTTTACGACTTGCGGGAGGGGGGGGGGGGGTTGCGGGTGCACTTAACCCCTTCACGATCGTAGCAGTTAATACCGCTACGGTCATGAAGGGGTTAAGCCCTCCCGCTACCCCAACCCCCCCCCCCCCCCCCCCCGCAAGTCGTAAACTCACACCAAGGGCCAAATACCCCCCTCACCCATCCCCACTACACACAATAAAGCGGCACCCCCTAAAGGGGCCTGTATCTCGGGGGGCACGGGGTCCCCAGACCTAAAACCAACGCGGTTCAGCTCCGGAGACCCCCTGCACATCTACACTATCAATAAAAATGTATTTCAAATGTATTTATTGTCATTTATTTATTTATTTTTTGGCGGCTGCTGTGTGTGTGTATTTTTTTATTGTGGGTAGCGGGAGGGTGGGTGAATGGGGTATTCGCCCCAACGATGGTTGGGGAGGGCTTGCGGGGGGGGGGGGGGGGGGGGTTGGGGTAGCGGGAGGGCTTAACCCCTTCATGACCGTAGCGGTATTAACTGCTACGATCGTGAAGGGGTTAAGTGCACCCGCAACCCCCCCCCCCCCTCCCGCAAGTCGTAAACTCACACCAAGGGCCAAATACCCCCCTCACCCATCCCCACTACACACAATAAAGCGGGCACGGTGGGTTAACCCCTTCATTGCCTTAGCGGCTATCCGCTATGGTAATGACGCAGCATTTTCCGTATTTTTAATAATATTGATCAGGAGCAGGGGGGGGGGGTTCCCTGAGCATTAATCATTAATTTCTGGCTCAGGGAACCCCCTGCTCACTGTACAATATTATTAAAATAATGCTTCTTTACCATAGCGCATAGACGCTAAGGTAAAGAACGAGTGTTTATTTATACTGTATATTGTATGTGTTTTATTGATACTGTACATGTGCAGAGGGTCTCCAGAGCAGAAGCGCACAGGTTTCAGGTCTGGGGACCCCGTGCCCCCCGAGATACAGGCCCCTTTAGGGGGTGCCGGTATCCCTCTGCTCTGCTTGGTTTACAGGCCGCGGTCACGTGATCGGGGCTTTTAACGCAGAGCTGGATACCGGCACCCCCTAAAGGGGCCTGTATCTCGGGGGGCACGGGGTCCCCAGACCTAAAACCAACGCGGTTCAGCTCCGGAGACCCCCTGCACATCTACACTATCAATAAAAATGTATTTCAAATAATTTTTAATGTGTGGATGTTTGCGCAGAGAGAGAGCAGCGGATCTCTCTCTGCTGCAAACACATCTCGCCCCCGCCGCCCATACAGTAGTATCATTTATGTATGTGCATATACAGTACAGTACTGTACAGTACTGTATGTTAGGGCTTACAGGGGTTGTTGTTATACAGTACTGTATATATATATATACTGTATACTGCATTACAATTCATTATAGGGGACGGCTTCACAGAGAATAGCTCGCAAGCGCCACCATGTGTATTTTGACGGCATTGCAGTATTGTAACCAGCCGGAATAAAAAGCTTAAATTCCTGCCGGAAAATAACGCAATGCACTCTGGCTGAAAAATATCAGAAACCTGAATACACCCGAGTATACCCGAATTCGCGGGACTAGCCGTGCTCGAATAAAGTGTGTCGCCAGTGTACAGGAGTTCCGGCAGCTGATGAAAGGATTTCGGATCTCCAAGCATCGTGGGCGAAGATCCAGGATAACCTTAGACGGGCCACCATTATGCAAAAGAGACAGGGCGATCGCCACCATCAGAAACCACCCAATTACACTCTGGGCCAAAAGGTGTGGTTATCCACTAAGAACATTCGCCTAAAGGTCACATCTCCGAAACTAGCTCCCAGATATATCGGACCATTTCCTATACTGGAAAAGATTAATCCAGTTACTTATCGACTGAAATTGCCCGCTACCATGAGGATTCGGTCCGCATTTCATTGTTTGCTACTCAACCATTCTTACCTAACCCACACCTTGCGCTAGACTCGTAAACGGACAAGAGGAGTTCGAGGTTCAGTCCATCCTGTGCTCTCGTTTCTCGAGGGGAGGACTCCAATATTTGGTGCATTGGAGGGGTTTTGGCCCAGAAGAGGGATCTTGGATTCCGCTGGACCAGGTACATGCTCCCAGGTTGACCCGAACATTTCATTGGAAATTCCCTCTTAAGCCTTGTATGGATCGCCCGGAGGTCGACCCTGAAGGGGGGGGGGTACTGTAAGGGCGCCACGTCCCTTTCCTTCTGCCATGCTCCTTTCCAGCTGGCTCCTCATGTGGGTGCCACTCCCGGACTGCCGTCTCCTTCTGCTTGGTAACTCCTGCTTCCGCTGCGGGTTGTGTGCACCGCCAGGTAGACCGCCGTGCACACCTGCACCTTCCAGCAGCCACTCCAGCTCTGGGTTTCTGTAAGAAATCGGGGTCACGGCGGTCACAGCGTGACTCCCCCTTACCACCTACGTCTCCCGGTGTGGTTTCCCTTCACCGGTACACCCGCCGGGCCGCTGCTGCTCCGCACACAGCGTGTAAACATGCAGCCGCCATTAAACCTGCACGTGCGCTCTCCAGCCTTACAGAGCGCGTGTCAGGCAGTTATAATTTATTCACTCCTCTGGGGTTTAGACCACGCCCCCGGCACTCGCATGGCTCACGGCCGCATCCCCCTGCCTCTCAGCTGTTCTGCAAACACCTTCATCAGCACAACCTATCCAGTGCTGCTCCATGCTCTCCTCCAGGCCTGTCTCCGCTCCTTATTGGTCAGCCCGCCTTTATAGTCCCTGTTCTCCCTGTTGCACATCGCTCTGCATAGTCTTTGCTAGTGGATGTGTACTTTGATTGTCTCTTCGTTACAGTACTACTCAGGTTCTGACCCGGCTTCCTCCTGATTACAGCTGCGGCCGCCTTTACCCTAGTGCAGCCGTAGCGACGCAACTCTGATAACCGTGGGCAGATGCATTTTTTTTTTGTCCGGAGTGTATTGCAGTATTTTAGCGCTCGTAATATTAGCATTTTATTAGCGCTGTCTGCAATACTGTAATAGCATCTAAAAACTCAGGGGGGCGTTCGCGAGCTGTTGTCTTCGAAGTCTAATACTTTAGCAGTTCAACCTACGTCAGTACACAGTCTGCGTGTGCGCGCGCAGTAATTGTAAATTTGCATATTTATACATGCATTTGCAGTGCTGTATGTCTCATTTGAAAATTGTTGAAACGCATACAGTACTGTAACAGTATCACATTTCGGCATATACAGCGCTCTCCCCTCGCTCGCCCCCGCACACACACAGGATAATTTACTGCACTGCAGTATTTCAACTTCTTATCTTATCTACAGTACAGTACACCTCTCCCACACCATTCATTTGAATGTGTGTCTTTCTGGTTTCAATCACATTCCTGCTTGATATTTGAATTTGAATATTTTTTTTTTCTCCTAATTTTTTATTTTTATTTTCTCCACAAGCTTGACTAAACCATCTTGATATTACGATATTCAATCTGTGCTGTAGCTTTTGACTGCAACACTGTGCGTTTGACTGCACATGGTTGATTTGTGTGCTTTTTATGTATTTGGGGGTGTAGGGATCAAATTATTATGATGACCTGCCTTTTGAAAATATGCCATTTCTTTGAACTGCAGTACAGCTAATCCTTCATGCAGCTGTACCCTGTACACCCCTCCCCCACGCACACACACAAGGCTCGCTCAAGCAAGGATTTGAACCTCTTATCGACAGACACCTCTCCAGAGCCATTCCGTTTCTAAAGCTTGCCATTGTGTTTTTAATCGTCCGTCCCTAGCCGAGCATCATCTCTCTACGCCTGCGTGTCTAATTTTCCTATTGTTGGCTTTGAGTCACCTCTCTGTAATCCTCTTTGGGAAGGGAGCTAGCTGATGATTACTGCGCATGACTCGCCCATCCACCCCCCAACCCTTTGAGGCTTTGTTTACGGTAACGCTTGTGATAATCCCTTCTCGAATTTGATATGTACATCTGATTTGCACAGCACTGTGAAATTGAGAGTTAAAAAAAACATAATCGGATTCATGTTTTTGGTGCAGTAAGTTACCACTTTTTGTCATTCTTTCTTTTTCTTTGGTGTAGGGGGGGGGGTTCAATGATTATGATTATCATGAATGTAAAGAAATATTTATTTTATTTTCTCAGGAACAAAAAATACAAATATACAAATAATCATGAATAATACAAACTGCAGTCTTTATTCAGTTCTTCTGTCAGTTGAATATTGAGGGCCGGTGGATAATCATGAATAATGCACATTGATAATAATATTAATTAATAATATATAATATATAATAATATATATAATAATATACATTTTTCCGTCTTTATCTTCTTCCTCATTCTGTGTACAGTACAGTAGTTAATTGAGAGAGGGGAGGTTTTGTGTAAATCATGACTGCAATTTAGATACACTTAACTGTACACACAGTTCACAAACTTTACACATGCTACACCCCCTCTCCCACCAGTCCATACTTTTTTTTTTCTGAAAAGACAAGAAAAGAAAAAATTAGTGCAGTTATGTGCATACTGTATTATGGCATTGTGTACTGTATAGTACAGTACTTCAAACTAGTCTATACTGGAACTACTGTATACTGTGACTACTGTTAAATACTTTGTAACCAGATGGCTAGTGCTGCTCTCACAGGAAAGAAAAAAATTGAGCAGTTAGGTGCATATTACGCATTCTGTACTGTATAGCTACTCCATATTGGACTACAGTATGCAGTTAGTACTGTCAAACTAGTCTATACTGGAACTACTCTCAGGAAAGAAAAATCTGTGCCATTCTTACCTGTATCATACTGTACTTACAATACTACAGTACAGTACTATACCATACTACCTTCCTGATGCTTGCCCATTACGCGCGATCACAATGTGCAACACTGTCGCAATATGGTCAATATATTTATTGCATCATCCACGGTGAGTACATCGTTCCAAAAACTCAGTATGCCTTGCGCCAACTCATCCTTTTTGGAGGGGCTCACGACTTTTCGGATATGGTCCTTCAGCTGATGCCAGACCATTTCGATAGGATTGAAGTCTGGCGATCTGTCATTGGAGGGGGAAAAAAATTACAATTAGTTAAAGAGATACAGTACACAGTAAAAACAGTGGGAAAAAATGAGACACGTTACCGCACTTACTCCGCTGGCGTCTTCACCCAGTTGATACCGTGCTCAAGAATATGCGCTGCTGACGCGGTGTGCTTCGGATCGTTGTCCTGGTAGAAACAGTGACCATCTGGGAACTCACGTGTGATGTATTCCACAATCTCAGGCACAATTTGCTCTTGGAAGAAAGCTTTATTCATGATTCCTATAACAAGAAAAGAAAAGTGCTGAAAAAACTGCACACTAGTACAGTACAGTGCATAACGGCAAAAGCGTGTGACTTATTTTACCTTCAAAGATGACAATGCATCCTGGTCCACGCCTAGAGATGGCACCCCACACATGCATCTTCACTGGGTGTTTTGGACACGGCTTCATAGATATGCGACCTTTTTTGTGGAATGCAAAGGTGGCAAATCTCTCCAGCGATACAGTAGACTCCTCAGTGAAGATGTAATCCTGGAAAGTTTCTCCACTGTCGATCCATGCCTAGGCCTGGACCACTCTCTTGATCTTGTTATCGTCCCTTATCATAGGGTACGCTCTGTAATGACAAGGAATAATTTTATAGGTAGAGTACAGTTTCTTAAACAACACTTTTACCTCCTGTACTGTCCAGTACTAACCTCACACGTCCATATTTCCATCCAATGCTGCGTCTCATCTTTTTTATGCTGGTCTCGGATACAGTGAGATTGTGATTTTGCTGCTGAGTGTATTTGACCCTTAAGGCACTCTTCTCAACATTCTCTTCACTTATTTTGTCGACCAGGCGAGTTGTCTCCCTACAGTGTACAGAAAAACAACAATCCGGTAAGTTACAGTGCAGTAGGCCACAAGTACAGCCCATCATTTACAGTAAAAATAGTATAAAATGAGATAGATCTACACAATATATAGTTCTATTAATATGCAGCAATATAAACAATAGATATACAGTATTATATACTGTAGTTATATAAATATACCGAAATAACTATAAAATGAGATAGATCTAACCAATATATAGTTCAATTAATATGCAGCAATATAAACAATAGATATACAGGCATACTCCGCTTTAAGGACCCTCACTTTAAGTACACTCGCGAGTAAGTACATGTCTCCAATAGGCAAACGCCAGCTAACGCATGCGCCTGTCAGCACGTCCTGAACAGCAATACCGGCTCCCAACCTGTACCGAAGCTGTGCGCAAGCAGGGAGACTATAGAGTCTGTTACAAATGCGTTATTTACATCAGTTTTGCACGTATATTACGATTGCAGTACAGTACATGCATCAATAAGTGGAAAAAAGGTAGTGCTTCACTTTAAGTACATTTTCGCTTTACATACATGCTCCGGTCCCATTGCGTACGTTAATGCGGGGTATGCCTGTACAGTATTATATACTGTAGTTATATAAATATACCAAAATAACTATAAAATGAGATAGATCTACACAGTATATAGTTCTATTAATATGCAACAATATAAACAATAGATATACAGTATGATATACTGTAGTTATATAAATATACCGAAATAATTATAAAATGAGATAGATCTACACAATATATAGTTCTATTAATATGCAGCAATATAAACAATAGATATATACTGTATTATATACTGTAGTTATATAAATATACCGAAATAACTATAAAATGAGATAGATCTACACAATATATAGTTCAATTAATATGCAGCAATATAAACAATAGATATACAGTATTATATACTGTAGTTATATAAATATACCGAAATAACTATAAAATGAGATAGATCTACACAATATATAGTTCTATTAATATACAGCAATATAAACAATAATAGATATACTGTATTATATAGTTATATAAATATACTTACGCGTTAGTTACCGTTGGTGTCCTCGGATGTTGTTTGGTTTTTCCGTGTGCATGATAGCACACGATGGTTGATGGCACAACGAGGCCAGAAGCAGCTACACTGGCGACACATTTAATTGCACTGCGGCCAGATCCGCAAGCCGGGAGATTTCCCGGCTTGCTAGTGGCCGCCCCTCGGCGTGCCGCGCGTCATAGACGCGCGGTCACGTGTCTTCGGGAGCGTGCGCCCCCTGCACGCACGTCCAGGGGCTCCCCGAGGGAGCCCTGGTGTCCCGCGATCGCGGGACAGCGGCAGGGGGTTCCGGGGGACCCGGCGGACCCGGCAGCGGGAGGGAGAGCGCCCCGATCGGAGGGCGCTCTTCCGCTGCTTCGGCGCGCGCCCGTCACACTCGGGCGCGCGCCAGGCTACTGCTGCGGCACAGAACGGGCAAATGCTCGAATAAACTGTGCCGCAGCAGTAACCAGCGTTGGATATCTGCAATTCGGTGTCTGCTCGTGTACATCTCCTTAATTCTCATGCTGAGATCATTTGAAATCTTTTTAACAGGCATTGCTGCGAGTAGAAAGAAATACAAACACAAGAATGTATATTCGATGTTTAGTCGATGTGTATTCAATGTGCAGTGAATCCACAAAATGGATGGTGTATTTATACGGTAATGACCCACATTAGAGTACGCCCACTTTCAACACCTCTACCTCGTCGCCATGCATAAAAGGTTACACACTTTGCATAGCCCACTACTCGATAATCTTTATCTGAACTTGCCCTTGTCCAGATACTCCATTGTGCCATCTGCTTCCGTGGATCAACCCCAATTCTACGGACGCAAGAAGCCACTCGCCTCTGCCGTGCCTATAACACAGAAAAAGCGAAAGGCGGCAGATGTTTCCAAGCCAAGGCCAAAGCGACAGGCTAAGGCCAATAAAGAAAACCTTCTGCTGACCCCAAAGGCTAAGGGTTTTAATACACGTAAGCATTATTATGTCAAGAAGAAATTTGGTGATGTACACTCAACGCAAAACAAATGGCAGCCAACCCATCGAACCCGCAGGCCACTTCCTCGTTTATGCTTCGATGACTCTGCTGCCGCTCTCCCGGAAATCTACAGCCATACTTCTCCACTACTCATCCACGACGCTGCCGCCGCTCTCCCGGAAACCCACAGCCCATCTTCGCCACTGCTCTTTGACGCCGCTGCCGCTGGTGCCCCTGAAATACACGGGTCACCTTCTCTATTACGCTTAGACGACTCTGCCGCTTCTCTCCCGGAAATCCACAGGTCACCTCCTCCATCCTTCTTCAACGACGCTGCCGCTTCTCTCCATGGAACCCCCATCTCATCCTCTGTAGCACCCATCCACCCAGATGTCCACAGCACGCCATGCACAAGAACCAGCTCGTTAGACCGCATTCTGAATGGGTTAAGTGTGGATATCCCCGGGAACTCTACTGTGCTGGTAAAGATAGATCTGCTTTTAGAGACTATGCTAAATAGGGATTAACAGATGCAGAAGATGGATCAACGGATGGAGAAGATGGATCGACGGATGGAGAAGATAGAGACTGACATAGCGGGGATACATAATTTTCTCGGTGTTCATGCCCCTGTATCCCCGACACCGGAGCAGGAGGGTGGCATGGATGTGATGAATGGGACCTTCGACCACCTTCCAACACCAAGCGCACCCCCTCCACTAGAAGAATTTGTGTACATGTATGCTGTTGAGGAGGAGGATAACATGACAACCGACAACCGTCAAGACCATGCCAGGAGACAACACGGCGACCAAGACAGGAGGAAAGCTTCCTCCCAGACAACCTACCCTCGCCTGCCGCCACAAGCACACCCGCTCACAGAAGAACACCCGCTTCCAGAACCCAACCTACATACGCTTGCATCGATACGATGCCCGACATCATCCTGCGCGAACTGCCACCAGCACTCAGGGAGAAGTAAAGGGTGATGAGTGCTGGTTTACCCCAGAAGTATGCCATGTTAATTTTTAAGCACCACGCGTCCTACTTAGTGTACTGCGGGTGGGCCAAAAATGTGAACTCCGAAGGAAATCGCGAAAAAAGGGCGCTTTCTGAAAAATTAAGAACGACTATTGTGGAGGAATTGTGGCGCTATTTTTCAATTTCAGATCCTTTAATGAAAATCGTTCGAGACTCCATTAATGGCATTTTGCGCCATACAAGGCATCGGCCCTGGAAGGACAATCTGGTGGGGATTGAATTTGCGTGACTGTTCAACTGTTGTTTATTTTTTGTAAATGTTTTTGTAATTGTTTTGACTTTCTGTACTTTAATAAAGGAGATGTTGCGTTTTTTAAATTTTATGAATAAAGATTTTTTTTTAATAACACCATACTGTTGTGCTGTACATGTTTTGACTTTCTGTACTTTAATAAAGGAGATGTTGCGTGTTTTAACTTGTATTAATAAAGAAATGTTTTTCCTTACTGTACACAGGACCTGCACAATTCCAGTCCCAGAGGGCCGCAAACAGGCCCGGTTTTCAAGGTTATCCTTAAAACCGGGGCAGCTTGCGGCCCTCGAGGACTGGAGTTGTGCATGCCTGACTGACTGTAAATGTTTTGACTTTCTGTACATAAATGTTTTCACTAGCAGTAAACCATACACCTGTTGATGTTTTGAATTGCTGTATACTTAAAATGTTTTTACATTTTATTTGTAAATAAATGTTTTTGTACTTACTCCACCAATAAAAGAAAATGTTGATTTGTTTTAAATTGTTCCATTGTCTCCTTTTATACTGTAACAAAATACAGTGTTTCTAGCACATACAGTACAGTACTGTCCAGGCATACTGTACTGTATACTGTAGGCATGCTCAGTACTGTACATCACAAGAGTATTACAACATTACATGCTGTACGGGTATAGAATACACATATGTACTGGAATACATGTAGAATAAATGCATACTTTTTATTTTTTGGGGTTTATTATACAGTATATATAAAAAAAGTATTGTATACGGTCTTAAAACAACAGCATACTGTTTCAGGTTTTCTATGAAGCTGTCAGTTACAGTATTCTATCCTAATCAATAACAACGGCCACTAAACTGTAGACTCCGGTACGTGGTTTTTAAAATCCTATTCAGCAATGTGCAGGCATTGTTACACAAAGAGATATTATCCATCGAAATCCCTCCATTTGCCTTTTTCCGCATGAGATGACAACGTTTTCTTTTCTGAGGAAAAAAAAAAAGTTAAAGTTTTACTGTAATGGTCAGTCCGTTCCCTAAAGAAGTTCCCAAGGTCAGTCCCACCAATAATTTTCTTGGGGGGGCATCTCCTGTTCACATGCGCATGCGCCTACCGTCGATGTGATGACACGCATATGCGTTTCAAGATGGTTCCAATGCGCATGCGCCTAGCTTTTCACCAATTGTGCAGTATTTACTGTAGAAGCTGCTCAGGCAATGATATTGCTTACAGGAGAATCGCTTGACTTTTGAATCGCACTGATATTGATATTTCAAAAACAGAATAAAATACGGCAACATTACTCACCGTAGACTTTGCCAATCAGCTGGCACCGAGCCACTGCCAGTCCCGTATTCTTGATCATACACGTCGTTGACAGGTGACAGTGGGACTACTACACCTGTAGTCAGCTGATGAGGCTGGAAATCGCTTAGGTACATGCAAGCTTGCTCGAAACTGTACGCGAAATCCGGCTCAGGCTGCAGGTATCCGGGCGGGGACAGACAGCAAGTGTTGCCAGTCACCAGGTTTTCACTGACGGTTGGACCGTTATTGGAAGCTGCCGCTGTCACTGTCGCATTGCTTGCCAGCGACTGATGTTTCTTAGTTTGTTTTAACACGACCTTTCGCCTTTTGCAGTCTCCATGATCATAGATACGGGAAAAACCCGGTGATACACACCAATACCCTCCAATAACATCGGGATCAATATGAAAAAAACATGGATCGCTACATAACTTTTTCCTTATTGTACGCTTCCACACATGAGCATCTGGCGAAAATTTGTAAAAGTCATAGTTTTTCGATAAAATACTGATAAATTTGAACAACTGTTGCCATCTTATCATCTGTTGCATTAATCGCGGCCCAAATTAAATAAGCGTACGTTCTGTCGGGTTTTTGGAACACAGACTGCAGTTGTGCACTCATGGTGGGACTCTCAGGACAATAACCAGACCAGAAACTGTGCTTGTCTTTTTTTAATATGAAAAGCCTAAATTGATACATTATTGTAACTTCTTCAGTCCCAAGGCCAATTTACAATGGACCACTGTCGTATTTTTTTAAACACCTGCAAGTCGAGACATTACTGAAGCGCATGCTCATTACAATTCATGAAGAATTGCAACCAATTAAATCCGAACCATTATCAATAAACACATCAACCGCGGGTGTGAATGCAACATGAATGCGGTTTAAATGCGGTCAGAATGCGGCATAAACATGGTGAAGTGCAGTGAAGTGCGTGGCATTCGGAAAAAAATCCCGAAAAAATTCGGAGATGTTGGAGAATAAAATGGGGCGCGGCTGTTTGCTGCTCCTCTCGTCCCTCAAACTCGGCTTGTACCTCGACCTCCTGGATCACTCTATTCTCTGACCTCAGCAACGGCATTCACTACGGCTCTTCTATCCTCCGGAACTGGCAAGTACTATAGCTATAGTCTCCTGCCTGGCAATGCAAATACCACACTCCGGACATGCTCCTTCTGCTGCGGGTGCGTGTATACTTATGTCCCACTTCAGTGGTAGGGACAGGTCTGGTCTGCGGGCAGCACTGCCGTAACAGTTTCGCTCGCGGACGCGCGCACACATTTATTTGGCTACTCTTGCCGACCTCCTGGAATCACCAGCAGCTGTCCTGCACCCAGCCTCGGCCTATCAGTGGTCCACTTACCTGTGACCTTACACCATGCCTTCTCATTGGTTCCTCATTGGTTTTTAGTTCAATCAGTCCTAGGCTGATTGCTGAGCATAGTTAGTTCTTAGTTGTGCTTGCTACAAGCCACTTCGTTACATTCGTCTTGTCTCCTTATACTTAGATCCCAGCTTTGTATCCGGACTCCTGACCTCTGGCACCCTTGGACTCGGCTCTCTCATCGGACTTCTATTCTCTCCTGCCCACGACCCTGGCTTTGGACTCTGATTACTCTCGACTTCTCCAACCCTGATATGGCAAGTAAATACAAAAAAGACACAGCGCACAACGCTCATAGTGCAATTACAAAATTATATTAACATGAACAAATTATTAGGTGAGTATTGTGCGTACATCAGTGCAGTTAAAACAAGCAGTTTCGGGATATGTTACCCAACGCCTCAAATGACTGGAACAGATGTCCTCACAGGGGTAGAATCGCTGATGGCTCTGTGGCAGGATTTCAGTAGGACAGATGGAAAGCCTCTGTGCGTCCTTGCTCCCCAGAGCATGAGTCGAACGGGAGCTGCTGGCCCATACAGTGTTTGTTCAGAGAATGGCTGAACACCAGTTGAGTACTCTCACTCCCCTCCGTGTGCAGCATTCCTGGTGGATGACGTCACCGCGGGGAGTCGCCGATTTCGGCGCCGTTCAGTCTGTCAGCTCGCGCAGTAGAGTACTGGTTGGAAGGTAGAGCTATTAGCAAGAATGTCCTACGCGTTTCGAAAACAGCAGTTTTCTTCATCAGGCAAGTACCTTCTAAGATCCTACCCTCTCCTGGCCGGACCCGGCCTGCCACGACCACGAGCTGCGCAACCCGGACCCGGCTTCGCGGCCTAGGTCGGTGTTTTCCTATCCCCACCTCAGCCTCGCGGTCTGGTCCTGGTTTGTGGTGAGCACCCGTGACAGCTACCAAATCAATAGGCACGAATCGAAAAGTAGGTAGCTGATACTTAGGTTACTGTATTACTTCATGCTGTACATTCAACAAAATGCGGGGCAACAGGTTGATGTTTAAGACCGTAATTTGTGTATTTTGACAACAGTTCTTGTTTAATAGAGGATCTTTGCTGTGAGATCCTTTCTTTAAGTATACTGTATGCTTAGTCTTTCAAATCTACAGCAAGTCACGGGGACATTGGATCAAGTAAACTACATACCTAGACTCGCATGTTATCTGATATTTATGGCCTCATGCAGTAAGCGCCGAAAAGCAGTTTTTCGCCATTTTTATGCCAAAAATGCCTCGGCGATTCAATAAGCGCCGATAAGCTGCCGAAACCTCAAAAAATCGGCATTTCGTTTTTGCCGAAAACAAGTTTGCAGCGGCCGCGTGGCGATAAGCCACTTTTCAGCACTCATCGCCACTTTTTCAAACACGCTCAATTCTAGAAGCCCCGAGCAGCTTTTCGCAGCTGATCGCCACTCTAGAATTGAGATTTGCTCGCCAATCCGTCCTGGCAACTAAAGTTGGCAAGATGCTGGGGAGAAGTATCGGCACGGGCAGCGGGACGGCACTTAGACAATATTTTGGCCTTTTTCCTGCCTTGGATTGAGGGTCTCCGGAGCTGATATCCATTAGTACCAACACCGGAGACCCCCGGCATGCATCCGAGGCAGGAAAAATGCATTTACAGGCTACTTCATTAATTTAGCGACTAACCGCTAAGGCAATGAAGGGGTTACCCACCCGTGCCAGGTTTATTGTGGCTAGCGGGGGTGGTTGAAGGGGTGTTTGGCCCTAGGTGGGTGTTTAGGGCTTGCGGGTGGACTTAACCCCTTCATTATCATAGCGGTTAATACCGCTATGGTAATGAATGGGGTTAACCCCTCCCGCTACTCACCCGCAAGGCCTAAACACCCACCGTTGGGGCTAATACCCCCTTCACCCACCCCCGCTACCCACAATAAAAAAAACTACACACTACAGCCCCACAATAAACATATATATATATATATATATATATATATACATACATACATACATACATACATACATACATACATACATACATATATATACATACATACATATATAATATATATATATATATATATATATATATATATATATATACATACAGGAAAAAGAAAAGACTGTGCCTAGTATATCTGGATGTAATGACTATTATGGTGTATAATTGGATGTTGATTATATACAGTATGAAACACCTCTAGTGTGTTAAAGAATAACCATAATATGATGTTAAATACTGACAAGTCTAAAGTGCACTAGATCAATATATACTGTAATGTATTACAATACATATACCAAAATAAAAAAATGTATGGATAAAAATAAAAAACAAAATAAATGGTTAAAATTCAAGTGATTGAAAAAATGTCCATTTGAAACAATCAGATACCAAACCAATGATGTGATCTGGAAAAGTCTGACAATGATTTGTCAAGATACTGGCAGCCTTCTTCTTGGGCACAACAACCTCCCTTGACAGACCTAACAGAAAAGAAGAAAAAGCGCCAGATCTTACCACGGGGCAGCAGTGGGCCACAGGAGAAAGTCTTACGGCGAAACGGGCGTCGGACTATCTATACCACTCACTTTCCTGTGGCCGACTGCTACCCCGTTCTGACCACCTCTCTGACTGGAGCTTTATTGCTGACACTGCTCTATCTGGTCTGTGTGACTGCTGTGTGACTGCTGCCTGCTGTATACAAGGAGCGGGATGCCGGAGGCTCACACTGCCTCTTACTTACCTTAATTTTGGACTCCCCTTCTCCTCTGGATATCCTGTGCAGCGTCATAGCAAGTATCTGGACAGTATTATGCTCCACGGAGCCCTTGGGCTACTACACACCTTGTCTGCCTTTGCTTATATTGCTTGTTTGCAGTATGATTGTGATAAATCTAATACAGAGTGCTTTTCCTGGTAATGTACAGGTTAATAAAAGCTTCAATCAGACTTAGAACTATGCAACTAATTTTGACAGATATATTATAAATCATTCTTCCTGGTAATGCACAGGTTATTAAGAATTTATATTAGTGTTAGGGACCCTTGAGATGTGGTCTGCCGTGTAGTGGCTCAGGGGCTTACAACACTTTGGCCAAAATGTTAAACTAAAAGACCATTTTATGTAATAGATATCTATACATATATATTTAGGCACTGTACCGTGTATAGGTTTCACTGGATGTGCACTGAGCTCTGTCTGTGTTTCATGTTCTGTCTCTGGTTTTAAATATATATCGCACTCCTCTGTGACACTTATATGCATATATATGTTGTGGTTATTTTGGGGGTTCAATATGAGCTTGCAGGTGTCCTGTATGTTTTAGCTTATATAGCCATGCATAATAATGGTATATTGCTTTCCTCTCTGTTGGCAGTAAGTCCTGGTAAGAACAGGTATGCCAGCAGTAGTTATGGAGGTTTTCCCTCATCCAATGGTGAGGTGCCCTATGTATGGAGGGGAGTGGCTGGATGCTCTGAGTCCCCGAATAGTGACATCAGGGACTGCGCCTGCCTCCTGAAGTATATAAGGCACAACACAGTTAGTTAGTGAGTTAGTGCTCGGAAAGTGTTCTGCAAGTGTTGGACTGAGAGTTCTACAGTGTTCTCTACAGTGGAAGTATGGTATGGCCGGCATAAGGGATTGTGGGAACACTTTGTGACCCTAGTGAAGTAACTAGCGGTCCAGGTTGACCAATCAGCCTGTCTAGCCACTCTGTGTCCAGGGACCTGGCACAGAGAGGGTCTCCCGAGGAGAATAGGGAACCCCACTTCAATTCAGGAGGGCGTACCTGGCGAAGGGACAGCACGGAAGAATGTGCGGCTAGAGCCGGTAGCTGCATGTGGCAGTCTGCCACATCACCGTCTGCAATAAAGATGCCCTGTTTAAAGATACCCCCACTGTGTGAGTGTGAAATTACTCGCAAGTGGATGGCACCACGAGAAGGAGTTCCTCACCAGGACCATCTCCCTGCGGAAGCATAGACCCTGATGAGGTGGAGGCGCTGCACATGATGTAAGTTGAACTCGCACCCACTACCTCAGCTACCTGCCTGTTGAAAATCCCCTACTAACATCAAGCGGGAGACTCAGGAGTTCTGTTGCCTACAGGTGCACCACCAGACACATACACGTAATGGGGGTTGGTTAATAGAGTACCCGGGCCAATGTGAGATTGAGGGGGGATAAACCCGTTACAATTGGAGGCGCTGCTGAGATACCTATCAACAGGACAGGCTTTTGCTAGACACGCTAGGAAACAGGGAAAGTGTATACTGCCACTTTGTGCTGCGTTGGGCAGGGACCGCAGGGATGGTATACCCTGGGAACCTGAGAGGAGTGAGTGGGTCTGGAGAGGGACTATAGCTGTCCGAGTCACCTTGAGGTCACGCTAGGGGTAGGATGCCTGAAGGGGTAGACTGTTAACTAATTGTCAGGAATCCTGGAGAGGGTCTGCACTAGGCTGACTAAGAGAGGTAGACGCCCAAGTACTGCATGGAAGCCCCAGAGTACTCTAGTCCATTCCAGATCACTTACCGAAGGGAGCACAGACTGGGAGGAAGGAGATACAGTAGACACTGAGAGAGTGAGCCTAGCCTGAGGTAGTGCAGATACGATTTTCACATATGTTAGGTACACGAGGTGGTGCACAAGGCATGTTTATTGTACGGATGTGGTAGCTGCCCAGCAGAGCGGAGCTCCATGTACAGTAACCCAGTATACCGTGAGCAAGAAGTGACCGTCGGAATGGAGGATCTACAAGGAGCAGAAGGTCCAGGATGTCGGGAAGAGGAAGGAGAACAAGCTACGGGAGAGACTCTTGTGTGTTTGCTATGGAATGGCGTGAAAGCCGTGGCTGCGCCGTGTTTGTCATGCTTTTGTTCTCAGGATGATACCCCTGTGAATAGTGAGAACGACAGTCTTGCGCGATGGGAGGAACGAAATGGACTTTGTTACACACCAATTAACAAACAGCCAGACGCTACCTCAAATGCAAAAAAGGACAGTACTTACCAAAATGGCGGTTCCCGCGTTCCCGGGACACCGCGTGGGCCAGCTGCAGAAAGCCTTGCAACTCTGCAGTTTGCAAATTGTTGGCCAGGATTGGCGGCAACGAGGAAACTCCACCCAGTTGAGGAGTTTGGCGCGAAAGCTGGAGCCGCGCCCTCATGGACAATGACTCACTCAGCCCCAGTGCTGGGTCAGCCTACAAAGAGGAGAGACATCCCCCTAGTTTCAACCAGGGGGAGTGGTCTAAAGTTCCACCGGATGCTGATGGAGGAAGTGGGGGGAAGGACAGATCACCCATCCCCTGCACTTCAGTTGCGAAGAGCCATCGATCACTACAGACCACTAGGAAGAGTGCTGCCGTTGGTGACTATGGCTGAGCAAGCGGAGAAAGTGTAACAGAGTCCCTTAATATCCACCCATCCCTACTCGGCTCCAGGAGGCTTCCTGATCATCCGAGTGGAAGGTGTGGAGACAGTGGTCTGTCTCTGCCTGCAGTGCAGACTGCCTGGTGGAGCCGTGGGCAGTGAGGCCCGATGCCCTCACTGTAGCCTGCAGTATATGTGGCCCATGACAACCTTTGTGCCGATACAAACTGTGGGGGTGAAACATCCTACCCCGACGTCGGCAGCGGAGCTTCCAGGTGCCCTGTGGAGGGAGAATACCGATTCCGTGGAGCCGGAACCCGACCGGGTTCTCCAGCAGGGGAAGCCCAGTCATCGCAAAGGTGATCGGAAAGGAGCCCATAGACGGTCCCCTACCGGAATACCCCGACCGAACTGCAAAATAGAGTCCTCGGACGAGGAGTGTGCCAGGCTGGCAGAGGCACAGGACTTGCTAGAGGAGTACCATGCTACTGGTATTCCGTGGCGAGATGCCATTCCCCGTGGTGTGGAGACACGAAGCCGTGTGTCTCCAGTGCCGCGACAACCCGATCGCCGGAGTTCCACTGCCGTGGTGACTAGCAGATCGGAAGGAGGTCAATCCACCCCGACCCCGCGGAGCAGTAGGTTAACTCTGTGCCCACTGCAGATCCCGGAGTTGGAAGCGTGCGTAGAGCGGAACCATGGTCAAGCTGGACCGCACAGCAGAAGGGCGTTGCCGGATATCCTCGTGGAGGAAGAGGTCTCGCTTGGGGACCCAACCCAAGATGGCGTCACAGCACGTGCGGATCCCGAGGCATTTCCGGACGACCTGGGCGGTGTCGAGCGGGAGGCAGTGGCGCCTCTACAGTCGACCAGGGGGAGTCGATCCTCTACGGACAGTCGACGGAGCGGGCGCTTGAATCGGAACTCGAGAGGACCCGTTACCGAAGGATCGAATGGACATTATGGTGCATGTGAGTCTGGTGTTGCGGAGGAGCAGGCCGTGACCCTGCCGGCAACTACCGCCCATTCCCGTCCCCCAACCCCGTCCATTCCCAGGGTTAGCCCCCAGGCCCTAGTTCAAACCCCCGTCCCTGTCACCTGTCCCTTTGGGTCGACATCTAGTCTGGGTATGTCAGGGGATTCCCGGGGTCCTATCCCCGAACGGACTGGAAGCCTGGACTGGGGAACATCTGATGATGGATCGGAGGGTGGAGGGAGAGTTTCACCAAGAGGTTCCATTGTTAGCGCGCTGAGTCGTGAGGGCGGACATTGGTCGCAAAGAAAGGAATGGGTTGGGCGATCTGAGGGTACTTCAGGGGTATCCTCGCGCGGCCCTGATGATGATGAGGAGCCGATAGAACCTAGTTCTGAGGAAGCGAGGGAGACTAGGTGGTGGGCACCGTTATACGAGGGGTATGTCACCTGGATCGACCGCACCCATTTTCTGTTAGAGAGGGAGGGGGTGGTTGATCACTGGTAGGCTCCCGGAGATTTTGATGATGAGGCATACCTTAGAGTCCTAAGGGTAAGGTGGGATCGCATCCAGGAAGGCCTTATTACCCCAAAGGGATCAGCAGGGTTGGATGACCCAGTAGAATCGGATGAGCCCCTGTCATGGGTGTTGCCAGGAGCGGCTGGGAAAAGTAAATTGACCAGGACTTGCCGAGCCGAACGGGCTATCGCAGCTCAGTATAAGCGATCACATGGGCTCGAATACCCGTATGTACCCGAACCTCTGAGAGAAATTGAGGAGAACCGAGAAAGGTGGCTCAAAAACGATATTGAGTACTATATTGTTAATAAGGGAGGGGCCATTAAGGGGATTCAGGCCGAGCAGAGGGTTTCCCAACTCATGCGGGTCTGGAAGATAGGACGTAGTGTGTATATGCACAAGGTGCTATACTGTAACGAGCGGGGGTTACCACGAGAATACAGTGTAACCGTTCATGATGCAGCGGGGCGGGAGGTGAAGAAGCCAGACCCTCGACACTATTATTAGGTCCGCAACGAGTGGTCTGCCTTTATTCTTTGCTGCTTACTGCTGGTCGGGAGCGGGTGTTATATCATTATTATGTGAAGTGATAATGTTTAAATACTAAGTTGTGTGTTCTTTTTCAGTGTTTCCTGGAGCAAGGTACACTAAATTTAGGACCCAGCCGGGACGGTGGGGATTCACCAGGGGGAGTATATAGCCATGCATAATAATGGTATATTGCTTTCCTCTCTGTTGGCAGTAAGTCCTGGTAAGAACAGGTATGCCAGCAGTAGTTATGGAGGTTTTCCCTCATCCAATGGTGAGGTGCCCTATGTATGGAGGGGAGTGGCTGTATGCTCTGAGTCCCTGGATAGTGACATCAGGGACTGCGCCTGCCTCCTGAAGTATATAAGGCACAACACAGTTAGTTAGTGAGTTAGTGCTCGGAAAGTGTTCTGCAAGTGTTGGACTGAGAGTTCTACAGTGTTCTCTACAGTGGAAGTATGGTATGGCCGGCATAAGGGATTGTGGGAACACTTTGTGACCCTAGTGAAGTAACTAGCGGTCCAGGTTGACCAATCAGCCTGTCTAGCCACTCTGTGTCCAGGGACCTGGCACAGAGAGGGTCTCCCGAGGAGAATAGGGAACCCCACTTCAATTCAGGAGGGCGTACCTGGCGAAGGGACAGCACGGAAGAATGTGCGGCTAGAGCCGGTAGCTGCATGTGGCAGTCTGCCACATCACCGTCTGCAATAAAGATGCCCTGTTTAAAGATACCCCCACTGTGTGAGTGTGAAATTACTCGCAAGTGGATGGCACCACCGAGAAGGAGTTCCTCACCAGGACCATCTCCCTGCGGAAGCATAGACCCTGATGAGGTGGAGGCGCTGCACATGATGTAAGTTGAACTCGCACCCACTACCTCAGCTACCTGCCTGTTGAAAATCCCCTACTAACATCAAGTGGGAGACTCAGGAGTTCTGTTGCCTACAGGTGCACCACCAGACACATACACGTAATGGGGGTTGGTTAATAGAGTACCCGGGCCAATGTGAGATTGGGGGGGGGGATAAACCCGTTACACTTATATTAGTTACATCTAGCTCTGGCATTAGAGAGTCATTCTTATATGTTTTCTCCCTTGTATTCCCTGCTGAACTCACTGCTATACACTCCATATCTATGGTGGACACAACTTTTGCATATCCTAGACATTTATCATTTGTCTCTCTCTGGTTTATTACATTTGCCAGGGTCTAGCTGCCATCATTTGGCTGTACAGCATTTAGGGTATATAACTATTACATTATTTATTTTTGCTCTTTTTCTGCTCATACTTGGGTTTTGTGTAGATGCTGGTAATCATTCAGTCATTTGTACTATTCTATTTTGTTGATCGGCCGATCTTCACTGCATTTCCAGGGTGTAAGGAATCTGGTGTCTAAGCGCCGTCAGCGCGACCATTACTCACCTCCCATCGGTACTCAGGCGTCCAAGCATCTGCAGCGCAATTCCCACATACCTCCGTTGTCTGCCACTGGCACTCTGGCTCCTCGCCATCACAGGATTGCACCAACCGAAGAGGTGCCTTTTGAACCACAGCCTCTGCGTGTGTCCCCAGCTCCGCGCTCTATGAGCACACGTGCATCTGTCTCTGTCCCCATGCGCATACGTGCGTCAGCCACCGAATCCACGCACACACGCACGCCAGCCCCAGACGTTATGTGCATGCATTCCCAGCTTACAGAGCACACGCCTAACAGTGCACTTTTAACCACTGCTCCTGCAGTGAGGCGTCGCCCCCAAGCATCACACAGTTCCATGCAAATCAATGATTACACTCAGCTGGGCTGTAACACCGCCCTCCTATCAGGGAGGACTCCTTGCAGTACTCCAGGCCTGCCCCCTTTTCCCATTGGCCTGCCCAGCTTTATTATGCCTGTGCTTCCCATCACTCGTCGCTCGACATAGTTCTGTATGGAAGCATTTGACTACTCTCTCAGTGACTCCTCAGATATTGACGCGGATTGGACGACTACCCCCTCTGGCTCTCGACTTCGGCTCTACTTGGACTTAGTGACTTCTGGCATCCCTGTAACACGGCTTATACCTTCGACCATCCGCAACTCTCCTATCCCTGATCTTGGCAACGGCAATAACTACTCCTCCTCTACTACCGGTACCGGCAAGTATTGTCTTCATTACTATACCTGGCCTGGCAACACTAACACCACACTCCGGACACGCTCCCTTTGCTGCGGGTGCGTGTATCCCTACGTCCCACCTCAGCACAGGGGACGAGCCTGATCTGCGGGCAGCACCGGCGTAACACAGGGGAATTTTCTTTCCTCTGGATTTGCATTATTATACCCACGTATATTGCATGCTACATATTTTGGGTCTCTACATATATATTGTGTATCTCTTGGATCAGCAGTGTTCATTTTGTATGTGTTTAGGTATATTTTAATATTTTTTGTGTTTTGTGTTGCTAATAAAATCCATTTTGTATTTTCACATATTTTTGTTGTGCTTTCAACAGACCCTCTTTTTTTATTTTTGTGTTTATATATATATATACATACAATATACCACTAACCCCCTGTGCAACCCAAAAAACCTATACCCCCTAACATACAGTACATATATGTAATTTTGGGGATGCACAGCAATGATACTATAGGCCGGCAGTGGACCTCGGGTGTTCCCCACAGGTGTCCCTGCTTGCCTGCAGTACCAATTCTGTGCCCCCCCAAACAAAATTTCAAAACACAAAAATACTTATAAATAAATACAACCCCCCGCCCCCACCCCCTAACATATACAGTATAGTAATGTGCAAAATTACTATTATCCACATATGGATAATAGTGCATGTGCCCCCGCTAAGGTGATTAAGGGGTTTAGGGATATTAGAATGTATTTGCAATGCATTTTTCTGGCAACACAGGACATAGGGAACTTGCAGTTTCAAGAGAAGGATGACCATCATATTTGCTATGGTAAGTAGAACTGTATATATTTACTTTATTTATGCTTCATGGCTAATGTTGTGTTTAATAATGGGCAAATAATCTATTTTTCATATCTGGATAATAGTTATTTTGCCCATTACTGTACTGTATGTGTTTGGTGGGGAGGGGGGGGGCGTGTATTGATTTATTTAAATGTATATGACATTTTTATTTTTTTTGACATATACTGTAGGGTTGGTTCCTTAGGTCTGCGGGGACCTCTGGAGACCACCTGGGGACCCACGAATGCCCACGGGTACCACCTGTGGGCCCACACATGGGGGACACCTGCAGGGAAGAATTGGGGGCCCCACAGCTGTTGGGGCCCTGCTGACCTGCAGGAACCACCCAAGGGCCCCAGACCCCATGGGAACCACCTGAGGGCCTCAGACACCTGTGGGGCTGACCCGGGGACCCCCAGACACCTGCATGCCCATCTGTGGACCCCATTTGGGGCCCACGGTGACCCGCGTGGACCACCTGGAGGCCCACGGTGCCTGGCGGAGACCACCCGAAGGCCTCCAGACCCTGGAGTACTGGTACACTGTGGGGCCTGCGGACACCCGTCTGGACCACCGGGGACTTCCGTAGGTCTGGGGTATTAATCCTGTATTTCAAATAATAAATCATATTTTATGAGGGGCACAGGGGGTGGGTGAGTTATGTATTGTTTATTAAATATGGTAATGTTTATTGTGTGGCTGTTCTGTGTATTGTTTTTCTCGTGGGTTGTGGCGTGGGGGAAGGGGGTATTGTCCCCAAGGGTGGTTAGGCCTCACGGGTGGGTAGTGGGGGAGGGTGTTTATGCCTCCCAGTGAGTTTAACCCCTTAATTACTATAGCGGTTAATAACCGCTAAGGTGATTAAGGGGTTATGGGACATTACATTGGCTCTTTTTATTCTTGTGTATGTTTTGCAGCACCGGAAGGGACATGGACGGTGATGAAGATGATGGCCTTCATCATGGCAGCCGGGCAAGGGTGACTGCAATATGTATTTATTTTTTAAATTCTTTATGTATTTTAAATGGACAAATGCACTATTATGTGGATAATAGTAATTTTGACAATTACTATGCTGTATGTGTTAGGGGCGGGGGGTGTATTTATTTATAAGTATTTATGTGTTTTTTAATTATTTTTTGGGGGCACAGAATTGTTACTGCAGGCCTGCGGGGAACACCCGAGGGCCACCGCCGGCCTATAGTATCATTGCTGTGCATCCCAAAAATTACATATGTGTACTGTATGTTAGGGGGTATATGGGGTTGTTGTGGGCACAGGGTGTGTGTGTTGTATATTGCAATGTTTATTGGGGGCAATTGTTCCCAATAAACATGATATTGTGCCTTAACTCCTTCATTGCCTTAGCAGATAGCCGCTAAGGTAAAGAAGAAGCATTAATATATTTTTAATAATATTGTGCGGAAACAGGGGGTCTCCTGAGCTGAACTCTCTTCCCATGAGCGCTAAAGGCCATGTCTGTACATACTGTGCTATATGTATGCACACACAGCTGTCTCTCACACATACTAATACTCCTTGTTTTTCCATCCCTATACACCAATAGGGACCACATAGTATCTACACACACTTTTAGTTATGCTACAATCTCTCACATTTCCACACCTACCCACACCATTTATATTAACTCCCACTTCACACACACCTTTTGTAAAGCACTGTATACACTGTGGACTCTCCATTCATTTATATTCACACAGATACACACACACACTCTTACATCACTACCTTTCAGGAACCATTTAACACCTCTAGCCATAAATCACATCCACACCGGGGGAGGGACAAGCACAGATAACATTCCAATAGACACTGTTGTTAAGTTTACCTTTTGCTTGCTTCATTCGTTGTAACATCGCCGGAAGAAGAGATCAGTGTATCTCGAAAGCTCGGACAAATAAAAGCATTTCGTTAGCCACAGAACGGTATCATCTATTTATTTTTTGATTATTGAAGCTCGGCTAACACGGTACTGATACCTCTACATGTATATATTTATATATATATATATATATATATATATATATATATATGTAGCCATGCATAATAATGACTGCATACATCTTCCCTGTTGGCAGTAAGTCCTGGTAAATACAGGCCTGCCAACAGAAGTTATGGAGGTTTTCCCTCACACCCTTGTGTGGTGCCCTGTGTAAGGATGGGAGTGGCTGTACAGTATGCTCTGAGTCCCTGGATAGTGACCTCAGAGATGCGCCTGCCCCCTGGAGTATAAAGGGCACAACACTGACAGTTAGTGTTGTTGTTGGTTGAGAAATAGTAACCAGAAGGTACAAGATTGGAGAATCACTTTTGTGACCCTAGTGCAGTAACTAGCGGTAGCAGAGTGATCAGTTAAGTTTGTCTACGCCATACTGTGTCCAGGGACCTGGCACAGCGGTGATCTCCCTAGGAGAAAGGGAATCCCACTTCAATACGGGAGGGCGTACCTGGCAAAGGGACAGCACGGAAAGATGTGCGGCTAGAGCCGGCAGCTGCATGGGGCAGTCTGCTACATCCCTGTATTCAATAAAGATGTCCTTGAGAAAAAGAACCCCACTGTGTGAGTGTGAGATTACTCAACAGTGGATGGCACCAAGAAGGAGTTCCTCACTAGGACCATCTCCCTGCGGAAGCACAGATCCTGATGAGGTGGAGGCGCTGCACATGATGTAAGTTGGACTCGTACCCACTACCTCAGCTACCTGTCCTGATGACATCCCCTAATAACACCAAGCGGGAGACTCAAGAGTCCTGTTGCTTGCAGGTGCACCACCACACACGCCTTGTAATGGGAGACTGGTTAGACTACACGGGCCAATATGAGATTGGGTGGGTCAGGCCAGAGGGAGCACCCGTTACATATATATATATATATATATATAATGTGTGTATGTGTAAAAAAGCAGCAAGCACTCCAATGTAGATATCCAGAAAGGCCTGGTGCTCGTCCCATAAATAATGTAAAGAGTACGTTACCATCCTGCAGGGCAGCAGAACAGCAAAGAGAGACAGCACTCAGAGCTAAGTAAGCAGAATACTGTATTGAAACAGACACAAAAATCCGACGTTTCGATCCCCAGAGGGATCTTCTTCCTGGGGGTATGCGCAGAGGATCCCTCTGGGGATCGAAACGTCGGATTTTTGTGTCTGTTTCAATACATTGTTTTGCTTACTTACCTCTGAGTGCTGTCTCTCTTTGCTGTTCTGCTGCCCTGCGGGATGGTTTCTCTCTCTCTCTCTCTTTCTCTCTCTCTCTCTCTCTCTTTCTCTCTCTCTCTCTCTCTTTCTCTCTCTCTCTCTCTCTCTCTCTTTCGCTTTCTCTCTTTCGCTTTCTCTTTCTTTCTCTCTCTCTCTTTCTCTTTCTCTCTCTCTTTCTCTCTCTCTCTTTCTTGCTCTCTCTTTCTCTCTCTCTCTTTCTCGCGCTCTCTTTCTCGCTCTCTCTTTCTCGCTCTCTCTCTTTCTCTCTCTCCAAAATTTTGCAAAAAGATCATAAAAATAAAGTTAATGAGTAATACCACCCGAAAGCATAAAAATATAACCTATGTACCTGTCATACAGTTTGATGTAGTCAGGAAGGAACCATCACTTAGAATGTGTGTCCGGTCATAGATCCTGTAAATTGGGGCCATATTTGACCTCATTGCTGCTCCGCATAACTATAGTTAAACATTGGATAAGAAGCAAAAATAATGTTTGTGAAGAATAAAAATTCTGTAGGTGGACCATTGTAACAAGCAGAAATAGAAATGACTGATTTGAATTAAGGATATTGGTGGAAAGACTTGAAACATCAAGCATCACCAGAAAGAGAGAGAGAAAGGCCACATAACCAGTGAAGTTTAACATATGAAAAAAAATTGTTAGTATGGGCAATATAGCTTGGGATTGTTTTAATGATAGGTTGAAGGTAAAAATCTACTAACTGAGATAAGTGTTGACTTAATGACCCTATGGCAGTTAGGATTGGCCGGCTGGGGGATTCTCTAAATATTAGTGTATTTTCAGCACAATATAGATAATGGGATGTTTCTGTAGCACAATAGGCCTTCCCTTGTCTGCAGGGTGGAGGACATTAACTGTAACTGGGTGGAGGATCGTTAACGTTACTTAAATTCTTAACAATATTTAACTCATTCTCTTTTGATAATTAATTAATTTATTTATAAAATATTTTACCAGGAAGTAATACATTGAGAGTTGCCTCTCGTTTTCAAGTATGTCCTGGGCACAGAGTTATGATGACAGATACATGGTTACAAATACATTGTTACATTAAGTGAGCAGGGTTATACATTATATACAAGATATTGCACGCACAGTTAGAGATAATATATATTATAGACGTATGTAGCAGTTACAGACCAGATTAAAATGTGAGACAGCTTTAGTTTTGAAAGAAGTTAGACTGGTGGCGGCTGTGAGAGTCTCCGGTAGATGGTTCCAGTTGTGAGGTGCACGGTAAGAGAAGGAGGAGCGGCCGGATACTTTGTTGAACCTTAGGACCATGGACAGTCTTTTGGAGTCAAATTTCAGATGATAAGTGCTGCATGTGGTAGGGGTGAGGAGCTTGTTCAGATAGATGGGTAGCTTGCCCAGAAAGAATGTGAAGGCAAGACAGGAAAGATGAACATTGCGCCTAGACTCAAGTGATGACCAATCTAGTTCTTTGAGCATTTCACAGTGATGTTTGTTGAAGTTGTATTGGAGTACAAAACGGCATATTGAATGGTATCAAGGGTATCAAGTTTGCTATGGTGAGTTTGGGGTGCCGAGCCATATACTACTCTATGTCCATATAGTCTATAATTCGCATTAGCATCTGCTGTGCGATATGCTTTCTGACCAGCAGACTTAGGGAGGATTTGTTCCTATATAGTACATCTAGTTTGGCATAGGATTTGGATGTCAGGGTATCAATGTGCATCCCAAATGTTAGATGGGAGTCAAACCATAAGCCCAAATATTTTAAACTAGTAACAGTAGCTAGGATGGCTTTAGTGTTAGTTTTGATCTGGAGCTCATTCATTGGAAGCTTTAAAAATGTAGCCTTGGTCTCAAATACCATTGTTACAGTCTTGTCAGTGTTTAAAAACAATTTGTTTTGGGAAACCCAATTTTCAAGTCTCAAAAAGTCAGATTGAAGTATGTGTTCAAGGTCGGAGAAGCTAGAGCTATGTGCATATAAGATTGTGTTTGAAAAATCTGGGGCATTCTCCTAGTAATGCAACATTTCTCTGACATTCCTGCAGAAAGACTAATGGCCCATCGGATTAACACAGCAGGGATCCCTGGTCAGTTTGAATGGGACTGCCAGGGACCCCCACTGTGTTAATCCGATGGGCCATTAGTCTATCTGCAGAAATGTCACAGAAATGTTGCAGCATTACTAGGAGATTGCCCCAAATTTTCCAAGGCAAGTGTAAGAATACTCGTGGCTGCAACTGTACATGTGTATTGAAGCTTCCTTACAAGCTGTGGGAAGATCATTGATGAACACTGAGAAGAGTAGGGGCCACAGAACAGAGCCTTGCAGGACACCACAGGTGATATCCAAGGGGTTGGAGTTAGAGCCTGAGATGGACACATGTTGGGATCTACCTGATAGGTAGGAATTAAACCAGTTTAAAGCATGCTTCCCCTTTCCAGACCACTGGAGTTTGTAAAGCAGGATAACATTATCAACAGTATCAAAAGCCTTTGCAAAAATCTAGGAATATTGCACCAGTGAGTTATCCCGTTTCATTCCACACTGGATTTCATTGCAAACTTTTAGGAGGGTAGTTACCGTGGAGTGTTTGTGGTGAAAGCCAGATTGGAATCGGCTAGGGAAATTTGTCTTGGTATAGTAATCGCTTAATTGGGAGTGAATACATTTTTCCATGACTTTGGATAGTATTGGGAGAAGAGAGATTGGCCTATAGTTTGAGACAGTTTTTGTCCCACTTTTGAAGATTGGGACAACTCTGGCAGTATTCCAGATCATAGGGATATGGCCTGCAGAGAGAATAGAGTTGACTAAGGAAACAATAGGTTTGGCAATGGCTGGGGCACCAAGTCTTAGGAACTCAGATTGCAGTAAGTCAGGGCCACACTGGCTGCTTAGTTTTAGTTTGAGGAGCGCTTGTGTAATCTCCTCTTCAGATGCTGGGACAAATTGAAAATTGTGTTCAGTGTTGGGAGAGGGTGGAGCTGTAGGGGTACTCTCAGTGTGAGGTTCATGTTTGTAGTTTGGGTTGCGTTTTGCTACTGTTCATAGCACACCCCACAAAGTATTCATTGAATGCATTTGCCATGTCAGTTGGATTTGTCAGAGTAATATCCTCCTTAATGATATTACATAGTTGTTGATGGCTAGAAGGCTGAAATATATTGTTGATAACCTTCCAGAAGTTAGCTGGGTTTTATGAATTCTGGTGAAGATTGTCAGAGTAATATTGTGCTTTTGCGTGCCTTGTTTGCCTTGTGCACATATTCCACAGGCATCTGTAATTATTAAGATCCTTGGTAGTCCCAGTTACTTTGTAACTTTTCCACAAGGGATCCCTAAGATGGTAGAGCGCAATAAGGTCAGTTGTAGCCCTGTACTCTTATTCTGCGTAGTGGAGCATGGGTATCACAGAGTTTTAGGAGTTCGGATTGGACATAGTCGAGTGCAGAATCAGGGTCGGGAATTAGGTCGATTCTGTACCAAGGGCAGCTGGTAAGATCAGCCAGAAACTTTTGTGGGTTAAAGTTTTTAAATGTTTTAGTGAGGAGAACTTTAGGGCTTGATTGAGGTGATTTAATTTTTCTTACACAGTACATTATTGCATGGTCACTGAAAATGTCAGGACTGGATTCTGCTGGGATTAGAGGAGATAATCTAGTCTAGCAGCTCACCTTTCTTATTCTGAGAGGAAATTGAGCCAAGAATCTGGGTGATATCAGTCAGGGACTGTAAAGGGGCTTTAGGGGGCGGTAGATGCCAGAAATCAGAATGGGTTTAGAAAAGGTAGGCAGATTTTGCTAACTAGGGTTTCAAAAGATTTTGGGCTTGGGGGGCAATTTAGCAGCGTAAATTGTAAGGTGTCTGCAATATAAAATAACACCCTTCCTCCTCTCTTTGACATATCTTTCCTAGAAAAGGAGTATCCCTGAATTGCGATATTTTCATCAAGAGTTTTAGGGGTTAGCCATGTTTCTGTGAGAACGATGGCTTTGGGTTTATGCATAAGGCACCATGCCCTTAGTTCCTCCACTTTGGTCAGCAGGCTCCGGATATTTATATGGGCGACAGATAGACTTTTTTGGAATTTGAAGGGGGTATTCTCAGTTGTATGGGACAGAGTTGAAAAGGGAGGACCTGGTTAAGTTCAATATCACCTGCTAAAGAGAGTAACAGTATGAGTAAGGCGTTTGGTAAGATGTATAAACATCTGTATAGATGGATTAAAGAGTGCCTTTTGGTGCCAATGCTTGTGTACTAAATGGTGCCATGGGGGATGCGTGCACCAGGGGGTAGCTAGATTTTTGGGGGGGTGCGCGGGCGGTGCCAGAGGTCCAGCGCTCTTCCCCAAGGCATTTAAATTAAATGCCGGGGGACCACGCGAAGCCTCTGCAACTACCCTTACCATGTTCCAGAAGCTTGGTGTCAGGCCTCGGCATGGCAACGCGGCATCACATGATTCCGCGGGGTCATGTGACATCATGGTTGCCATGGTAACATGACGTCACACGACCCGCGGCATCATATGACGCAGCGCGAGGTAAGGTGGGTGGCCGCTCTAACTAAGGAGAGCAGGCAGGGGGGGGGGGGGCGCAAATAAAGCTTGCACAACCCTGGACTAATGCACTATCTAGATTTGTTTCAGTTTTTTTTGCAGAAGAAATCATTCAGCTTAAGTTTGCAATGTCGTTTACAGTGTCACTTCCCATTCAGAAGGTTCCTGTCTCAGTTTCAGTAAGTGTATGGGTAGATACATTGTATACCACTGCTGTGAGGTCTTCTGCACTTGGTTTTGGTAATAGGGGTTTTGTGCCCCATTTGCTCAATAATTGTGTGTCCAAATCATGTACCCAGAAGTGATATTTGTATTTACTATACACTGTATAGTGGAGGGCTTTTGTCACTTTTTTTTACCCACCATAGCTTGTTTTGTACCTGGCTATACCAACTTACCAGCTTCACATTACATGTAGGCTGTTACCAACTGATAAGACCCAAAAGGTTGAAACACTGGCCTGTGAGTATTTACTTGGTGTAACGCAGGCTGTGCTGCAAAAGCTGTGTAATAAGCTTATAGGGGTCCATGTTAAAATGGACAAGAGGCAAAGAGTGACACACTGTGAGTGCTCATTTGCATGTCATTACCCAGAATCCCTGTCTGCAGTAGAAGCATTGTATGCTAAGCGATAATGGGGAAAGGCAAGGTTGCAGATCTTTCTGAGACATGCAAATGTACCCACACGTGGCATTTTTATTTTCTATACACTTTATGATAGAGGGTTTTTGTCTCTTTTTTTTACCCACCTTAACTTGTTTCGATGTACCCCCTGAAGCAATGGCTTGTGTGTCAGAAAAATCAGTATGTGAAGTCTGTATGGGACTGGCAATATATACTGGACATCTTCTTTTCGGAAAGCATTGTTGCCGGTCTGTCTGGTTATTACTAAGACTCAGTAAACCCTTAAATACTTTATATTCCTTGTAGTCTCTTGTCACTTGTTTAAATTTGGCTTTTTTATATTTGTCTACCCCTTCTAAGTAGCTGTCTACAGTCTTCTGGGTTTGGGTGAAGTATATCTCTTTTATCTACCTACTGTATTTATTTATTTATAAAATGTTTTACCAGGAAGTAATACAGTGAGAGCTACCTCTCGTTTTCAAGTATGTCCTGGGCACAGAGTTATAACAAATACATGGTTACATTAAATGAACAGAGGTTATACAGTCATTTCACAGACATTTCATGGACAGATAGAGTTGGAAAATTGGGTACAGGGGATAAAAGGCTTGTGAGTTTCAGATTGAAATAGAGCAGTTTTAGCATCACCAAACATCAGCGAACGGCAGCAAATGGCTCACACCCTTTGGCTGTATGACATATGCACTCGCTGATATACAGTATGCCATTACTTATTTTGCTACGGTGTGCTCTCTGACAATCGAGTCTACAGTATATACTGTAAGTAAGAATTAGGCTTTGATCTAAATGAGAAGAAAGCTTTCTCTTCTTTGCTTAGCTACAGTAAAGTTGCCTTGCACCAATGTTAATAAAAGAGCAAGTCACTAGCTGTTCTTTTATAATGGTTAGCCACTAGATGGAACACTTGTGCAACATACAACATGAATAAGCACACGGTACCTGGTACCATACAGCCACTGACGACTCCATGATGATTCTGCAAAATGATCACTTTCACATTTTGAGGAGATATTGAGTTTACATTATCCTTTTAAAATATAATTTTCCTTCCATTTGAAACATGATTCCAAACCCTTCTGTTGAAATATTGTTTCTTTAACTTCTCTCAATGTATGATTGAAACAAAATTAATCTTCCCCATTGCATTGTATTTGTACTACAATTTAGAGGTTTTTTTTGCTGAACACTATTTGTGGGGAATTGATATTTTCTGCTACTAAGTATATATGGATGTTGATATACACCAGGAATCCAAATAAAATTATTTGGATGCTTTCAGCATGTAATTACATGTAATTACAGGACACGTAACTGCACAGTCCCTTGAAGATGTAGATGACCAAATATGGGCATAGAGCCTCCCCTCATGATGTAGAGATCCATATAAGGGTATCTACATCACCAATGGGGAGGAAAGTACAGTACAGCGCTGCACCTCTTAGGCTGCGGTCCCAGTCACTGCTACAGCGCACACCTCGGCGTGTGCTGTGCGTGTAAGCACCGCCCCTCAATGGGGCTGGGCCCAGTACTCACCTTCCCGCTGAAGGTGCAGCCGCGCCGTACTGACAGGTTTTTTAACTCAATGAAATTGAGTTTAGAACTGGCGACGGAGGTGTGGCCACGCCCCCGCCGGCGGTCCACCCAATGAGGGGCGAACCAGCCGTGTGAGGTCCTGGCCATGCCCCCACAAAACTCCCACCACGCCCCCTCCCGTCGCAATCTTTCTCTCTCTTTGGAGGACAGCAGATCGCGATTAGCACTGTGCACGCACCGCCCCCCCCCCCCCCGCCTGGCGCGCGTGCCACATTGCTAACGCACGCCTGGCGTGTGGGGGGGAGATGCGCGGGCACAGTGCTTCACCGCAGATCATGGTCCTGGGAGCGAGGGAGAGATTGCGACGGGAGGGGGCATGGTGAGGGTTTTGCGGGGGCATGGCCATGACCCCATGACCACACGCGGCTGCTTCGCCCCATTGCCCATTGGCTGAACCGGAGGCGGGGGCGTGGCTACGCCTCCGTCGCAAGTTCCACATACAAATAAATTGTATGTGTAAAAACTTGCAGTACAGCGCGGCTGCTAAATGTGCGCGGACACATATAGATAGATTGGGGGCTGTGCTTGTGCTGTAGAAGGCACTGGCCTTAGCCTTACCTTAAGCGCTGCGGGAACACGGCTCCAGGTGGAGAGATGAAGATACTGCTGCAGATGGCTGCGCAGTTCATCTAAAAGGTGAGTAACAGAATTTTCTCCCTGCAGATGTCCCATTTAAGTGTAGGATTGATGCTGCAGGTCCAATTCAAATGCATGGACCCCCGCAGTGTTAATCCTTCCGGGCTGTAAACTTGCTGTTTTTGTGGCCGCAGAAGGGCAACGACCGGACCCTAGGTTTCTTCATTTTTTTTCCGCGGTCACAAGGACAGTATGTCTTGCTACATCTGTCCCATACTTATGTCATGCAGTACAAGTTTTGTCGTTATGGGGGATATTCTAGTAGCTGCGAGTTTGTCCTTGTCAAAATCATATCATTTAGGTTACATCTATAAAAAATGACAAGCCATGAAACAGCCAATCCATGCAGGTGGTACTTTGTTCTGTTTTGAAGTGTAGTTAACATAACCTTGCGAGATAACATATCACATGCACCATATTAAGCAGCCATTTGAGACAATTTGTGTCAGTGCTGCAGTGAGTCACACTGGGCTAGGAGCTTGGTGGTAGGTTTTTTGGGGTGATTTGGTAGCAAATATTGAGTGAGTTGTCTTTGGTACGTTGGTTTATAATTGTATTTTGTCTTGTCAGTGTGTTTTCTTGTAGTGTGTTTGATAGTCTTTCATTGTTTCTCCTCCCCCCCACTGTTGTCTGTGGGAGTTTGGGAGTGACATGGAGGAGGGTGAGTGGGCATGGGAGTGGGCATGAGCATATGAATGAGAAGAGTTTGTGTAGGAGTGGGCGGGAGAGGAGAGTGTGAGTGAGTGGAGTGGCAGTGAGCATGACCGGAGTGGAGAGGTGAGGAGTGGAGGTAAAAGGAAGTAAGGGATAACGAGTGTACGGGTTCAAGTCCAGGCTTTGGCTGGAACCCGCCCTTACCTGGCTGCTGTGGACACTATCAGGTAATAACCACAACACAAGTACAGTTTTAAAATAATGCATCACCTGAGAAATATTAAATGTAAAAATTTACATCAATGGACACACTAGCATTTACCTTTGAAATATATTCAGTAGTCCTCGCTATCCATTGTTTCACTTTACAACGAATGGCATATCCAACGCTTTACAATGCAACCCTATGGGCCGTTTTTGACGCTATCCAACGCTCACCGCCACTGATTAACACGGGACTCACTTTACAACGGTTTCACTATTCAACGCTACTTCCAGAACGGATTCCGTTGGATAACCGAGGACTGACTGTACTGTACATCAGGGCCGTCTTAACAGCATTATAGGCCCCCGGGCAAAGCAGTGCACTGGGCCCTGCCAACTCTCCGCTACAAGTCGTAATTTTTCTCCTTCTACCGAGTTAGCGGGGATTTGAATGTGTAGGCGGGTGATTGGAAAATTAGTGTTAAATTCTGGTCTGTGCATTGATTAGCATGGGGCCCCTATGCTCGTGGGGCCCCGGGCAACTACCCAGTGTGCCCATTCATTAAGACGACACTGCTGTACATGCTGTAGCAACATATTGGTTTCTGAAGCTTCTGATTGTAGCAGTTCTACTGATAAACCAGTACTGATATGACTTACACAGTGCATGAGGGTTTAATAATATGCTAGATATCATAGCAGTTCATTTATCATATGACAACTATTGAATATGATAAAGTTTGACAAATGTTATAGAGGACGAGTGAGCTACACAAACTGTGATGTATTCTGTAACATCATCACCAAAAAACTGAGCTTATCATTGTATCATCTCTTGACAGTACTAAATGATGTCACAAATGTATGTGTTGCAATATGTATTGAATATTTCTTGGGCCCACATTTTGCAATGGTAATCTATAGTAACATAATATGATGATTTGTGCTCCTCTCTGCAGCAAGGCCCAAAAGCTCAGAGAAATCACAAATCTGGCAACAGATCTGGGACCACATATCTAGCCTGAGAGTGACACGGAGCTGCACCGAGAGCAGCAAGAAGCATTAATCTGAGATCAAGAGGAAGGTGAAGACTCATATGGAAGAGTCTCGCAGACAGCTGTGCATGTGGCACCAGAGGAAGTCCATCAAGAGCGCCGCAGCTGAGCCAGATGGATGAGACGCTCAGCAGAATTCTCTTCCCTTAGGGAGTTTTTGGCCTTGAGGTGGACCGGGACATCGGACCCCTCAAGATCAAACCGGAGGCAGGTGAATTCCCAAACCCTGAACCAAAGTCATGTGCCCACACTATATTTATGAACGATACCTACATCCCCATCGCCTTAATCTCCATATCAAATACAACCTGATGATGACATAATAACACTTTTAAAAGTTTGATAGTTTCCCATTCCCCTTTCTCTCCCCCCTCTCTTTTTAATTTTTAAAATTCCTGTTTTCTTAGGCCACCCTAGAACAGGGGAGCGCTAACTTTTTCAGCTGCGCCCCCCTGCCTGCTCCCCCTTGCTCTTGTGCCTCCCTCACCTTGATCGGCGTTGTCAAATGACGCCGCTGGGTCACGTGATATGACGTCACATGGCCCCGTTGCCATGGAGATGGACGTGTGACATCACTCCACATGGCACCGCGGGGTCCTGTGACGCCGCATTGCCATGGCAACGCTTCCCTGCAGCTCCTCCGAATCCCAGTAAGTTAGTTGTAGAGGCCTCATGCGATCCCCAAACATTTCATTTAAATGCCTGGGGGAAGAGCGCGGGATCTCTGCAACCGCCTGCACCCCCCAGACAAATCTCCCACCCCCCCCAGTTTGCGCACCGCTGCCCTAGATCATGGTAGATAATTTTCATATGTTCATCTGATAGGTGGTTTGTTTTTTAACCATATTTAGATACCCTTATATTCGTATACCCAATTTTATACTCGCCTATGGTTAGAGGTTAGAATGTTATTGTGCATTATCAATAAGTAACTATATGTCCTGTTGTGTATTCATCTTACTGTGTGTTTTTTATTTGTAATCTTTGGATGTAGAACCAATGGAAGTTCCCTTTTGATGATAGTCACTGTAGAAGTTTTAAATAGAATCAATCACTGTAAATATGGGTCACAGTATCTAGATGTTTATTTTTATGTGAGAAAGCTACCCTACATAAGTGTAATTTGCATAACTTTATTTACATGGCTCATATTTTAAGAAGGAGAAAAACTAGAAGAACACTACTGTAGGTATCAAAAAAGTAGAAAGGATGGTGCGTATCCCATAAAAAAGATTATTTATTGGTCATGGAAAAACAGGGCAATGGAGAGCCCTACCAAAGTTTCACGCTTCACAGAGCGCTTTCTCAAGGTATACATATCACAACTTTATTAACATATATATATGTGGGAGTGTCTTGCAGAGCGCAGTTGCGCGTGCACTTAGTGCCCCAGTGAGGTATACAGTCAGAGCCATTTGATGACGTGCTCTCTCCATGCCCCACGGCCTCCATTGACATTGAGGACTCTCCCTCAGTTGGTTACTGTGCAAGCGCGCACTACTGGGGGTTGCTAGACCACGCATGTCTCCGGATTGGTAGTTGGGGGAGGAGTTAGTCACTGTCATTTCTGTGTCTGAATATACTGATTAGGCGTATACACATCAGAAGACCATTAGCAATCAGAGTGGGTGGATCGCATGTGAGCTGTGAGTATTGGCTGGTTATGTTATTCTGTGTATATATATATAAATATATATATGTTAATAAAGTTGTGATATGTATACCTTGAGAAAGCGGTCTGTTAAGCGTGAAACGTTGGTAGGGCTCTCCATTGCCCTGTTTTTCCATGACCAATAAATAATCTTTTTATGGGATACGCACCCTCCTTTCTACTTTTTTGATACCTACAGTAGTGCTCTTCCAGTTTTTCTCCTTCTCTACTAGCCTACCCCTTGGACGGAAGCACACCTGGGGACCCCTCACCTTTGGATCGCATGGACTGTGCAGCACTCAGAGTGAGTCAATCGCTTGCTACATGTTTTCCTGTTCAGGACTTTATTTAGACAATTGGTACGTTATAGGGTGTTATTATGCTCAATCTTCCTGGTGTTATTGTTAACAACAGCGTCACTTATTAGTGAGATTACCATCCGGGACTGCAACCCAGTACCTGTCTTCTATTAAGTTTATGTTTAGGGGTCCCCCCTACAAGTACCTGGTTATTCATTCATTCATTTATCCTACTGTTGGGGTCTTTAGCATTATGCAGTCACATGGTCATATTTAAAGAGCCAAATTAAGCATTATGGTCTCAATTATCAAGTAACCAAACACCAAAACTAGTTTGTAAAGTCATATACATTTAAGGACTCAGTTGTCCTTTCTTAGTTGGCAGGCTTATTAATCATACGATCAGGAATATTCTAAAACGATACTGTACGTTTGTTCAATTACGAAAGGCTCTCATGTGAGATACATTTTAATTGGGGAAGATTTTCATAAGAATTACATGTTTTGTTTTCTTATTGCATTTCCATGCTTTACGTGCAAAACTGTACTCACAGATCAAATTCTCTCTTAACAACAACATGCAATGCATAAAGCATAAGAGGATATGTTCACTTGTTCAAGATCCTGGCACTGCTTTTCCAATCAAGGTTACCCATTCCAGAAATAATGCCTCAATCATACTGTAAGTCTGTCACCATTTGTAAAATCTCTGAACTGCTGTCATCACCTGTGGATACAAACACACCCAGCACTAAATCACGGAAACATGCTCCACAAAACATCATGTCAATCCCTATAGTTTATCAGGCTGAAAAATTAATCTCTACCATCAACATCAAAAGAAAAGGATGAGGGTGTGTCTAACTGTGAATCATAAAATTAGAGCCACACCAAAAGTTATTGTTTCGCTTGACAACAAATAATTATCTTCTGTATTTTTCATAGAAATGGTTGTGGGAAATCATGCTACCCAGTCCGTTTCTAGTATGTACAATGGGTTTGAAGTGAGGGGGTAGAATAGTTGCTCTGCCCATTTGGTGCTACAGGTTTAGTAATAATTACTGTTTCTGTGACCGCACAAAACCAAGAACCTTTCCCTAGAATGTATTTGCATGTCACAGCCCCTGTGACTGCGACTGCCATAGTACTTTGCAGTAACTATAGGTGGTGCTAGTGTGTCCTTAACCTACATCCAATGCACAGCATTCCAAGGTCATTGATACTGTACAAAACAGTATTGCTATTGTACTGTTCTGTGTAAAGTAACCCACAAGGGACATATCCTTGCTCAAATAAAGCAACCTCAGAGCTCTGAGAATCCAGCAGAGAGGTAATTGCAGCCACTCAATGAACTAGTCTCCACCTGGAGTAATGAGAGCTCTGTAAAAAGCCTGATGTGAGAAACAGGAGACAGATTCCTTAGCTCACATTTGGGCTGACAGAAAGAGAGTGGAGAAGCCTGCACACAGACACCGTCTTGAGCACAAAGGCTGTGGTGAGATCAAGACACCCAGACACACAGAGACCTATATTTCCTGGACACAGAGGACCCAGGAACCTAAGAGACTGACATGGAGGACCGCCTGCTTAAGGTACTTCCTGAGACTTTAGGGTGATAGGTTGGTAATGGGAATATCCATCCAGTCCTGCAGATAGGGTCTGGGAAAGAACGTTAGCCCTTACAAAGGGATAGGGGTTTGTTATTTTGTTGTTTTAGTATGTTTTGCTTGGATAAAGATAAGAAGGAAAACACCTGGGCACTGCGGATTTCTGCTTAGAAAATTTATTGTGAGCCAAAAAGTATGACGTTTCGGCCTCAAGGGCCTTTCTCAAATGCAAATGGCATATAGACAAACAACATTAAAAGACTTCTTAAATAGACCCCACCACATGTGTTCATAATTGTCACTGATTATCCTCCATCTCTGATTGTCCGTCGCTTCTAGTGATGCCTGGGCTGCTTTTTCCTCTCATTCGTTGTATCATCCTTTCCATTAGATCTCGCGATATCTGTGACGTAATCACAAGGCGTCTTCCAACCTCCTGCTGCTATGATGCGGATGACGTCATCACGTTTCTTGTCCGACGTCGTCCCGCCTCCTGGGGGCTCCATTTTGCCCTTCCTCTGATGCACTTCCTTCAGTCACTCCAGATGTGTGGCGGAGCTAATGATCCCTTTCATGCTCCGTGGTGTGTCCTCAGCAATGGGACCTCCCCTTCACTCGTCATAACTCCTCCTTAGTGTCTCTTTGTAAGGCAATCCCCTGCCTTCTCCAGGATTTGTATCCTCAATGATCGAAGTCTCCCCTGTGTACCTCCTATACAGGGTATTTAGTGAATAAAGAGGGGTTTTAGAGAAACATCCATTTTGCCCTTTGCATACTAGGGAGGACTCAGTGTACAATATTCAAACCCTGAACAAATTAAAATCTGCATTTTCATTAAAGATGCTTAGCATTTATTTAAAATAAAAAAAACTCCATAGGGGTAAAAAATATATAATATATCCCATATGAGCAGAAATACAAACCAAAACATTAATTTAAGACTTCCAGCAGCAGCAGGTACCAGGTCACCTCTCAGTGAGGAAGCAACCTAGGGATAGATTATCATTGAGCCCTCTTGGAAAAAACGTATCTAACGTAAATATCCAGAAGGCTTCACGTTGCAATAACAGGGTATTCCTGTCCATCCCTGACAAGCTATTTTTTACTTGTTCGATACCCATTATTTTGAGTGAGGTTACGGAATGCCTAAATTCCCTACAGTGTCTAATCAATTCAGTTTCTTCAATTGCGTTATTGATCTTGCTTTTATGCTCTATATATCTTGTTTTCAGCATGAGTTTCGTCTTACCTATATAGCTCAGACCGCAGGGGCAAGTAATCTCATAAATGACAAACAAAGTTGTACAAGTTATCCTCCCTTTGATTTTGTATTTCTTCCCACTCCTAGGGTGGGTGAATTCAGTACCCGTATTAAGGCTGTTGCACACTGAACAGTTGCCACAACGGTAGCAACCAGACCTTAGAGTGTCCAATAAATGGGGTACAGTGTAGGCTTCCTTTTTGTCCGCACTGATCAAAAGATCTTTAAGATTTTGTCCCCTCTGGTATGCAAACCTTGGTTGTAATTTACAGGCCTCCTTATGAATACTGTCACTATTTAGGACCTTCCAGTGCCTCAAAATGCTCTGTCTTATTTTATTTTGATTTGATAAATTGGGGAGTGCAGCATCATCCCACTGTTCTGTAAGTATTGCCTGGATAAAGAAACATGCTCAATAAAGCCAAGATATAATTTCACCCAAATTGGACTCCATTATTTATACCTCTGCACACATCTCTTACAAGTATGTAAAGATGAAGTCTCCGGGCTGGAAATTCCTCCTTGAGGCTCCCTCGGGGGAACCAAAGCCGCATTGTGGCATGGTTTACCACTGTGCCAATCAGTGAGTAGAGGGGTGAGGGTAGTTGCTCTGGGGAGGGTGGGTAGGCCTCCGTGGTGGGTAGAGGGCGTGGGGGAATATCCCCTTAATTACTCTAGTGGTTAACAACCGCTAAGGTGATAAAGGGGTTAGTAGCCAGTAGTTACAGACAAGACAACGAGGATTCTAAGGCTTGCCTTAAACTAGCCCGGTTACTAGCTTGCCTTAAGTACCTTAAACTAGCCCGGTTACATGCTGGGTACATGCTGGGTGTAACCTGGCTAGTTTAAGGAAAGTTTAAGGCATTTCTGCATTGACTAATGACCCATCGGATTCAGTTTGAATGGGACTGCCAGGGACCCCGCTATTAATCTGATGGGCCATTAGTAAATGCAGAAATGCCTTAAACTTGCCTTAAACACGACCCAGAATGTACCCAGCATGTACCTGTTTTTTTTTGGCGATTGCCACTGGTTTATGTTAGAATATCCGTCGGCACTACAGTATAAATTAAAAAGAAATAACTAAAAATTAAATATATGGACTAGGTATTGATCGTAGGATTATACACTAATAGTCATACTCATAATAGTTTATATCAAATTATGAGAGTAATATTCAAACATTGAAATATTATTGAGAGTAGAAAAAACATATATGTATTGTCAACAATGAGAAGGAATCACTTCAAAAAATGTTTCAACTCCCAATCAATGTTCATAAACCTGGGAGCTAATGTCCCAAGTGTATAAATCCAATGCATCTCGCGACAATTGAGGAGAGATTCCCTATCTCCTCCTCTAGGAGGACTTTGTATGTGTTCAATAGCACTAAATGAAAAAGTGCTAGTTGATCCCTTAGGACAATTGGTGAAGTGACGAGCGACTGGGAACTTATCTTTGTTTTTAATTGTTCCCTGATGTTCACTTATCCTTATCTTGAGAGTTCTTATAGTCCTTCCAACATAGCTACTCCCACATTCACATTTCAAGATATAAATAACATAATTGGTGTTACATGTCATGAAAGTGTTGATCTTATATCTTTGACCAGTATGTATATTTCTCAGTGATTTGATGGGTGACGCATATCTTCAAAAATTGCAGGTGCCACACCTAAAAAAGCTACTGGGAATGTTGGTGTTCTTTATTTCCTTGAACATGAACATGCTTGGTGAAAGATGGCTGCCTATAGTCTTCGCTTTTCTATATATATTTCTTGGATTTAAGCGGGTGAATGTGTCTAGAGCTTTATCTAAATGGAGAACATCCCAATGTTTATTATTATTATCTGTTTAGATAAAGATCTTCCCTTTTTCTTTTCTTTGTTTAACTTTTTCCTTTTATTTCCCTCCCCTTTCCCCCCTCCCCTCCTTCCCTCCCTCTTTTCCTTTCCCCTCTCTCCCCCACCCAATCTTCTCCCCCCCACCCCCCTCTCTTCCCCACCCCCCCTCTCCCCTTTCTTTCTCCACTTTTCCTATTTTTTCATTTTTCTCTTTTTGCTTCATGGATCTGGAGACCTATTTACATTTCTTGTATAATATGTTACCATTTTTATATATTGTGGTGCATTCAATTGAAGATAGGATTTGTGTTCTACATCCTTTTAGCAATCTCTTTGTGTCCATTTTTCAAAGTGTTAGTTTTTATATTAAGCCCATGTATCTGTTACTGGGGTTTTCACACCTTTACACTTCAGAGTTTACTCTTCTAGTCATATCTTTTTGGTATGTATGGGATCAAGAGGTACCTGATATACTGTGTATTATAGATGTTAATGTTTGTTAACCATTTCAGATTAACAGCGGGGGTCCCTGGCAGTCCCATTCAAACTGAATGGGACTGCCAGGGACCCCTGCTGTGTTAATCCTATGGGTCATTAGTCAATGCAGAGATGCCTTAAACTTGCCTTAAACTAGCCAGGTTACACCCAGCATGTACTCAGCATGTAACCGGGCTAGTTTAAGGCAAGCCTTAGAATACTCGTTTTCTCGTCTGTAACTATGTATTTTGCTACCAATGGAATTCATTCATTCATAGATTAAATACAATATAATAGTGTCTATTCGTATTGGAGTTGAAATGTTTTAATAATCTTTATTATATCTATACAATATGAGAATTATAATATCAAATTATGAGAATCATATATAATATAACATCTTTTCATGTTTTCATTATTACACTATACAATTATTATCATTATTTCTGTTCCCCCTGTTACTCTGCTGTTTTGCAAGATGTTTTTTATTTCATAGTTATACCTATGATAGTATTGAAGTTCACATTAGGATGTAGATAGATCATACACAATTTGATATATTTCATGGGTAAATGAATATATGTTTTTGCCCGTTATCCATATACATCCTAATCCTTTAATTTCCATTCCAGGTTGTTCGCTGTTTTTAATTACTTTTTTACCAACATATTGTTCATTTCAGGAGCAAGATACTAATTATGTTTTTTGTCTGTCTGTCTGTTTATTTGTTTAGAAATAGCAGCTGTTATTTACACAAACCCCCGGCCCAATGATGTGTGACCCCGAGCTTACTTCCCATTGGATATTCACATCTGCCAATTGGGTTGTTTCAGCCGGTTTCGCGCCACTGCGGTGACGCGTCACACATCAGATGGAGGCGGGTGGACGTCTATATTAGCTGTGAGAGAAGCGTCATACAAACACTCTTTGACAAAGGGCTGTTGCCCGAAACGCGTTAGAGATTTGACCTGCCATTGTACCATGATGTCTACCATGGATTAAAGTGCTTTTAATTCTATATTAATTGGTGTTTAGCCCCCATTCTTATTCTGTGCTCCGCTTTTTTCCTTGTGGAATCCTCCTGCTGTCCTGTTCATTAAGCATGATGCACGCCGACGGATCAACCGCCTCAGAACTGTGAGTACTCCTCTCCTTCATACAATTGATTGGAGGATTATTTATTTATTATGGAACGAGTGCCATTCTCCAGGGTGACGACATAGGATAGTGGTATTCTTTCAGAAATCTGTTTGTTTACATTTGACTCTAGCCTTGGAGTTCATACACCACTTGTCCCCACATAAATGAGTTAAATAAAGGCACATTGGATTTCATGAGACTCACGAGGCTGGATAAAGGTGGTTCCCCTTATTTATGATCATCACTCTTCAAGACATGATTGTATTATAGTGTCTCAATATTGCTGAGCACCGAACTTTGCAATCTTTCCTATTTTTGTCTATCACGTGAGATGGCAAGACAGAAGAGTGACGGGGGATGCACTGATGGAGGTTATCGGTCTAGGGCAGAGTCCTCAATGAGTTATTCAAGGAATACACAACAATCGCAAAAAAATTTTGCACTCTTCCCAAAAAACGCCAAAGAACCAGGAGAGGGAAAAGAAACAGACGGAAGACAAAAACCTCCCAAGAGAAAGAGGAACTCATAGAAAATACAATTGTTAATAATGTTATAAATCTATCAGGAGAGGAACTGTCAGCAGCAGAGATATCTCTCTCAAACAAGGGTCTCCAATACGCACCTACTATGGACTTCAATTTATTCGATATGGCGATCGATGTCCATAAGTTCGTGCGTAAATTAACTTTAAAAAAAAAAATTCATCATGGTTGTTATCTAGATAGTTTTCTGCTGAATGTAGACACTTCCGACCCACTCCCTGAGGGGGATCATCTTTCTGATTTATTACCATCTGGTCCAGCTGCCCATCACTCCCCCCGTGGCTCGTCTTTCTTCCTTCAGGGATTTTTGTACCCTGAGGGATATGGATGATCTCTGGGGTAAACAGGGTGGACAGCTGGACATTTCAACCACTCAATCTTTCAGTGAGTGGAGTTCTCATCTTAAGAAAGGTTCCATTTTCTATCCCACATTTGCAAATGGTCCTTACATCACTATGTTTGAAAATTTAGTGATTAGAGATCATCGTCTATTGTTGCAGGGGTTCTCTTTTTTTACAGGGTTTGTCAGTCAGGACAATCTCAGCAAGGAAGAAAGGTTGGCAATAAAATTGTAAGGTCCCGCGCTGCAAGGACTCCCACTCTCGGCTCCCCCTTACCTTCTTCCTCCGCTGCCCTGAATCCCCGGCAGCATTCCTCTGCCGTCAGCGTCACCCCCGTGGCTGCTCCCTCACTTCTGGGTCGCGCGCGTCATCCTGACAGGCGCGCGGACCCAAGCCTCTCTTACCTGGTGTCCGGAGCCTGGTCCCGCCTCCTCGATTCAGGCATGTGCTTTCCAGCCCCAGCTCGACCGCGTCCGCCCCCAGGCTTCTCTCTTCTATCAGGGTTAACCCCTGGACCGCACCTCCGCTCCTCCCTTTCCCCTGATAGGTCCCAGCCCACTATTTAGCCTGGTATCCCCATTCCTTCAGTACTCTGCATAGCTACTGTACCTTGGTGCTGTCTGCTTCTGCTTGGCTCTCTTGTGTTTCAGTCCCTGCTCCTGTCCCTGGGTATTCTGCTGACCTCCCTGGATTTCGACCTTGGCTTTGAACTTAGACCACGCTGCTCTCTGGACCCCTCGGATTTGGCTTTTGACCCTCTACCTCGCTGTCTTCTATATCCCTTGGACTCGGCAAACGGACCTCTACGACACAGCTCTCTCCTCTCCTTGACCCAGGCTTACGGACACTCTACCACGCTCCTCTCTCTACTCCTAGACCATTGGCTTACGGACTTAACCCTTCTACGTCGGATTTGGCAAGTACCGAACTATTCTATTTTTGTTCCCTGGACCAGCTACACTACTTCCACACTCCGGCCGCGCCCCCATTTACTGTTAGGTGTGTGGTATTTGTCCTTTCCATCTCAGTCCCGGGGCCTCGTCTGGCTTGTGGGCAGGCCGAGCGGTACAAAAATCCCTTCAAAATAATTCTGCATTGGTTTTCAAGGGTGCAGATAGGAAGGGAGCGGTGGTAGCGCAGAGTAGGACGGATTATCTCAGGGAGGCTTACCGCCAACTTGATGATGTTTCCTCCTACTCTGTACTCCCAAAGGATCCAACCAATGCATGTTTGAGTTCATTACTGGACCTGTTAGATCTAAGTAAATAACGAAAGTACTATCCAAGGATGAAGTGGGTTTCATTCTCAACCCAACCACAGTCATCTCTATCTTCTACCATCTCCCTAAGATCCATAAGACATTGGTTGACCCACCTGGCTGACCAATAGTCTCTAGTAGTGGATCTTTGGGAGATGGACTCTCACGCTATATAGATATGTATTTACAACCATATGTTAGACAACTGCATCTTTCGTCCTTGACTCTGGTGACCTGCTGATGCAAATTCGGCAAATAGGGTGGAAAAAGTGCTACATTTGGGTAGCGCTGGATGTCAACTCTCTCTATACAGTAATTAGACATGACCTTGAGTTGGCAGCTGTACAGCATTTTATAGAAGGTCCAACAAATTCTTGATTTAATACAACCTTCATTGTGGAAGCAATCACATTTTTACTAACACAATTATTTTTTGTTTGAGCACAAATTTTATTTACAATTAAAAGGCATGGCAATGGGGATGAGTTTCACCCCCTCTTATGCTAATTTATTTATGGAGCGGTGGGAATCACAATTTCTTTATAGTAGCACCAATCACTTTAGAGATAATATTATTTTTTACAAACGTTATACTGTATATTGATTTAATTTTGATTTGGAAAGGAGATGTTAACACGCTACAAACATTTTTTGAGTATGTTAATAATAACACTTATGATTTGAAATTCACTTTTAGTTTTAATATGCAACAAATTAAATTCTTGGACCTCCTACTTTATGTAGCTCTCAACCAACAAATACAACCAGATACCTTCAGGAAGGAAAATGCAAGGAATTCATTCCTGAGGGCAGACAGCTGTCACCCACGGTAATTAATGTCAGGGATTCCACACTGAAGGGATTCCGTGATCGGTCTGAGGAGCTGAAACAAAGATTTGTAGAGAGGGGTTACACACCCGAGTCATTACAAATTGCTATAGATTAAGTTTCCAATATGGATAGGGAATCCCTTATTGGTACTATGGAGTCGGGATGAAGAGGGCTGACGAGAGAAGGGGAAGGGGGACCAAAATGGACAATCCTGATCTGCCACTCAATACAATAAATGGAGCTATCTGGTTAAAGCAATTTTAGCCAAGCATTGGAACCTTCTACAGATGGACGCAGGTTTAAAAGAATATGTTGAACTGGGCCCCAAGTGTGTTTTCCGTAAGGCCAAGACAATAGCGGGATATGTTTCACACAGTGATATATCAAAGAATAGACAGAATAACAATCTTGAACAATCTTGAAACCAAGGGCTCATTCTGTTGTGGGGCCTGCAATGTATGCAGGTACATGAAACCGTCTCAATATTTATTTTCCCACAGTCCACATTAAAAGTACAGAATTAATAGTTTTATTAACTGTAATTCTAATTTTGTTATTTATCTACTTAAGTGTGGCTGTGGGAAGAGATATGTGGGAAGAACTACGAGAAACTTGCAAACTAGGATACAATAAAACGTTAGATTAATTAAGAAATGTGACCTTTCACATCCTGTTTCAAATCATTTTTCTGAATGCACAGATGGAGGAATTAGTAACTTTAGCTTCATGGGGATAGATAAGATTATACAGAGAGAACGAGGGGGAGATATGATTAATCTTCTTGCTCGCAGGGAATCACAGTGGATATTCCTGTTAAAAACAAGAGCCCCTGAGGTATGAATATTGAATGGAATGTGGGACATTTTCTTAGATAATCATGATACCGAATGTGCGAAGGACTTTTTCTCTCCCCATATATCTATATCATTTATGAAGCCAAATTTATGATGATCAATATGCAATTTAAGATTTTCTCTTTTCTCCTTTTTCACATATGTGCGATTTAAGATTCTCTCTCTCTTTATACTTGTGCGATGTAAGACTCTCTCTGTATTTTTGTATCCATGCGACACAAAATTTTACTTGTTTTTGATTTTTCACTCTCTTTCATTAACAAAGTCAGTTCCTTGGGGAGTGTTCCCACACCATATGTTGGGTCAATACCTTTGGACGACTGGTTGTTGATGTTTCAATGTATGTGTAACGGGTATTCCCCCACCCAATCGCATATAGAGTGTATGTGAGGGGAAACCTATATGTTACCAGGTGTGGTGCAGTACCTGTTAGGCTCACAGGAGGTCTGAGCCTCCGCTAGTGAGAGCCTGGGGTGGATCCTCTGGAATGATCTTATAATTACAGCGCCTCCACCTGTGCAGGATTCTAGGAGTGTAGAATGTCCCCTACACAGGACCCACATATATGAACCACATACACCAAGGTATATATAACACAGGTTTACTTGCGCAAAAAAAATAACATCACATCACATCATACTGTATAGCAACACAGCCATGTTACCCCCTGCCACTAGCTGGCAGCTATAACCTTGCCCCTAACTGGGCTATACCTTTACACCCCCTTCCCAACCCCATGTCCAAAGAGTCCAAGCCCACCCAAGTGTGTGAACAGGCCTGTCACATGTGAGGAGCAAGTTAAAGTTGGTGCACATGTGGAAGGTTGTAAATACCTGCCCAGGTGTCTCTACACCTGGGTGTCTTCGCAAAGGGTCTACTGGCGCCGCTTGGTCCAGCACTGATCTGTACCTCCGCGTGGGATGGGGTCCCGACGGACGTCCCACCGTAAGGACAGTCTCTGGATCAGCAACACAGCTTACAGGAACATGCAGCAAACCCTTTCACTGGGTCCCTGCACTAAAGAACTACACAGGGTCTCTCCCTGCTCTAAGGAACTGCATAGAGTCTCTCCCTGCTCTAAGGAACTGCACAGGGTCTCTCCCTGCTCTAAGGAACTGCACAGCTGAAGGGGCACAGGGTCATTACCTAAGGGCCTGTCCCTGTGAACACGCACCCTCACTAGTGGGGAGTCAAGGCCTCAGCTCTAGCCTGGGGATTTCTGGCCTAGGGCAGAAGCTCGCAGCTCTCTGCCCCCCTTCCTTCTCCCACTGTCTCCTTAGCCTGACTAACTCATGTGCTTCACAGTCTGCTTCCTGACTCTGTACACAACAATGTATCCTTCTCCAGCAGGAGAAGTTGCAAGCTCTATTGGCTGTCTGGCTGCCTGTGACCAAGGTGAAAGTGCAGTCCCCAGAGGCTGCTGGGAATTGTAGTCCTTTATGGCCCTCTTTAACATTGGGGACACATATGCGCACTATAATGGCTGCCGCTGATCGCCATGGAGCCTGTGCAAACCTGTAATGGCCGCCGCATCGCCCTAACTGCACATGCATGACTTCAAGGGGTCCTTTCTGCCTCCCTACACTTTCCTGCGCTAGGTGTAATGGCCGCCGCGACTGCAAACGTGCACCGCGAATGCGCAAACGCGCACAAGATGGCGACGCCCTGTCACTGATGCCGCCGGGAGCTGCGATCGCCCCTGCAACTGCCTGACATGGTGCGGGGGTACCCGCTACTCTGCGCAGGTGAGGAGGGCCAGGAGGGACCCTGCTACATATGATTCAGGATTTTCCTTTCATTATATGATTAAGATTTTCTAATCTTCTCCATTATTCTTTATGTCTCTCTCTTGTGGTGAAAAAATTAAACTAAAGACATATAATCAGCGCTCAAACCTATAAACCCTAACCTATATACTAATTAAAATAAATAGGTGCTCTACAAACAAAAGGGGATCCCCTTTATGGGAAACCCTACATGTGATCCCTCACAGACTATTTTGATAGAATGGGGAATGGCTGCCTTAGGAATATAACAAGCCTATCCACAAGGCATGTATACAGAGCATGAACAACAAAAAACAAAAAAACACAAAGAACATACAATACAAACAATGATTCCCTGGCGCACTGACAGATATTAAACCTGACAGGAGAATGCAGTCCCATGAATCAAATGATGATAAAGGATGAGATCCACAGTCCACAATGTCCCGTTCCTTTTAGCTTGGAGACTTGTCTGGAAATGAAAACAAAACAAGCATTGCGCAGAACCCTATGGTCAGTTCCGTACACCCCCACCGTTGCTAGCTACTTACTTAAAAGTAGATAGAAATGGGCCTCAAAAGGTTTCTTTACTCTCCTCACGGTTGGCTCCGACTTATTTCTGCTGCTGGTGACGTGATCCTTACTTCCAGCGTCAGCACCACCATAGACCGAGTGGAAACAAGAATGGGCGCCAATAGTGTAATACCATAAACATTTATTGCTAAAATAACAGGGTAAAAAACATGCACTCACATGCCGTAATGCCCTATGCGTGTCCTAGAATGTGCCGTCCGCTTACATGGGAGGATGCCGAGGGATTGCAGGAGGAGGCTGGAGTCGGCGTGGATCCCCGCTTCGTGGCCGTGACTCGGAGCGCCTAGTCTCTCCTCCGATGACGTTCCCCGCCAATCAACCTTTTCTCCTCTCAATGGGTATGCACGTAGTAGCACGTCCTGGAAGCTCCACCCTACGCGCGTTTCGTGACTCTGACGTCACTTCTTCAGGGATAATGGAGCCGTGGGGGCACTGAAGGTTATTTGTACACTTGTGCATAGCTACCGAGGGATTCCCATTGGATAATTGTCATCACTGGGTACTCCTACTAATTGTCCACTTGTGAATGTTGAAGGGCAATTGTATACAGCTGACTTAACCACTTCATGCCTGGACAGTAACAAACACCTTATACATACACTCCAGCATAATTGTGAATCATATAAGTAGAGCACTTCGCAGTTGTAACTTAGATAAATTATTTTCAGATGACACAGATGTAGAACACATAGATGTAGACACTGAGAATTTAGATATTAAATATATAATTTAATACACTATTTAATAAAGTAGAAAAACTCCTCACACAAGAAATGAGGCAGATCTGGGAAGTGGTAGCATTGAGGAAATATATAGAGAATAAGAGAATACCAAGGGGACTTAGGGTCCTCAAGGTACCCACTCTAGAAACTGAGAATGAGATCTTTATGAAAGAGTGGAATAATCTCCTTGACACATGTGCATTCGGTTTAGTCAATTTATCTTTCCAGTACAGAACAAAATCCCTAGAAGTTTTGGATAAAGAGATCATTGAAATCCAAGAAAAATTGGGCCATTTCTCCGAACTCAAAGGGTACAAAGTACTAGATGAAAAAATTTCACAGAGAATAGAAAAATTGGAGAAAGAGGTCATTAGTTCAAAGCAGAAAAAATTCATTAGGGACAAAAAAGATTATGAACAGAATAGACAAAGAGACTGGAAAACTGAGAAAAAAGTTAACATTGTAGAAGATACATCCATAGTTGAGGTCAAATCCACACCGATTAATAGTAAAATGATATTAAAGGAAGATACCAAATCAAAACCAAAAAAAGACAATGATAAAATGGATAAAACAACAAATAAAAAGATGACATCTCAAAGACCCTACATGGGAGCTAGGCCACAAGCACCTGTAAGGGATGATCACCATAGATACCATGGCCCACCACGAGGAGGGTATTTTAATGGTAATGGTAGATATGGGCATCATGAGTACTACAATGATGGACCCAGAGAGTCATTTAGGGGTTATGATAATAGTGTATTTAGATCTAACAACAATTTCAGACCCTATAATATACCACCATTTGATCATGAGAACAATCAACATCAATTGTCTTTTTTAGACCACGACAGGGAATACGATTTCCCCTTATGGAAGAACAGCGAGATAGAAAACCCAGTGGGGAGGCAAGACACCCCCAGGTCGGCGAGACGCAAAAGAATAGAGGATTCAGAGGAAAAAGAGGCGGAAGAAGGAAAGAGAAAAAAATCAGAGCAGCCAAGCCATCGGTAGAGGTTAGCAATATATTCAATATCAGCAGTTATAGAACCACTGAGGTTGAAGAGAAAGTTTTGTCTAGAGGCCTTAATTTCGCTCCCTCTAAGGGACCAAACATGTTTGACCTATATATAGACACCCATAAATTTGCAAGACGATTAACATTAAAAAAGTACTTCATTAAAGATGCTATAAGTAGGGAGGTTATCCAGGACAATAATAAAAGCAGTGAGAATAGAGATATCTCCACCACTCAATTTAAAAGGCCCTCAGTGTTTTACCCCAAACACATTAAGGGAAATTTCTTAGAAACATTCACTGAACTGGTCATTCAGGATATGGAAAGGGCAACTAGTGAGTTTAAAATCCCTAAACACAATTTGAGTAAACTGGAAAAAGATGCAGTTAAGAGTTTAGAAAGCAATAAACAAATTGTAATTAAGTCTGCAGACAAAGGGGGAGGCATAGTTATCATGGACTCTGACTATTATAAGAAAGAGTCCTTGAGAATCCTAAGTGATGGAACCACATATAAAAAACTGCCGTGCAATCCATCTATAGAGTTTAAGACAGCACTCCAAGAATACCTGCACAATGGATTCTTGGATGGAAATATTTCCAAAAGCGAATTGGAGTTCTTGGATATACCACAGCCAAGGATTCCAATTTTCTATTTTATTCCAAAGATACATAAAGATCTTTGGAATCCCCCTGGACGCCCCATTATATCGGGGATAAAATCATTGACATCCAATTTGTCTCAGTTTATCGATTCTACTCTGCAGAAATATGTCCCCAAAATCTCGTCATTCCTAAGAGACACCACACACGTACTAAATTTGGTTAGGGACCTCAAATGGGAAGATCATTACATTTGGGTCACGTGTGACGTGATGTCTCTGTATACCGTCATTAATCATGACTTAAGTATCAGAGCAATTAGAAGGGTGTTAAATCAAGATGACAGTCTTGAACAGGGATTCAGAGAATTTATACTAGAGGGGATACGTTATATCCTTATGCATAATTATTTCAGTTACGACAATAGCTTCTTCCTCCAAATATGTGGCACCGCCATGGGTACAAGGTTCGCCCCCAGCTATGCCAACATTTTTATGGGCATGTGGGAGGAGGAGTATATCCAATCCGGCGGCCCATTCGGGGTGAACCTTGTACTATGGAAACGTTATATAGATGACGTGCTATGTATCTTGGGTGGAGGCACAGAAGATCTAGGGAAGTTCAAAACATATCTGAACAATAACAATATGAATCTAAAATTCACATTTAACACCAGCGCATCAAGTATAGACTTTTTAGATCTTACATTATTCATTGAGAAAGGGTCCATCGAGACCAAGACATTTTACAAAAAGGTAGATGCCAATACCTACCTTTTGGCATCCAGCCATCACAACCATAGATGGATTAACAATATTCCCAAGGGACAGTTCTTAAGAACCAAAAGGAATTGCTCTCAACCAGAGATATTTGAGATGCAGGCCAATGACCTTAAAGATAAATTCATCCAGAGAGAATATAATCCCAATAAGGTTGTGAGGGCTTTAGAGACTGTAAAAAGTGTCAATAGAGATGACCTTATTTGTATGGATAATAAGAGACCAAAACAATCAGATGGTGTTGAGTTTATTCCCTTTATTACCAAATACAATGGAATGTCTAATAAAATAACACAAATAATCAAGAAACATTGGGGCATTCTACAGGGTGATACAATCCTAAAATCAATACTACCCAAGCACCCTCAGATAGTTTTTAAAAAAGCTGACAATCTAAAACTTAAACTATCCCCGAGCTGTCCGTTCAATTCCATGAAAGCACATAATACAACATGGTTAAAGGAATTGGATGGATTTTTCACATGCGATAAATGCATTGGCTGTGGGTATAGCTCCAAATGTAATCAATTTCAATCTAATGTCACGGGGATCAAATTCCCCATTAAGTCTTTCATCTCCTGCAAGACTCCTTTTGTGGTCTACCTGTTAGAGTGCCCATGTGGACTACAATATGTAGGGCGAACAGGTAGACCATTGAAACGACGTCTTGCAGAACATGTTTACAATATTAAAAGGGGTCTGGAGACACACAGTGTCTCCAGCCACTTTTAAAGTAAGCATGGGCAAATCCTGAAGGGTTAATTTGCAAAGGGATTGAATGTCCCAAGCAGAATTGGAGGGGGGGTGATAAAATAAATCTTATATCCAGACGCGAAAGCTACTGGATATATACCCTTAAAACCATGACCCCGAGAGGACTCAATATTGAATTTGACTTGGCAGCATTCTTGAGGGATAGTTAGGTCTGTATACTACTGATATTGGATATTGCAAAACCAGGTTATCTGATTTTTTAAACCAATATATTCTCTTTCCACATCTGGGTCCTCTATGCTGGCATTGGCATGGAGTTAGCCTAATAGCTATCTTTCAAATTATAATTGCATCCAAAATCCACAATGTCGCTAGTTACTTTTTATTAATTATTTTTATATGCAATCAGCTTATTGATTTTTATTGATGTATTTTTATTAGATGTATTGGCATTAGAGTATACTAACTATAGCCTATACTGCCATTTTTATATGTATGATTCACAATTATGCTGGAGTGTATGTATAAGGTGTTTGTTACTGTCCAGGAATGAAGTGGTTAAGTCAGCTGTATACAATTGCCCTTCAACATTCACAAGTGGACAATTAGTAGGAGTTACCAGTGATGACAATTATCCAATGGGAATCCCTCGGTAGCTATGCACAAGTGTACAAATAACCTTCAGGGCCCCCACGGCTCCGTTAACCCTGAAGAAGTGACGTCAGAGTCACGAAACGCGCGTAGGGTGGAGCTTCCAGGACATGCTACTACGTGCATACCCATTGAGAGGAGAAGAGGTTGATTGGCGGGGAACGTCATCGTAGGAGAGACTAGGCGCTCCGAGTCGCGGCCACGAAGCGGGGATCCACGCCGACTCCAGCCTCCTCCTGCAATCCCTCGGCATCCTCCCATGTAAGCGGACGGCACATTCTAGGACACGCATAGGGCATTACGGCATGTGAGTGCATGTTTTTTACCCTGTTATTTTAGCAATAAATGTTTATGGTATTACACTATTGGCGCCCATTCAGACAAAATAAGTGAGGAGAATGATGAGAAGAGTGTATTAAGGGTCAAATACACTATGCAGGAAAATCACAATCTACTGGACAGTACAGGAGGTAAAAGTGTTGTTTAGGAAACTGCACTGTACCGCAAAAATTATTTATTCCTTGTCATTACAGAGCGTACCCCATGATACGGGACGTAAACAAAATTAAAAGAGTGGTCCAGGCCCAGGCATGGAGCGACAGCGGTGAGACTTTCCAGGATTGCATCTTCACTGACGAGTCTACTGTGTCGCTGGAGAGATTTGCAACCTTTGCATTCCACAAAAAAGGCCGCATATCTTTGAAGCCGCGGCCAAAACACCCCGTGAAGCTGCATGTGTGGGGTGCCATCTGTAGGTGTGGACCAGGATGCATTGTTATCTTTGAAGGTAAAATATATCAAATATAATGTAGCTTTATGCACTGTATTTTACTAGTGTAGCCTTACTGTATGCACTGCACTGTACTATTGTGCAGTTTTTTGAGCACTTTTCTTTTCTTGCTATAGGAATCATGAATAAAGCTTTCTTCCAAGACAACATTGTCCCTTAGAGAGTGCAATACATCACACGCGAGTTCCCGGATGGTCACCGTTTCTATCAGGACAACGATCCGAAGCACACCGCGTCAACAGCGCATATCCTTGAGTGCGGTATCAACTGGGTGAAGACGCCAGAGGAGTAAGTGCGGTAACCGTGTCTCATTTTCCCCCCACTGTTTTTACTGTGTACTGTATATCTTAAACTAATTGTCCTTTTTTTCCAATGACAGATCGCCAGACTTCAATCTGATCGAAATGGTCTGGCATCAGCTGAAGGACCATATCCGGAAAGTGGTGAAACCATCCAAAAAAGACGAGTTGTTGAAAGGCATAATGAGTTTTTGGAACGATGTACTCACCGTGGAATGCTGCAATAAATATATAGACCATATTGCGACTGTGTTGCCCATTGTGATCGCGCGTAATGGGCAAGCATCAGGAAAGTAGTACTGTACTGTAGTATTGTAAGTACAGTATGATACAGGTAAGTATGGCACATATTTTTTCGTTCCTAATAGTCAGAGTATACAGTAGGTACAGTTTTTTCTTTACAGAGAGAGCAGCACCAACCACCTGGATACATAGTATTTAACAGTAGTCAGAGTATACAGTAGTTCCAGTATAGACTAGTTTGACAGTAGTACAGTAATTGCCTACTAACTGCTCAATTTTTTTCTTTCCAGAGAAAGCAGCACCAGCCATCTACAGTAGTACTACACATCACACAATGCCATAATACAGTACGCACATAATCGCACTAATTTTTTGTTTTCTTGTCGTTTCAGGAAATAAGGGTGGCCTGGGGGGAGGTGGGGTGTTGTGTCCAGTCTAATCTGTTGGTACAGTAAAATGTACAGTATATAAACAGCAGTAATGTTGTACACAAACCTCTCCTCTCTCAATGAACTAATGTACTGTACACAGAATAAGGAACAAGATAAAGACGGAAAAAATTATATTACTATATATACTGTATATATATTATACATTACAGTATATATTATTAAATAATATTCTTATAAATGTGCATTACTTAAGTTTATCCATGTTTTGCAAATGTTTTCTAAATGTTTATCCAATTTCAATCTGCCAGAAGAACTTAATAAAGACTGCATTATGTATTATTCATGATTATTTTTATATTTGTATTTTTTGGTTCCTGATAAAATAAAAGAAATATTTATTTACATTCCTGCTAATCATAATCATTGACAACACCCACCCCTACAGTACTCCAATGAAAAAGAATGAATGACAAAACAACATGAGTCAGTTACTGGTTTTTTTAACTCTCAATTCTCACAATGCTGTGCAAATCAGATTTACATTTCAAAATCGAGAAGGGATTTTCCAAAGCGTTACTGTAAAGAAAGCCTCAAAGGGTTTGGGGGGAGGGTGGGGTGAGTCATGTGCAGTAATCAGCTAGCTCCCATCTCAAAGAGGATTTGACGCAGGCGCAGTGAGGCTTTGTAGCTCGGCCATGGACGGATTAAGAACACAATGGCAATATTCAGAAAATTAACGACTCTGTGGAGGGGGGTTGGGTGACTCATGCGCAGTAAGCAGCAAGCTCCCATCTCAAAGAGGATTAGTGTACACGCAGGCGCAGTGAGGCGATTGACGCTCGGCTAGGGACGGATTAAAAACAATGACTAACTTCAGAAAATGAATGACTCTGTGGAGGTGTCTGTCGATAAGAGCTTGTGTGTGCGTGGATGAGGGATGAAGGATTAGTTGTGCAGCAGTTCAAAGAAATTACATAGAGTAGAGTACAGTACAGTAATTTCAAAAGGCAGTTCATCATAATACTGTAATGTGATCCCTACACCACCAAATACTTTACATAAAAAGCACACAAATCAACCATGTGCAGGCAAACGCACAGATTGAATATCGTAATATCAAGATTGTTTTTGCAGGCTTGTGGATAAAATAACAGTTAAAAATCATAATTAAATCTTTTTTTTATTGGGGCACTCAAGCAAGCAGTGGTGGGTGAAGTTACAGGCGCATGAGCAGGAATCAACTAGCTCCCATCCGAAAGAGGATTACACAGGCGCATAGAGAGGTGATGCTCTGTGCAAATCAAATTCAAGAAGGGATTTTCCAAAGCGTTGCCGTAAACAAAGCCTCAAAATTCCCATCTCAAAGAGAATAATACGCAGGCGCAGTGAGGCTTTGTAGCTCGGCTATGGACGGCTTAAGAGCACAATGGCAAGATTCAGAAAATTAACGACTCTGTGGAGAGGGGGGGTTGGGTGACTCATGCGCAGTAAACAGCTACAGTAGCTCCCATCTCAAAAAGGATTACACACATGCACAGTGAGGCTTTGTAGCTCGGCTATGGACGGATTGATAAAGAACACAATGGCAAGATTCAGAAAATTAACGACTCCGTGGAATTTCAAATCCTTGAGCTAGCGTTCGTGGGGGTGGGGGCTACAGGGTACAGCTGCATGAAGTTCAAAGCTAAAGACATACTTTAATTTCAAAAGGCAGTTCATCATAATAATACACCCCCAAATACAGTACGTAAAAAGCACACAAATCAACCATGTGCAGTCAAACGCACAGGGTCGCAGTCAAAAGCTACAGCACAGATTGAATATCGTAATACAGTAAGATGGTTTTTGCAGGCTTGTGGAGAAAAAAAAAAAAATTACAACAACATTTTTTTTTAAATTTTTTTGATCACTCACTCAAGCAAGCAAGCAGTGGTGGGCGAAGTAACAGGCGCATGCGTAGTAATTACCTGCTGTCAAGCAGGAATGTGATTGAAACCAGACACACGTTCAAAGGAATGGTATGGGAGAGATGTACTGCATTGTAGAGAATATAAGAAATTGAAATACCCTGCAGTGCAGTTAATTATCCTGAGCGAGGGGAGAGCGCTGTATATGCCGAAATGTGACACTGTAACAGTACTGTACACGCCTACTGTCGCGGCCAAGTTTATTCGAGCATTTGCCCGGTCTAGGCCGCGACAGAAACCGATCGCCCTCCGATCGGGGCTTCCCCCTCTCCTCTCCGGGTCCGCCGGGTCCCTCGGAACCCCCCACCGCCGCTCCCACATCGCGGGACACCAGGGCTCCCTCAGGGAGCCCTGGGCACGCGTGCAGGGGGCGCAGGCACCCGATGACGCGTGACCGCGCATCGGTGACGCGCGGCACGCCGAGGGGATTCGGCTAGCAAGCCGGGACATCTCCCGGCTTGCGGAACTAGCTGCAGTCAAATTAAATGTGTCGCCACTGTATGCGTTTCAACAATTTTCAAATGAGACATACTGTACAGCAGTACAGCACTGCAAATGCATGTATACTTTAAATATGCAAATTTACAATTACTGCGCGCGCACACACAGACTGTGTACTGACGTAGGTTGAACCGCGGAGGTATTAGACTTCCAAGACAACAGCTCGCAAACGCCCCCCTGAGTTTTTACACGGCATTGCAGTATTGCAGGCGGCGAGAATAAAATGCTAAAATGACGAGCGCTAAAATAACGCAGTTCACTCCGGGTGAAACAAACAGAAAACCGCACCTAACCGGGATAATCTGAGAGCCGCGGATCTAGCCGACTTAGACTCAGATCGGCCGCCACTGTATGCGATTACTGCATTGTGAAAGTAAAGGTACTTGTTATTTTACATCCAGTGTGTATATCATTGTATTGGTGTCCTGTGAGGGGCAACTCCCACCTCGTTGGGATCCACCCCAGGTCGAGGCGCTGCATCAAGTAGAGGTAATATATCACCTCAAGCTCTCCGTGGCAGAGGCTCAGGCCCTGCGAGCCAACAGGTTAAAAACAGCATTAGTAGCCTTTCTGTGTTCAAGGGGAAACAGGGCTACACTTACATTCAGAGAGTCCCTGCCAGAAGGCTGCTAATAAGGCTTAATCATTCCACCCAGTCTCTGCGGCAATGGTCCTTAATTCGAGAGCGTACCTTGCGACAGACCTATTATCCTGTGAAATATGGAAGAGAGCGGAAGCAGCAGTGACCTTTCAGCCTGGGGTATCAAAAACCTGTTTAAAGTCCTGTTTAAAACGTGCAAAGTTTTGCGTGAGTTCAGGTCTTAGCTCCCATGCCAATGCGTCCCCGGTAAGCAGAGCAATAATGTATGCCTCTTTTGATCTATCAGAAGAAAAACGTGAAGGAGTTAATTCGAATTGTATGTCACATTGATTGAGGAATCCTCTACAGCCATGGGGGGTCACCCACATAATGATTGGGTGTAGGAATATGGGGTTCCAGGGGTATGGGTATCTCTGAGGCAGGAACAGAGAAAGTTGCTGGCCTGATAATTCTAGACTGGGGCTGACATACAGACAAGGTGGAGATGGTCTGTGTAAGAGAATCTATCTTATTCTCAAAATATTGGAAGCGCTCAGCAATAGAGGCTAAGGCTTGGCCCACCACAGGGTGGTCCACGTTCGTTTGGCTAAGCATACTGTAACACTTGTGCTCATCACAAACAAGATGGGACCCCAGTACTGAGGTGGGAAAGTACAAGACAATGCACCCACAGCAGCGGGACCACACCAGGAGGGTGGATAGTCAGTGTAGCCGGGCCTGGGTTGGAGAGATTGGGTTAGTGAGAATACTTGTCAAGATCCAGGGGCGGAGCCAGTGGGATGGTAATGTCTGTTTGCCGTGGTCTAGGGTTAGAGCCTGGAGAGGTCTAGATTGTCCGAAAGTCGAGGTCAGGGATGGACATGTGCGGTTAGTCAGAGGCAAGCCGAGGTCTGGGATGGAGAGGAGCGGGTAGTCAGAGGCAAGCTGAGGTCTTTATCCAGAGGGGGTCCTATGATCAGGCCAGGTCGGTACACAGAAAGCAACAGAGAAACAGCAGCAAAGCACTAGCAAGGTAGTAGCAAGGCAAAACAGTACGCAGGAACACAAGGTCACAAGAGTTATGATCAGCAATGACTTTGAGCATGAGCAGAGTATAAATAGGAAGTAGGAACCAATGGGACAGGAGGCGGAGTGGAGGCGCGGCCCCAGCGGGAGCCGCGATAGGCTGCAGGAGACAAGTGCCAAGGAGTTAGTTGCCGCACAGCTGGGGAGTGGTGCACAATGTCACGTGAGATTCTCTCGTGCGTGGCGCATCGGGGGGGGGGGGGCAGAGCCAAGCTCCGTGTCAGTCCTAAATGAGCTACGCGTACGTGCACGCTCTGTAAGCAGAGCGGGGTTGTGCGCATGCATTGGTGCCAGTGCGGAGCTCTGTGCAGGCACAGGTAAGGAGGGAACACGTCACAAAGGATGTGTTCCCCCGATTCCTTACAGGTGTGTGCCCGTTGGAAGGGGCCAGAGTGGGCCGTGACTACGGGGTGGTTCCCAGACCCCGAGCAATTGAGTGCCTCGATAGCCCACCTCGAAGAAGGGCAATTTAATATGTTCACGTTGGTCTTGTCCTCCTGGCCTGAGGAAAAACTGGTAGAGGCCCACTAAGAGGGGTGCAGATCCAATCCTGGGCCGGGAGGTGTTGGGGCTGATGATGGGAGCCTGGATGCGCCCATGATAGGTTTATGCCTTCAAGGTCCTTTCCCTGAGGACCCCTTAGCTACTTGGGACAGTGTCCGTTACAGGATATATTTTGTGCCGGAGCGTATACTTACTGTTTACTTACTGTACATATACCCTTTGTTGTTAGCATGTTCCCTGTTCTGCATATTTCCAATAAGAGGTTAGTAATTTTTTGTGGTAAAAACAGTTTTCAAATTGTTGTCCTGGACATGGCCATGTGATCCCTGTTGGCTTAGGCATCCTGCCATGTGTCCCAAAGAGGAAGGCACGCTTAGAGGCACGCGCCCTGCCCTATTCCTTGGTCTACGAATCTCAAGGTTTTCCAAGGGCACAAGAGCTTAGGAATTCACGAATTCCTAGATGCTTTTTTACTTTGTTTTTCACACCCCCTCCCCCCCTCCCTCCTCGATAATTTTCCCAACTGCAGTTCCTGGGGTATACTCGATAATTCACCTTTCTTGGTTTAAGGGCCCCATCTGGGGCTATCGCCCTTGCTGTTTCCCACATAAATGTCATGAATAGTATTGTCACATAATGTAAAGGGCTTAACTCCGCCAAAGGAGACTCGCATGACTGATTATAAGAGAATGAGGGGAGCGGTCCTATTTCTCCCAGAGACACATTTCAAAAGAGGAAGAACTATCCTTCTGTGATAAACAGTATACTCAATCTCACCACTACACAGCCCAGGTGAAAAAAAGGGGTGTCTCAAGCTTGATAAATCATAGAATTCCCTTTTATCCAGTCTTAACAAAGGTGGATAATGATGGCAGATTCCTGATTTTAGTGGGGACTCTTTACAGCAAAATATAACATTAGCTAACGTTTATGCCCCAAATGAAACGAGTGCTAAATTCTTGTCCAAATTCTTTAATATACTGGATAGGGTTCCGATAGGATAGAAAATACTAGGTGGGGATTTCAACCTACCAATAAACACAGTGCTGGACAGTCATGTCCCCCAACAACCGTAAGAAAGAGTATATTGGAATTCTGTACAAGGGGTTGAAAGCTCTCAGATGCCTGGATGGAGCTAAACCCACTCCTTAAGTAATACACCTTGTTTTCCCCTCCCCATGGAACATATTCCCGTATAGACTATATTTTCGTGTCTTCAAGTCTACTCCACATGATAACCCACACAAAATCCATAGTGCTACCTGGTCAGACCACGCTCCAATTGAATTAAAATGTTCCAACCTAAATTTAAGATCACGGAACTCCCAATAGAGGCTAAATGAATCCCTTCTAAAATTCCAGAGATAAAGAAAAAGATTGAGGAAGAACTGTCTTTTTATTTCCACACAAACAGGGATAGTGTTCCCTCTCCATCTATCTTGTGGGAAGCTCATAAGGTGACTCTAAGAGGTACTCTGATGGGTTTCGCATCGGGGAGGAAAAGGGAGAGAGAGGACAAAAATACTTGACCATACAAAACTACACCAAAAAGACGATTTGGCCCCAACCCTAGAGAAGCTAAACGAGGCCAGGGCAGAATTGAGTCTTTATCTTACCTCACAGACCGAGTAATTACTTCCTGGTCAAAACGTAAATTCTATGAAAAAGCCAATAATCCTGATTCAATGTGGGCTGCCAAATTGAGGAATAGTCACCCATCTCATAATTTACTTGCCATAAGACAAAAATCAGACTACCTCACCTCCACCCCAATACTAATATCCAAGGAATTTCAATCCTTTTACTCAAACCTATGAGACGAGCCAAAAACTACTGGAGGACTTTCTTTGTTTGGCCACATTGCCTTCTATCTCTCTGGAGGACAAAAAAAATGTTAGCTCAGCCAATTAAAATAGATGAGGTGCTCCTAGTGATCAAACGTTTAAAATCAACTAAGGCCACATACCCAGATGTGTTTTCAAATCTCTATTACAGGAAGCTTTCTCATATATTAGCTCCCCATCTACTTTCCCTCTTTAATTCTGTATTCACAAATTCTGGGTTTCCCTGTAATATGCTTCAATCCTCTATAGTCCTGATCTATAAAGAGGGCAAAGACCCCACCTCCTGTTCTAGCTACAGACCAATCTCTCTAATTAATTTGGATTTAAAAATATTCTCTAAAATTCTGGCAAATTGGTTGAACATTGTTCTCCCCTCTCTGGTCAATCTAGACCAAGTGGGTTTCATACCCGGTAGGCAGGCAGGCGGCGGACAATACTAGGCAGACCATAGATCTGATCGCGCACGCCTCCAAAAATAAGATCCCATCAATGGTCTTTGGCCTGGATGCTGAAAAGGCATTTGACCGAATAGATTGGTTATACATGAGAACAACTTTACAAGCATTCGGCCTAGAGGGATCATTTTTAAACGCGTTACACGCCTTATATACACCTCCCATAGCAAAGGTACTGTGTTAGGCATTTGTTTGCTGAGTGCGCTTTCTGCCTATGTTTTTCTTTGTTTTGTGAGTTTCCTGCAAAGGAGCTCACTTTCTTTTACGGGTGTGGAGTCCCTCCGGCAGACAGCTGCACGAGTTTAACCCTATCAGTGTAGCATTACAAGTGGGACAGCACCAGCGCGGAGTATTATATTTGTACTGTGTTAGGCATTTGCCTCTGATACATTCCCTATAAAAAGTGATACCAGGCATGGTTGTCCTCTCTCTCCCTTGCTCTTCGCACTCTGCATGCACCCTCTCGCAGCCAACATTAGAAACAATCCAGGCATCTCAGGTCTGCAGGTGGCTGACCAGTCGTACAAAATCGCGCTTTTCGCGGATGATATTCTCGTTATTATCCAAACCACTAACGCGGCTACAAAACCTGTTTTTCACCCTATCCCTGTTTAGAAAAATGTTGGCATTCAAGATAAACAATAACAAGTCAGAGGCCCTTAATATAAACTTATCTAAAGAGGCAACTAAGCTTATTGCCTCAACTTTGAGTTTAAATGGCAACCAGATGCCATTAAATACTTAAGAGTCTACATCACTAAGGATTATAATACACTATAGCGAAAACTACCCAAGAGTCCTAAGGTCACTAAGGGGGGTCATTAAGACTTAGGGGGCTATGCACTAAGCTCCGATAAGTCACTTTTAGACTGCAAAGTGCTCTTCGATCATGATTTTTGGCTCAACCCGATGCACTAAGCTACGCAAACAGGCACTTTGCGGTCTAAAAATGACTTTTTTCTGGAATTTTTCCTAAGTCCAACTTTGCTCGATCGCAACCCTGTTTGCGTGAAATTCTGCCCTTAAGCGGGATGCACTAAGCAACGCAACCTTAGCAAACGCGAAAGTTGCGTTGATCAGAACACGTCAGGTCAGAGTAGACGCAAAGAAATCTGGACATAGAAAAACCCATACAGCAGGCCGGCGAGTGTCCCCGGCTGACCCCGCGGGGGTCCCGACGGAGCCCAGGGGTCGCGCAGGTGTCCGCGGCTGACCCTGCGGGTGTCCGGGGGTCCCCGGCTCCCCAAGAGGGTGTCCCTGCGGGAGTGCGGGGGGCCCTGCGGGAGTCCGGGGGTCCCCGCGGCCGTCCCGGGGTACCCGCGGGCCAGCGGTACCAATGTTGCACCTCCAAAAATAAGAAACAACAATTCTAACTAAATACACCCCCCTAACACATACTATACAGTAATGGCCAAAATTACTATTATCCAAATATGGATAATAATGCATTTGGCCATTTTAAATATATATAACATTCAATAAATACAGTCAAAACATATTACATTTACCTTTTACAGGCACCCACGATGAAGGCCGTCTTCACCCTCATCTTCATTCTGCCCATGCCCCTACGGTGCTGCAAAACATGCACAACAATTACAATAGCCAATGTAATGTCCCCTAACCCCTTAATCACTATAGCGGTTATTAACCGCTACAGTCATTAAGGGGTTAACCCACCCTCACCCACCACTCGGGAGGCCTATATACCCTCCCACACTAACCCCCCACCCTGTGAAGCCTAACCACCCTCATCCACTACCCACAAGGGAGGCCTACCCACATACCCTTGGGGCCAATACACCCCCCCACCCCCAGTACCCACAATAAAAACAATACATTGCCCCACAATAAACATCATTCTATTGATTAAATACATAACCCATCCCCTGTGCCCCCCCATAAATACATGATTTATTCTTTTACATACAGGGTTCATACCCCAGCCCCACGCGAGTCCCCGGCAGGCTGGCGGGTCACCTGACAGACCTACAGGGTACCAGCAACTTGTTTCACACAGGTTCTGGAGGCCTGTTGGTGGGTCCCGCCAAGCGCCATGGCCCACAGGTGGTCTCCTTGGGCCACAATTGGGTCCCCACGGTAGGCCCGCAGATGTCTGGGAGCCCCGGGTCAGACCCACAGGTGTCTGCAGGGCCTCGGGTGGTTCTCACAGGGGTCTGGGGAACTCACGAGTGCTCACTAGGAGTCCGCGGTGCCCCCACGGATGTGGGACCACCGCTTCATCCCCGCAGACTATGGGTCCGCGGTGCCCCCACAGATGTGGGACCACCGCTTCATCCCCGCAGGTGTCACCCATGGAACCACCAGCCTGATACCCGTGAGATACCCGAGGAGACCGCAGGTGGTCTCCAGAGGTCTCACGCAGAACCAAGGAACCAACCCTGAATGTAAAATAAATAAACCGGACCTATACATACATCCCCCCCCCAACACCTACAGTACAATAATGTGCCAAATAACTATTATCCAGATATGGAAAATAGATTACTTGCCCATTATTAAACACATAAAACATGCATAAATCAAAACATGCATTTTTAATCTTAAAATCACCACAGTGCATGTTAAAATAAATCCAGCAGCCATTGCAAATATAAAACAAACAAACTGCAGCTACACAAATGTCTATGAAATGTCACACAATTGCATTGAGTGTGTACATGATGCAATTAATCTGTGCATCATATAACACTATGCAAAATATATGTAACAATAAAATACACTATGAACAATGTCCCCTAACCACCAATGCCATCCTGAAAATCAATTAGAAACTAACCAACATCAATACAATTAGCATCAATCAATTAATCCATTTCCTCAAACAATTAAAATACAATACAAATCAATTATATAAAGCCAAACCATTGCCAAAACAATTCTAATTTAAAGTAACCACCATCATTCTAATCTTACTACCATAAAGAAGCCATTAGCTAAATACAAATTACATTATTCACAACAATGACAAAATAAAGATGCTAAATACATTATCCATACATGAAAAGAACCTAAACATGAGCCAAACAATCAATTATTATCCCTGTATGTCTATCCATACAGATAGATAAACATAACATACAGGGGCAATAATACAGCATAAAATACAATGCATTTATATACAAAATTCACATACAATACACCCATTCAGGGTCCGTGAATGTATTATATACATAGATACATTAACGGGCATTAAATGGGAGTGAAAAAATAAAAGACATGAATGAAAAATCATAAAAACCTGTAAAAGTAAAATTAATAAACTTTTATTTTGTTTACTCACCATTAGATGCCCAATCACCGAAATCCAAGCGACCCGGAAGCACAGGAACCAATCCACAAGTAAGCCATAAAATAAAAAAACATAACAAATCCACGTCTGTGTCTTATTTCTTATTTGGGGTCTTCTGGGGTCTTCTTCCATCTTCTTCCGTCTTCTTCCATCTTCTTCCGTCTTCTTCCGCCTTCTTACGCCATGCCCTTGTTCTCTTCTTAGGAGGGGAGATATTCCCTCCTCGGCGACTAGCTTCAAAATGAGGCGACATAGGCTTTTATAGGCCTATGACGTCACATTTTGGTCAAATGTTTCCCACGGTCCTGATTGGGCCGTGAAAAACATGTGATTTGGCTGAAGAAAAAAAAATGATGACTTCATTTATAGGCAATGAAAGCACAGCCAATCAGAATGGCTTTGCTTCAATTGCCTTTAAGATGACGTCATTAAAAGAAACATGGCCGGTCTCACATGGTACAGTAGCCAATCAGAGTGTGGGAACTCCATCCCATCTCTGATTGGCTCTAGTAGACTATGTGACAGAGGGTTGGGGGAGAACACATGTGACGTCTTTGAAAGCCTGTTACATGGTACTAGAGCCAATCAGAGTTGGGATGTATTTCCCACACTCTGATTGGCTACCGTACCATGTGAGACCGGCCATTCTGATTGGCTGTGCTTTCATTGCCTTTAAATGACGTCATCATTTTTTTTTCATCGGCCAAATCCAATGTATTTCACGGCCTAATCAGGACCGTGGGAAACATTTGACCAAAATGTGACGTCATAGGCGTATAAAAGCCTATGTCGCCTCATTTTGAAGCTAGTCGCCGAGGAGGGAACATCTTCCCTCCTAAGAAGAGAAGAAGGGCGTGGCGTAAGAAGATGGAAGAAGATGGAAGAAGACCCCTGAAGATCCCAGAAGACCCCAGAAGACCCCAAAGAAGAAAGAAGACACAGACGTGGATTTGTTATGGTTTTTTATTTTATGGCTTACCTGTGGATTGGTTCCTGTGCTTCTGGGTCGCTTGGATTTCAAGGAGTGAACATCTAATGGTGAGTAAACAAAAGAAAAGTTTATTAATTTTACTTTTACAGGTTTTTATGATTTTTGATTCATGTCTTTTATTTTTTCACTCCCATTTAATGCCCGTTAATGTATCTATGTATATAATACATTCACGGACACTGAATGGGTGTATTGTATGTGAATTTTGTATGTAAATGCATTGTATTTTATGCTGTATTATTGCCCCTGTATGTTATGTTTATCTATCTGTATGGATAGACATACAGGGATAATAATTGATTGTTTGGCTCATGTTTAGGTTCTTTTCATGTATGGATAATGCATTTAGCATCTTTATTTTGTCATTGTTGTGAATAATGAAATTTGTATTTAGTTAATGGCTTCTTTATGGTACTTAGATTAGAATGATGGGGGTTAATTTAAATTAGAATTGTTTTGGCAATGGTTTGGCTTTAGCAATTGAATAGGGAATTGTATAATTTATATGTATTGTATTTTAATTGTTTGAGGAAATGGATTAATTGATTGATGCTAATTGTATTGATGTTGGTTAGTTTCTAATTGATTCTCAGGATGGCATTGGTGGTTAGGGGACATTGTTCATAGTGTATTTTATTGTTACATATATTTTGCATAGTGTTACATGATGCACAGATTAATTGCATCATGTACACACTCTATGCAATTGTGTGACATTTCATATACATTTGTGGAGCTGCTGATTTGTTGGCTTATATTTACAATAGATGCTGGATTTATTGTACAATGTGGTGATTTTAAGATTAAAAATTCATGTTTGATTTGTGCATGTTTTATGTGTTTCATAATGGGCAAATAATATATTATCCATATCTGGATAATAGTTATTTTGCACATTATTGTACTGTATGTGTTGGGGGGGGGGTGTATTGGCCCCAAGGGTAGGTGGTAGGCCTCCCTTGTGGGTAGTGGGTGAGGGTGGTTAGGCCTCACGGGGTGGGGGGTTAGAGTGGGAGTGTATGTAGGCCTCCCAAGTGGTGGGTGAAGGTGGGTTAACCCCTTAATGACTGTAGCGGTTAATAACCGCTATGGTGATTAAGGGGTTAGGGGACATTACATTGGCTATTGTAATTGTTGTGCATGTTTTGCAGCACCGTAGAGGCATGGGCAGAATGAAGATGAGGATAAAGACGGCCTTCATCGTGGGTGCCTGTAAAACGTAAGTGTTAAATGTTTTGACTGTATTTATTGTAATTTATATGTATTTAAAATGGGCAAATGCATTATTATCCATATGTGGATAATAGTAATTTTGCCCATTACTGTACTGTATGTGTTAGGGGGCGGGGGGGATGTGTGTTGTTTATTGGGGGCAATTGTCCCCAATAAACATGCTAATGTGCCTTAACTCCTTCATTGCCTTAGCGGCTATCCGCTAAGGTAATGAAGCTGCATTAATGTATTTTTATTAATAGTGTGCGGGAGCAGGGGGTCCCCTGAGCTGAACCGCATTGATTTCTGCCTCAGAGACCCCCTGCTTCCCGAGTTACAGGCCCCCGGTTTGGGGCATCGGTGCCAGTGCGGACGCCATCTTTATAGAGCCCACGTCGCGTCTTGGACGCTATAAAGATGGCGGCGGCACTTGCACCCGATGCCCCATACCGGGGCCTGTAACTCGGGAATCAGGGGGTCTCTGAGGCAGAAATCAATGCGGTTCAGCTCAGGGGACCCCCTGCTCCCGCACACTATTATTTAAAATACATTAATGCAGCTTCATTACCATAGCGGATAGCCACTACGGTAATGAATTATTGTTTATTGTTATGTGTGTTTTAATACTAGTGTAGATGTGCAGGGGGTCTCCTGAGCTGAACCGCATTAGTTTCAGGTCCGAGGACCCCCTACTTCAGGAGATATAGGCCCCTTTATGGGGTGCCGGTATCCCCTGCAGAATGTAAATAACCCGGTCACGTGACGCGGGAGCTTTAAACTGCAGGGGATACCGGCACCCCATAACGGGGCCTATATCTCCTGAAGTAGGGGGTCCTCAGACCTGAAACCAATGCTATTCAGCTCCGGAGACCCCCTGCTCATGTACACTATTATTAAAATGTATTTATTTAGTGTACGATCGCCTGTAACAGTCTTGCATGGAGATAGCAAATCTCCATGCAAATGTTACATGCGGCTTTTTTTTCTATCAGCTAGCGTATGGAAAGGTTCAGAACGCTAGCAGGGGGGAAAAGCATCACGTACGCTGTGGCTGTTCTGAGCTATTTTGAGCAGGTACGTTAAAAAATGGCCTCAAGGCCTTAGTGCATCGCGTCCCTGGTTTCACTTTTTAACGAACCTGCTTTTTGGCCAAATCAGAACGCAAAGCCATTGAGCTTAGTGCATAGCCCCCACAGTCTGGATACGGAATCTCACAGATTGGACGGATTTACTGCATAAAAATTAGTCTTCTCCCAGGGCTATTGTATCTCTTTCAAACTTTACCTATACCAGTTGTGATTAAGGAAATTCAGGCCCTTCAGTCTCTGATAACCAAATTTATATGGAACAGGAAGAAACCCAGGATAAAAAGACATTCTCTTTATACCTACTGGAATTGGGGGACGGGCATTACCTTGTTTACGTTCATATTACAGAGCTGTCCAGTTCAGTCAACTAGTTTTCCAGCCCGTCACTTAGAAGATGGGTATCCCTTGAATACTCTCTAATCCAACCAGGTGAACTCAAAAACTTGATCTGGTCTCCCTAAGTGAAAAAAGCCTAAGCAAAACTAATAATACCAACAAGCGCTAATATGTTAACATTTTGGGATGACCGGGACTAGGTTACTCTCACCTCCCAAAATTCCCTAATGACCCCTTTTATAGATAATCCTAATTTCACTTCAGGTTTAACAAAAGGAGGATTGAAAAGGTGGGTCAAAGCGGGTATTATCATATTTAAGGATCTGGGCCCAGATCTAAGCCAAAACCCTTTGAATACTTCCAGAAGGAGAAAAATATGCCCAATAAAGAATTTTTACACTACCTACAACTACAAGCATTCTACTCCAAATCCAGTCCCTCTAAGCCCTTTAACCAATTCAAGTCCTTGTGCATGCACAATTTAAGATCTCTGGCCTCATCTCACAAATCTACGGTTACTTAGTGACCTCTACTCCCTCAGCCCAACAAAAATGTAAATATAGGCTGCATTGGGAAAAGGACCTGGGCGAGGAACTCGAGAAAGAGGAGTGGGAAGAAATACTGGAGGCAGCGGCTAAAAGGTCGATCTGTATCACCGTAAATGAAAATTCGTACACAGTTTTGATGCAGTGATACCTAACCCCGCTTTACATCTCCAGGTTTATCCCAGGCTACCCACCCGTATGCCCAAAGGGCGGTGGAGGCATAGCCTCCTTTATCCACATGTGGTGGACGTGCCCAGAGGTCTCAACTCTTTGGAGAGAAGTGAACACATGGTTGAGAAGGGACCTAAATATGGACATCCCAGTAGAGCCATGGCTATTCCTTCTGAACAGGCCTCATCAAGACCTATCTAGACAGGAGAACAAGCTTGTGACCCACATCATGGCCACGGTAAGATGCGAACTTGCAGCGGTCTGGAAGCAAAACATAGTATCATCCATACCCAAGATAAAAAACTAAATATGGTTTATCTGTCACATGGAAAAACTGACAAGATTCTTAAATGATTCCTGCTCTAAGCTTCAGCGGGTCTGGCATCCATGGATCCTGGGCGCTGTCACCCCAGGAATAAACTCCCATACAATCATTTTGTAGCAAGAGAGGGTTGTCTTTCCAGGACTTTGGCCGCCTGGGTTTCCAGCTTAGGGTTTCGGTATGGTTGATAATAGTCCGTGCTAGATTGTTATTGTCGCTAGGATGCTGTCGGCATTCTTACTCTATCCATTTTGTTTTTATGTACTCAAGTTGATGTTGATGTGACCCAGAACTGTAATAAAAAAAAGAGAAGCACAAAAATCACCAACAAGGGGAAGAGACAAATTTGTCACTTCTTCCTCTATAATATTGTCCTCTCCTCTGTCAATCTACTACTAACATTCTAATGCATGCCTACTGCTCGCGTGTGGATTATTGTAAAATACCGCTTTAGCCATGTGTAAAATTGGTGTACATATCTCTCTCATGCTGTGCAGTAACTCCTGTTAAAAGGGCAGGGTTGCCAGTAGTCATCATGGAGGTTTGCCCTCAACCCCTGTGATGTGTAAGATACACTGGCGACACACTTTATTCGAGCTTGGCTAGTCCCACGAATTCGGGTATACCCGGGTGTATTGAGGTTTGTGACTGTTTTCTGCCCGAGTGCATTGAGTTATTTTCCAGCAGGGATTAAAGCATTTTATTCCCGCTGGCTGCAATACTGCACAGTACATATATATATACTGCATTACAATTCATGAATTTATGCCATCTGGTAGACACACGAAGCATTGCAGCCTATTAAATCCTAATCATTATCATTTAACAGATCAGCCGCCCATCAGCCAGGCATGAACCCAGGCTGGGAAGGCAAATGCAACGGGGCTTGTCAGAGGTGAGGAGCGGCGCATTCCAGGTATCTGCCAGGTACATACCGGGTATTTGCTCGAATAAAGTGTGTCGGTGCAGCAGTAGCAAAGGAAGTGACAGCATGCTCTGTGTCCACTATTAGTGACACAGAGGTGGGTCTTTCTGGAAGCTGATATATTACACAGCACTTCCTGAAGTTAGTTGTTCAAGTGTCTACAACAGTGTTGTAGTGTGGGAGATGAGATCCAGACAGTGCAGGTGTCTGATGTAGGAGCTGTGAGGCTGTGCAGCTGAAGTGGCAGAGAGACAAGCTGCTTACACACTTTGTCCAGGGATCTGGAACCGCTGTGGTCTCCCTTAGGGGAGAGGTGGACTAACCAAGCTGATTAGAGTGGAGGAGCAGAAGGAACCTTCCTCAAGATGGTCAGCCTGACAATATGCGACTAAGTACGACCGCGATGAGGACCAGTCTGCCAGAGGAGATGACATTAAAGATGCCCTGGTTCAAAAGATCCCTTCTGTGTGAGTGTGGAGTTATTCAGCAGAAGGATGCACCAAGAAGGAGTTCCATCAGATACTTCCCCCTGCTGCCGTAGGGATCCTGATGGGGTGGAGGCGCTGTACCAAATGTGAGTAGGACTCAGAACACCACCTCATACGCCTGTCATGGTGATATTTCCCCAATTCCAACCAAGCGGGAGACTCAGGAGTCCTGTTGCCAGCAGGTGCACCACATATCACACATCCATGTAATTGGGGGATTTTCTTACATATGGGTCAGGATCAGAAGGGCCCAGGGAAAACACCGTTACACTGCTAACAGGCCTCTGTGCCTCACAACTTTCTGCAATCAACACAACTTCTGTTGCTAGAATAATTTCACTTCTTCCCAAAACAGTATCCATTCATCTCCTCATTAAATCCCTCTCCTGGCTTGCCATCACATTTTGGATCACTTAAAAAGTTCTTCTCCTTACTTTTAAGGCTCTCCACTCACCTGTTCCTTCTTACATATCAGCTTTGATCTCTCACTATGCCCCCACTCGTCTCCTGCACGCTATCGCTCTCTCTCTCTCACCTTAAATCTCTCACAGCCTCTCACTGCCCCTTATCTATGGAACTCCCTCACACTTAGTATATGCCAAGCACCTTCTGTCCCCAACTTCAAGACAAACCTGAAAATACACCTTGGATATTACTTGTATATTTTGTATACGTAATTAATTGATTTTTCCATAGGTTGTGTATTGACTTTTTATAATTTTATCCATATTTATAATTTCATTCATATTTTTGTCTACTTCGGTCTTATATGGTTTTTGTATATTCCATTACCATGCAATTTTTGTATATTCCATTGTTTTGCATTTTTCCAATGACATGATTCCAATGCTTTGAACTAATACAATTTTTCTATGTTTCTTTGTGTCTACTATGAGATCATGTCTATACAAGTTTCTTCAGGTAGTATAATACAAGATATATTTAGATCTACATTGTATAGATTTTATTCAATCTGAACATAGAGAAAAATACCTTCTAACAGTGTAGTTAATTGTTTAGTCTATTTAGATAATATTGTTTATATTTTAATTATTTTAGTATTTGGTAATTGGTAATTGTATAAAGATTGTATGTCTTTTTTATAATTAAATTTAAGCTAGTTAGTATAAATTATTTGACAATAATTTAAATTTTATTTTCATAAGACCATTATGCCTAGATTAGATATTTGTTTTAGGACATATTTATGCCCTTTAGACCAATGAATATAGAGAAATCCACCTACAGTAACGATCAATTAAGACAAATGAACACATAAGATATCATAATATGGGCAAATAGTATTGACTCCTGAGGAAGTCATCCATGGCGCTACACGTTGAGTCTTGGATCTGGAGAGAGCTATGGCGTGCCTGTGGAGAAGGATTTGCTGTTGTTCAGTGCAAGGTGCATACACCAGATGTGACATCTACCAGATGTGACATCTACCGGAAGTGATGTCAGACACTGGAGGAGGCGAGCGATTGGAGCCTCGCTGTCGGAACTACACCACCGGAATAAAAACAGAAAGGCTCAGTGCAACATACAGTACAAAGTGACACAACATGCAGTACATATAGCTACCGCGACACCTGTCGTGCACTTGCACTACATGCTCGTATTGCACATAAGATATGTGAGTTGGATTTCCACACATTAGCACTTTTTAATATATTATATTTTAATGTACTACACTACAGTATGTCCTGCATTTCCTTTATTTGAGTGAGCTGTGAGAGAATAACACAAGAGAGGATCACAAGAGGGGAGAAAATACTTTACCCCAAATATCTAACCGATGCGAGTTAATCTCTGACCCAATCCATGGGTACATTGTTCTTCCTTCTACCAACCTAAAGAAACATCTATGTACAGTCCTCAGATAACACTCCCTTTCTTCACATACCCCTTTAACACACTACACCTCCTTGGGAACACCTTACAATAGCCAGATCAATGGAGAGGACTGAGGCTAACAGTGTTCAATTCTCTTTTAGAGCATATTTCACTCCCAGTATTGAGTGTGACTGTGGTTACTAACTTTCATTCTCATTTATATCTTTGGAATAAAGGATTAATCGTGCAATTTGTGTGCCCACAATGCATTGTTTTTATTCATTGTGACAGGAGGGGGTAACCAGGCTACACAATAAAGGTTTAAGCCCATCTGGTTACCCTGAAACCGTGGGTTCCTTGGCAGCTACATAGCACCGCAAACCAGAGATAAAATTTAAAAATAAAATGGCCCTTGCTTTTCCTGTTTACATGCTCCCTTTGCCCTAAAAATGTAAAACTTCTTGTGTGTAAGTTTTATGTGGGATATTTGTGTAAAATGCAATTATTTTGTTTGCAGGAGTTCGGGGGCCAAAGTTACTGGTGGTCCCCTAATTCTTCCCTTGTGCACTATTTGCCGGTACGCGGATGGAATTTCACCGGGGCTGCCCAGTGTCCCCCAGACTCCTGGTTTTCGAGCCCAGATATCCAAGATCCATTTCCCGCACAGATATGGATCTCCCCAAGACATATTGTGTATTAAGAAGCATGAATGCAGTGGGCAGAGCAGGCAGGAAGTCCCCCCCCTCAGAGTTATCACTGGCTTGAGGGTTCCTGAATCCCTACCCTGGACTCAGGGTATCTGGGCTCATATGAGCCAGAACACACGGGTATTAGAAACTATCAGCAAGCAATCAACGCAAGACAGCGACTACTTCATTAGATGACTTCACTTCGTGACCAGATCAAGAACATCAAAGACTACGTTGAGGGATCCTGCTCACATATGCCCGTGTGAGTATCTATAGTATTATCATCTCCCACCTATTGTATATTTATTTATTTATTCATTCATTCATGCCTCTCACATGCGCTCATCTCCACTCTTTTCGCTAACATACCAAGGATTAGGGATAGATCCTATTTTGATTGAGCTGCAGTATCACCAGGGCCAGTAATACCTTCTGTCACTCTGAGCCTTGCATCGTTCTTCAACTAACGCCACCTTAGGGGCTCCAAAAAGATTCATTTGAGGGAGCACCACTGTCTTTTTCCTTTTTTTCCCTTATATTGTGTATTAAAACATATTTTATTATGGGTTGTGCATTTACTATAAATGTCTATTCAGTCAGCCCAGGCATATACTAAGGTGCCAGAGAGTCTGGATAGACATCGTAGTTCAAAGAGGAGACTGGGTGGCGAGAGGTGAGGACCCTCTGGTTTGCCAGACTCAGTGGAGCCTGCCCAGTAGGTGGCAATGGGTTGACTAGGGAAGCGGCAGAGTGTCGGTGCTTTTCCCATTGGTCAATTCATATATCCCGCCCATGGGGCATCCTGAGCTGACTTGGCACGCCCCCTCCGCTAATGTCAGCCAAAGGATGAGCCCCTACTCCTATTGGCTGGCAGGGAGGAATTCCCACGCTCTGATTATTCGCTCCTTCCCACCTCCATGCTGAACATAGAACAGCGGAAGGTATGTAAGGAGAAGCCCCAGTCAGAGAACCAGACGATCCTGTGTCTTGGGCCAATGATGCAAAGGCGGGGCTTTCAAAGTTGCTCTTTTGCGAATAGCCGAGCAACCGCTTCATTTTTGGAGCTAAGAAAGCCTGCCAAGCGGGGACTAAGTCAGACGCGAGGTCCAAGTTCTCATTTTAGAACGCAGCGATCGCGGCTAAGGTTTAGCTGAAAAGAGGACCAGGAGAGCTGGGTGAATTTCCTGGTCAGGGCGCCCTGACGCAGGCGCCCGGCACCTATTTTAGCCCAGATTTCACCCCAGCATCCCAGTAAGAGTGTATATTTCCTGTATCTTTGTATTTCACTGTGTGTAAGTGGGTTTACATGAATTAACCTCATTGTTTTCCACTACTTTGTTTTCGCTAGTGAATGATCCCGGTATAAATTTGTTAAAAGTCCTGGTCTGCCGTGATACTTATATTATTACTCACCAACTCTTCATTACAGACAATATTGCTATACATTATTATATATACATTTTTCTGACTTTTTTTCAGTTTTCCCTGGCATATCTACATGGATCCCTGCACCTAGAAATATTCTTCTTGGCATCCCTCATCTCCGCAAACATGTGAAGCCTGCTAACAAAGATGAACTAGAGAAGGGAATAAATAATTACTAGAATGAATGTCTTAGTGTAGAAACTTGCAACAACTGCATAACCCATGTCAATAATGTGGTACGGCCATTATTGGGGAAAAAAAAGGGATCGTAATAGGGACGTAGTAGTAATAAATCATTGTCTTGTAATTTTGTAATTGTCATAAAATGTTTTATGTTTCCCATTATATTTTATGTTTCCCATTATATTTTATGTTTCCCATTACAGTATCTGTGAGTATGGCAATCACATTTTAGTAGGAGTTTATCTACAGCACATCTGATGTCAATGGTGCAACATTCAATACAAGGTGTTAATGGTTGACTATTGTTGCCTGTTCCTGTAGATTTACCTGTATTAAACTTGCATAATTAAGCTGCATTACACATTTAGTAGTTGTTCAGGACATTCTGAATAGCAACTACAGTATGACAAAAAAAATCAGTAAACAAATCATTATTATTAAAAATAATACACATGTGCAGCCGTGAGAATCCAACAGTGACTATGGCAAGGGGGCATCCAGGTGATACTACACTGTGTTCGCTATCACAGGAAGACAAAGGTTCATAGGATAGTCCAAAAGGTCAGAACCAAGTACGTAGACTACTATATACAGTTTTTCGTCTCGTGCTTTTCATTGAGTATGTACAGGTAGTCTCTGTACTCTTTTTAATCTTCCTGATTTTTATTTTCACAGTGCAGCAATTCAGCTGGGGGATGAGATTAGCCTGGACAATAATGAACAATCTGCTATAGAGGTGAGAAATATTCTGCATCACAAGCATGATATATAGTGTCTGAGTCCAGCATCTATATATATATATTTGAAAACGTTGTATATTTGCTGTGCTTATGGGCAATCTGCTGTGCTTATGGGCAAGTGTCAGTTGGTCTGTCACTCACCCTCTGGCCAATCAGATTGGTCTGTGGCCTGCCCCACCCCCGTATGCCTCTCATTGGCTCTCAACTCCCACAATCTCACTTGCCCAAAGCTGGAGGGGTGGGGGGAGACACACGCCAACCACCCGGCCACTCACCTCCTCACCCCACAGCCTGGCCCACTTGATCCCATCACACAAAGCTCACCTCCCCGCTGGCTCACACACCTGCTGGTTCACACACCAGCTGGCTCACACACCCGCCGGCTCACGCACCCGCAGCCTCACACACCCACAGCCTCACACACTACACCTTTGAGCCCGCTCCCCGGCGCTCTCCCTTCCCCGATGCTCTCCCACTCCCCCCCCCCCAGAGCACGCTCTCTCCGGCTCTCCCCCCCAAGGGCCACTCCACCGGCTCCCCATCCCCAAGAGCGCTCCTCCGGCTCGCTCCACCATGCTCTCCCTTCCACGGTGCTCTCCCACTCCCCCCCCAGAACATGCTCTCTCTGGCTCCCCTCCCCCCCACAGGCCGCTCCACCGGCTCCCCATCCCCGAGAGTGCTCCTCCGGCTCTCTCTGCCGCGCTCTCCCTTCCCTGGCACTCTCTCCCTTCCCCCTCCCCCCAGAGCATGCTCTCTCCGGCTCCCCCCCCCCACAGGCCGCTCCACCGGCTCCCCATCCCCGAGAGCGCTACTCCGGCTCTCTCCGATTCTCCCTTCACCGGCTCCTACCTGCAGCCAGAGGGGAGGGAGATGTGTGGCCGGGGGTGAGATGTGTGCGCCTCCGCCGCGAGCACCAGCCACCCAAGCTGCCCGAGGACTTTGCCTTCCACAAGGCCCACGAGTGTGCGTGGGGCTGCTGGGGCAGCTTCGTCCCCACCCATTACAACCCGGCGGAGGAAGAGGCCGGTCCAGGAGGCGGTGGGGAGGTGGGGCCGCGGCCTTGCTCCTCTGCGTTATCCCCAGGGTCAGACCGGTAGCCGGTGGAGGCCAGGAGGGAGGAGAGCCCCAGGGGAAGCATGAGGAGGAGCGCGGCTGGGTACGAGGTGAGGAACCGCAGGGGGAGGGATCATACACGTGTCCCTGCCTTTCACCCCCCCGGCCCTGCCTTTCACCCCCCTGGCCCTGCTTTTCACCCTCCCCACCCTGCCTTTCACCCCCCGACCCTGCCTTTCACCCCCCGACCCTGCCTTTCACCCCCCCAACCCTGCCTTTCAACCCCCCCCAACCCTGCCTTTCAACCCCCCCGACCCTGCCTTTCACCCCCCCCGACCCTGCCTTTCACCCCCCCCGACCCTGCCTTTCACCCCCCCCAACCCTGCCTTTCACCCCCCCATCCCTGCCTTTCAACCCCCCCCGACCCTGCCTTTCACCCCCCCCACCCTGCCTTTCACCCCCCCCACCCTGCCTCTCACCCCCCCTGCCTCTCACCCCCACCCCCACCCTGCCTCTCACCCCCCCCTGCCTCTCACCCCCACCCCCACCCTGCCTCTCACCCCCCCCCACCCTGCCTTTCACCCCCCGCCCCTGCATTTCAACCCCCCTGCCCCTGCCTTTCACCAATTCTTCCACATTGGCTGATGTGTTTTCTAAAGAGATCTTCAGGTTACACGGTATTCCTCACACTATTGTCTCAGACAGGGGCACACAATTTATTTCTTAATTCTGGCGAGCATTCTCCCAAAGGCTTAGCATCTCCCTTCTGTTCTTCTCGGGCTATTACCCGCAAACCAATGGTCAAACTGAGAGGATGAATCAGTCCTTGGAACAGAACCTGAGATGTTTCGTGTCCGAATCTCAGGACAATTGGGTGGACTTATTACCATGGGCAGAGTTCGCGATTAACTCTCTCAGGAACGAATCGACGCAGGAATCCCCTTTCTTTGTTAATTATGGCTTCCACCCCAGCTGCCTCCCTCTCTCCTCCACCCCTTCTGGAGTTCCAGCAGCTGATGTTCGTTTGCTAACCTACAAGACTCCTCGAGCAAGATTCAAAAGGCGTTTCTATGGGCGGTCTGGAAACAGAAGACTCCTTAGGCGGATCGGCGCTGCCAGATGGCACCGGAATATAAGCCAGGGGACATTGTTTGGCTTTCCTCCAGGAATATCAAACTTAAGACACCTTCCCCGAAGTTGGCGCCCAGATTCTTGGGTCCTTTCAAAATCCTCGAACAGATAAACCCTGTAGCTTATCGGCTCCAGCTGCCACCATCCATGAAGATACCCACAGTCTTTCATGTCTCCCTTCTAAAACCATTTTTTCAGAATGTACACTTTTCGGATTGCCCTCTCAGACCAAATCCTGTTATTGTACAGGGGCAACAGAAATTCGAGGTACAATCTATTCTCGACTCGATTCTCAAAAGGCAAGCTACAGTTCCTCGTCCACTGGAAGGGTTATGGACTAGAGGAACGATCTTGGGTGCCCCATCACCACATTCACACTCCAGCTTTACTCAAGCTCTTCCACCAGAAGTTTCCTCACAAATCTTGGGAGGATCGTCCGGAATTCGATCCTCATGTTGGGGGGGGGGGGGTACTGTAAGGAATCGAGGGACACGTCCCCAGCGGCGTGTCCCCCCTTACCTGCCCTGAGTGCCGCCCACTGCTCGATCTGTCCGCCGGGTCCCCGCCTCCATCGCCTCCATCGACCAGATGCCGCCCCGCACTCTTTCCTCTGCGGCACATGTTGCCACTGCCTCCATGCTTCCGGGTTGTGCGCGCAGGAGCATTACAGGGTGTGCGCGCACTACTCCTTTCTGCCCTCGCTTCGCATGGCTGGCCCCGCCCCCCGCCAATCACGGGATGCTACCTCACTCTCCCCAGCCACGCACCTGGCTCCCATCTCCTCTATGTCCATGAACCTATCACAGGGACTGCCTGGACGAACCTCCGCCCCACCACTACCCTTTATTGGTCTACCACAGTATATTACCCCAGTCCGTCCTCTCCTTCCTCACTCTGCATAGCGTCTTGTGGCTTTATGCTGTTCGGAGTTCTGTGCCTGGCTCCCTTCTGTGTTCCAGCTCTCGTTCCTGAATCAGCCCCTCTGTGTAACCTCTCTGGACTTGATCTCGGCTTCCATTTGACTACGTGTACATCTTTAACCTCTGGACCTGGCTTCGGACTACGACTACACTGTTTTCTCCTACCCTCGACCCATGGCTTTTGGACTTCACTACTCTGACCTCTGGCGCCCCGGACTCGGCAAGTATCTGGCTAACCCTCTCTCACCAGACCCGGCAATGCACCCTACCACACTCTGGGCATGACCTCACTGATGTGGGTGGGTGTTATACCCTTACCCACCTCAGTACTGATGACTGGTCTGGTCTGCGGGCAGTACAGTGTTACACCGAGACAAAGGTCTGACAAATCAGGGACACAGTCCTTAAGCAATTTAGGGTGGTAACCAGATAGAGGCTTATACCGCTGATTGGATCAGTGAAGTCCCTTAGTATTGAGACAGGGGCCTATCTTCTTCAGGTTTGCTTTATTCACTAACTCCCTGTGCATGTCATGAGAGGTGGCACCGCTTAATAAATATGACCCCAAATAAATTGCACAAGGTTAGTATAAAATAGGATAAGATATCCTTTACAAATACAAAATATTACATTTGCCTTAATATATAATCCAACTTTTGCCTCAATATGAATATGCTATTTTTTATAGTTATCACCCCTTTGTATTTTTGTACTATTTTCTACATTTGCAGTGAATGTGCAGTTATTTTATAAGTAGTGTATTTTTTTGCTATATAATTTCTTGTTCTCTAGTTATTACAGAATTACAGTCAGAAAGATAGGTGCGTGCACTTTTATCTGCAATATACTGTATATGCTCGATACACATAAATCACCACTGCACAGAATTTCTGCAGAGCGGAGAGGCCGGTAAAGCTGACATGGCAAAACCTGAAGGACGATTAATATCTCTGAGACAAACTGTTTAGATTATTATATCACAAATTGGGCATGTGAAATGACTAGAACATCACAATAAAATGTAGCACAGAGAATAGAGAACGTTTTGACAAACAAATACTTGACCCCAAAAGCTGCCTATAAATGTAGATCTACTGTAACAAACCTAACATTTATTCATACATTAAATCAGCCTAACCCAGTATTGATCTAACAATATAACAATGCTTATGTTCTCTTTGTGCCATCCATTCAGCTTTAGACAGCTTTTTACTCTTAATCAGAAAGTAAATTACGTTATGTGCAGTGAACTGCATTTTAAACCGCTTGATATTTTTTTTTGTCAAAATGTTAAATATAATCAAGGTGTGCTTTCAAAGTATTTACGTATTTTTTATCAGTTTCGCAATGTGCTAATGAGTGTACTGTATTTAGTATTTCACAGACACAAAAATCTCTGTTCCCAAGAAATGAAACTCTATATTTTGTTGCCTATAGCCAAGATGATAACGGGTGATCTTTACTAACGGTGCTATGTCTTTGTACGTTCTCCCACCAATTAGATTGTAAGCTCTTCGGAGCAGGGACTCCTCTTCTACAATGTTACTTTTATGTCTGAAGCCCTTATTCCCATTATGTGTTATTTGTACTACAGTATTTGTTATTTATATGATTGTCACGTGTATTACTGCTGTGAAGCGCTATGTACACTAATGCCGCTATATAAATAAAGAAATAAAGTACATACAATAAAATATGTTACTGTGCCAGAAGACAGCTTGCCGTACCTCTACTTGAATGGGCCATAAACCTGAAGGTTTCTTATATTTAGCACTGCCTATCATATAGTCATAAATGCTTTCGGATTATAAACAGGGTTTTCTACACTTCAATCATAAGACGTTTAAATCAATAGATTAAGGGCATCATGCAGTAAAGTCCGATAGAAAAAATTGCCAGGGTTTTTAAATCGCCATTTTTGACAGCGTTGCTATCACGATATGCAGAAAACCCTGAATACCAGCGATAGGGACACTTTTACAAATGGCGATTATCCTGTGGCGTGATGATCGTCTCTTTGAGAACTGCTGCAGGAAATAGCGTGGTGTGTTCCCAAATTTTTGGGGGAATTGGGTGATAATCTCGTGGGACAACCAATGTGGCGAGCGGCCTATTTGAATGCTCCACTTATTTTTATTCTTTCTTTGTGTTGTTGGGAGTGACTGAGAACCAGACAGAGCTAAGCGTTTGGAGGATTTGTGATTGCTACAGTTGGTGTGTATTTTGATAGATTTGTCTTGTGTTGTTTTGTTTTCTTTACACATTTTTGTTCTTGTGATTTTGAAAGTGTTTTGTGAGTGTGTCATTTCATTTGTTTATCTGTTATAGTTGTGGGAGTCAGAGGAGTGATGGTGGGGTGATGGTGGGGTGGGTGCTGAGGTGAGTGTTGTTCATGTGAGTAGGTGTGTGGGAGTCAGGGGAGTAATGGTGGTGTAACTGGTGGGGTGAGTGGTGTTGTAGTGGTGAGTGGTGTTGTAGTGGTGGTGGGGTGACTGGTGGTGCAGTGACTGGTGGTGGTGGGGTGACTGGTGGTGGTGGTGCCGATGGTGGGAGTCTCCTGCAGTCTGTTCCATTGGAAAAACAGTTCCAGTCAGCAGCAGCTGAGCTCAGTGTTTGTAGCTTGGCGTAAGAAGCGTAAAGAAAAAAAACAAAATATAAGTTTCAATGATGAGGAGATTCAAGTCCTTGTTACTGGCATTTTGGAGCATTATGACCGGCTGTATGGGAACTTAGTACTTAGGAACTTAGGAATTCCTTTGCAATGACTGTTAAAATGTATATAGCCATCTATTATCTAACATTTATTAATTAACATTGAACGGACATTTACATATAACTTTCCTACTTTTGCTATACACATGTTATCATTGAGTGTTTACAACTTGTATACGAATAGATGAATTGTACAATTGTATGTAAATATAATATATTCTCATATTAACCATTTGCTTATTATGTATCAACCTTTTCTTAAACTTCATGTGCCACACATTATTTGTCATACAGCATGTTTATTCAATTTTAGAAGCGTTCACACATTTGTTTGAAATAAATATTTGATGTTAAGATATGTACATTATAAAAGTTATTTTGTTAAATATATAAAGGCAAGACCAGTGCACATGTCAAAAAGGATTTGTGGGAACAGATTAGACTGTCTGTGTCCACCTGTGGAAATCAGGTCCGAACTCATGAAAACTGCCGAAAATGATTTGATGATATAAAACGGAAATTGAAGGTGAAATTGCAAAGTGTACGTTTACATGCTACAGGCACTGGAGGAGGGCCTCCAGCAGCCAATCTAAGGCTCACTTTGGAGGAGCAGCCAAGTGAAAAATTCTTACCCGTCATGGTTGAAGGCTTGTCTGGTGATAGGGATAACGGTGTGTATGATCACCCGCTTCTACCAGGTTAGTACTTTTACATGAGTAAACGTTTTCAGTTGAAATGTATATTTCAAAAATTCTAAAAATACAATATCATTAGTGTTTAAAGTTGTTTATTCTGTTATGATCACATAATTTAATTGTGTATGCAAAGAAAATAAAACTTGGTACTGTACATACTGTTTATATAGACTCACAGAATAAACTGTATTGTACACCCCTTCATATATATCTGCATTCAAATAGTATGTAGTAGTAGTCATATTATATTTTTCATGATGTTATGTGTCAATGTAAAACATTATTGATATGTACCATTTACAGCTGCTGATGATCAAAGTTAAACACTCACATATCAATAAAGATTAGAATGAATTACATACAGATGCAGCGGCCGTTATTCTAACACTTCACACGTTGTACACCTCGGAATACCCATGTCATGGTGCGGGATTTCTTCCAACCGTCCCGCCTTAAGATGCGAGTGTTGAAAATGGCATTTTACTGTTCTGGTTTTTAAACACCTGAAATTGACACAGTAGCACAGTACTGTACACATTACAATTCATTAATTTCATTGCATTTAATTACACATAATCCATGAAATTAAAACAAAGCAACCGCGATAAACACATGTGCCTGGGGCAATTGGCCGCGTTAATGCCGCGTGGAGTACAGCAGTGCACACGAAAACGGCTCCGTGATTTGTTCCAATAACGGCCGCTGCATTTGTATTATGTATGCAGAGTACAGGTAATGTTATCTTTCCCCCCTAGAGAGCTCCATTTACGCTTTTACATGCTCAGACAGCACCACTAGATTAAGGAAAGCACAGCTTGTGTTTGATAATGCACTTGATACAGATTGTGATGACGTTATGGATTTGAAACATCAGTTCACTCGGTTTGAAAAATTGGTTACAACTAGGATCCGGTTATGGTGGGATATAGTGACTATTGAAAATTATATTAAGTCCAAGCGAATACCGAGAGGACGACGAATTGAAAAGTCACCCACTTTTGGATTCCAGGAAGATAATTTTGAGACAAGTTGGAAACAAATACTAGATGAGTGTTCCTTAAAACTAATGGAATTGATTGTGACGTTTAAATCAAAAAAGAAGCAATTAATTGAGAAGGACATTGAGGGTCTTCAAAATAAGCTTCACGAGTACACTGAAATGAAGGGTTTCCTAGAAATGGATGTGGCTTTTGCTAAGAATATAAATAAACTGGAAAAGAAGATCATGATAAAAAAACAAACAAAGTTTGAGAGGGATAAACAAGACTATATAAAAAATCAAATTTATATTTGGCAGCAGCCTATTACCAACAGAAGGCCAATTTTTCTCCCTCAGACTAATAGCTTCACTCCTGCAAAGGGAAACAAAAAGTTCCCCTCTCACAAGTCTATTCTTAAAACAAAATCAAGTCACTTTATAACAAGTGGGGAATCTGACTTTTCAGATAATGAGGTGTCTGGACATTCAGTGTCTTTTCAGAATGTGACCGATAATGAGGAGAGGTTCCTCAAAAATTAACATCCTTCTTTTCTATGTCAAAAAGCAAACAAGACGGGACAAACGGAGGAGACCCAGGGGGGTCCTCATACAAGAGGAAGAAGAGCAGTTAAATGACGCCCTAGGGGTTATTAACATATCGAATGTAGAACTGAGTGATGAAGAGTTATCCCTCCTTGGTAAAGGACTCAAGTTCGCCCCAGTTTCCAATTTCAACCCTTTTGATATGGTAGTGGACTTGCACAAGTTCGTTCGGAAATTAACTGTTAAAAAATTCTATAAGAAGGGTAGTTCTACTGTACCTACAGTAATCTTAATATTGACGACACTGGTATTCCTGATGATGTCAATGGCGATGTGTATGATCCTGATGTTAATGTATGTAATATTGATACAGTTCAGAATTGTCTCTCATTCAGGGACTCCTGTCATATACAAGACTTACTGTAGATGAATTACTGCTAGAGCAGAGCTCACAAATAAATCCTCAAAATGTTCTAGGTAGAAAGGCCTCGGGCTTCAAGAGGAAGTCCAACTTTTATCCCACTTTTGTGAAGGGGAATGCGATAACTACCTTTGAAAAAATGGTAGAAAGAGATATATAAATTCTCGCTAGAGGATATACATTCTCTGCTACACCTAAAAAAAACCTAAACACTAACTTAACTGTGGGAGAAATTAAGGCCTTAAAAAATCTTAAAACCAACAAACAATTGGTAATTAAAAATGCAGATAAGTGTGGGGCGGTGGTGGTGCAGCATAGGAGTGACTACCACGAGGAGGCTTTACGCCAACTTGGGGATACTCTCTCCCATGCTGTACTTCCCTCTGACCCCACCCTTTCATTTATGTCTGACTTGAGATAACTCCTTGAGGAGGGCAATATCCTGGGTGTGTTGGATGCCAATGAGATGGATTTTCTTTATAATCCATTCCCAACCACGGCCATATTCAACCATCTCCCAAAGATCCATTGGTCTCACCTCCAGGGAGGCCCATTGTCTCTAGAATTGGATCTTTGGGAGATGGTCTGTCACGGTACGTGGACCACTACCTACAGCCCTTAGCGAGATCTCTACCCTCCAATGTTTTGGACAGTGCAGATCTAATCAACCAAATCAAGGACATTTCTTGGAAACCCAATTTTATCTGGTTGTCTATGGACGTCACATCACTTTATACTATAATTGAACATCACCTGGGGATGTTAGCATCAAACAACACTTTTTAAAGCTTTCTGATTTATCACCTTCACAAGTCACTTTTATTTTAGATTTTATTCACTTTTTATTAAAACACAATTATTTTTTGTTTGATGGTGTTTACTATCTCCAGACACATGAAATGGCTATGGGCACTAGTTTTGCCCCATCCTATGCCAATTTATTAATGGGATGGTGGGAGTCATTCCACGTGTTTGGAGATAGAAACACCTTTAGGGATCATATTATTTTTTATCAACGTTTCATTGATGATCTTATTTTCATTTGGGACGGGATATCACTACACTTTATTATTTACAGAATCACTGAATACCCAATGATTATGGTCTTAAAATCACTTTCACTTATGATTATCAACACTTAAATTATTTGGATTTATTACTTTACGTGGATCTCTCTTTGAATATACATACGGACATTTTCCATAAAGAGAACTCACGTAACACTTATCTCAGAGCGGATAGCTGCCACCCCAGGACCCTCATTAAGGGAATACCAAAGGGGCAGTTTATGAGAGTCAAACGAAACTGCTCCCAAGATGAGCACTTCCATAGACAATCAGACGATTTACGTAGGAGGTTTATTGCAAGGGGCTATAGGTCTTTGGATTTAATTCAAGCACGCGGGGAGGTGGAAGCAATGGACAGAAGTCAATTACTCTGTAGAAAACCTAAGAAGGTCTCCAAATTTGAGAGTCCACTCTTTATTACAACATTTAGCTCACAGGCACAGGATATCAGACTGATCCTAGAGAAACATTGGGAGATCCTACGCCTGGACCCTGTTTTGGGGCAAGGCCTACCATCAAACCCCAAAATCATATATAGAAAGGCCAAAACAATCTCAAACTCCTTATCACCAAGCTTATTTGTACCTGAGAAACAATAGAAAAAACTGGGGTGCTTCCTAAGACAATATACAGCGATGATATAAACGCAAGAAGGCCGTGAACAATAAAAGATAAAATAATAAATAATACTGGCCCAGAGTGGTTTGTTGCAGCTCTACCCGGTAGAGAATCTCCCTGGATCCTTGTGATGAGTGGTGTATAGATGTGGAGAGAGCAAACCATATAAAAGAAAAAATGCACAGAACAAATGTCAATAGCAATCCTGTAAATTATGAGTTAATGACAATGGTAATTATAGACATGCAGCTACATGCACAGACGGTCAGGGGAGGGATGCAAGGAAAATCTAAGACAGACTTACACGGCCCTGTGTAAGTCTGTGAGACACAAGGTATCTTTGTTGACACTCTCCAACTGACAAATGCGTGATGGGTATGAGCGTGGTAAGTGCAGGGTGAACTATAAAGTGGAAATATATAATCTGACTCACACGGCCATGTGTGAGTCACTACATCCAATGGTATCTTTGAGTCCTCTCACAGGACTGGGTATGACGCCCCAGTGGTGGTGCAGACGTGGTGACAGTGGTGAGAGAAATGTAAGTGAAAGAATAAAACTATGTTTGGACTCAAACGGCCATGTGTGAGCCACTGCCTCCAGCGGTTTCTTTGAATCCTTAGTCTGCTGCATCTCTGTCTCCTCACACGGTGTTAGGGCACTCGTTGCACATACAGTCACCCCACAGACATCCGGGATAATAGGTATTAGATCCTAGATCGTTTATTAATGCAATACATATATAAACAGCTAAAAGGCCACTCACATTACGAGTAATCTTGTAGTTTCTCTGATTCTCGTGGCTCCTAACAGTTCTGCTGAATACCGCGTCCGGAGTCAGAGAGGGAACTGCAGTGAGCCAGTAGTTACAGAGTCCTTCTAGGTCCAAAATGCTCCACGTAGCTTGTTGACCCTATGATCTAATACCTACTATCCTGGATGTCTGTGGGATGACTGTATCTGCAACGAGTACCCTAACACCGTGTGAGGAGACAGAAACGCAGCAGACTAAGGATTCAAAGAAACTGCTGGAGGCAGTGACTCACACATGGCCGTGTGAGTCCAAACATAGTTTTATTCTTTCACTTACATTTCTCTCATCACTGTCACACGTCTGCACCACCACTGAGGTGTCATATCCAGTCCTGTGAAAGGACTCAAAGATACCGTTGGATGTAGTGACCCACACATGGCCGTGTGGGTCAGATTATAGTTTTCCACTTTGTAGTTCACCCTGCACTTACCACACATTTGTCAGCTGAAGAGTGTCAACAAAGATACCTTGTGTCTCACAGACTTACACAGGGCCGTGTAAGTCTATGTCTTAGATTTTTCCTTGCATCCCTCCCCTGACCGCCCGTGCATGCTGCTGCATGTCTATAATCAGTGGTCGACAAATCACCCAAAAATCTACTCGCCGAACAAAAAAATGTACTCGCCACCTAGTCCCTCCCCCAGGCCCACCCTAGTCCCGCAGACAGAGCGTGAGAGAGAGGGAGACAGACAGAGCGTGAGAGAGAGGGAGACAGACAGAGCATGAGAGAGAGGGAAAGAGATAGAGCGTGAGAGAGAGGGAGACAGATACTGGGTGGGGGTTGGGTGACTGGGTTGGGGGTGGGTTGACTGGGTGGGGTGACTGACGGGGTGACTGGGTGGGGTGACTGACGGGGTGACTGGGTGGGGTGACTGACAGGGTGACTGGGTGGGTGACTGACAGGGTGACTGATGGGGTGACTGGGTGGGGTGACTGGGTGGGGTGACTGACAGGGTGACTGGGTGGGGTGACTGGGTTGGGTGACTAGGTGGGGTGACTGATGGGGTGACTGATGGGGTGGAGGGGTGGGGTGACTGACTGGGTGGGGGGGTGGGGTGACTGACTGGGTGACTGACTGGGTGACTGGGTGGGGGTGTGGGGTGACTGACTTGGTGGGGGGGTGGGTGACTGACTGGGTGACTGGGTGGGGTGACTGACTGGGTGACTGGGTAGTGGGGTGGGGTGACTGACTGGGTTACTGGGTGGGGGGGTGGGGTGGGTGACTGGGTGGGGGGGTGGGGTGACTGACGGGATGACTGGGTGACTGGGTGACTGGGTGGGGGGTTGACTAACTGGGTGGGGGGGTGGTTGACTGGGTGGGGGGACGACTGATTGGGGGGGTAATTCTGGTGACACACACACACACACACACACACATCTATCTCTCATATACACACACACACACTCTCTCATATACACACACACGCTCCAATCTCCTGCCCAGCGCGGGCTGTCAAAGGGAAAGAATACCCTGCATCACTCACAGCCATCAGCCGTTCCCCCCCCTCGCCGCCACACGAGCAGCCAAGGGAGCAGGGGGGAAAGAATACCCTACATGACAGCCATCGTCCACACACCCCCCCCACTCCCTCCCCCCGCTCGAGCAGTCAAAGGAGCCGGGGACAGTGGGGAAAGAATACCACACATCACAGCCATCAGCCGCTCCCCCCAACCCCCCCCCCATGCGAGCAGCCAAGGGAGCCGGGGACTGGGGAGGAAATAATACCACACATCACAGCCATTGTCCGCTAAATCACCTCCCCCCCCCACGAGCATCTCCGGGGGAAGGAATACCACTGCATCACAGCCATCGTCCGCTCATCCCCCCCTCCCCGCGAGCAGCAAAGGGATCTGGGGGGAAAGAATACCCTACATGACAGCCATCGTCCACACCCCCCCCACTCCCTCCCCCTGCTCGAGCTGTCAAAGGAGCCGGGGACCGTGGGGAAAGAATACCACACATCACAGCCATCAGCCGCTCCCCCAAACCCCCCCCATGCGAGCAGCCAAGGGAGCCGGGGACTGGGGAGGAAATAATACCACACATCACAGCCATTGTCCGCTAAATCACCTCCCCCCCCCCACGAGCATCTCCGGGTGAAGGAATACCACTGCATCACAGCCATCGTCCGCTCATCCCCCCCTCCCCGCGAGCAGCAAAGGGAGCTGGGGGGAAAGAATACCCCGCATCACAGACATCAGCCGCTCCCTCCCAATCTCCCACCCTGCACAAGCAGCCAAGGGAGCTGGGGTCCAGGGGGAAGGAATACTCCCGCATCACAGCCATTGACCCGCTCCAATGTCCCCCGCTCCAATCTACCGCCTGGGCGGGCAGCCAGCCACTGGGACCGGGGGCAGGAGGCAAGGACACCGCGCAAACACTGCGCGCACACAACCCACATCACACATCACACACCATACGCCAGGGACCCCCAATGTTAATCCGATGGGCCATTAGTCTGTCTGCAGAAATGTCACTGAAATGTTGCACCATGTACCTGGATCTTGTTGGTGATAGCCCCAGATTTGTTTTAGAATACTTGTCGGAACTACAGTATGTCTATGGGACTGATCTGTTTTTGATGCGCCGGCCACCTACACTACAGATAATGTTGTGTTAACATACTTGACATTCTTACCAACTGTCTTTTCGGAAATTTATATAGTGGCCCATGCATCCCCCGTCGGAACACAGGTGCCAGCACCTGCATCCCAGATGTCATCACCATTAATGGAAGGTGAGGTCATCAATTTTAAACAGTTTTGTGTGTGAATTTATATACCTCAACTACACACTCCTATGACCATGGGACAGTTGCACATGTAACTCATATTGGCTGAGTTAGCTCTAAAAAAATTGGCCCATGTGAATTTGCAGTCACATACAAATGTAGTTATTGAGTTGTTAAATCCACAGCATTACTTATGAGATTACACAAATGTTCCATGTTCTAATGCATGGCCGACTCAGTAGGTACCGTTTCAATCGTCTAAAATGTCAAGATAAATGTTAAATCCGACATTACATTCATTATGAGTGTGATGTCATAATTGAATGTGTTACTGACAATCAAATCAGCACACATTGTTACATCAAACTATGTTAACGTTATTTTAGATGTGACAAGCAATTAATGTTATCCTCATATTGTACAAACAGATATTCAATGTACTGGAAACATCTCCAGACTGAAAGATTCACCGTGTATGTCTTTCGTTACGGAGGTTGAGAGTCCGGGATTAAGTCATCACTAACCTGCTACCGCACATCGTGATTGTGCTCACCAAGAGCATTTGGCCTCAACCGAGCAATCCGAAGCTCGTTTATTGCAAAGCCAAATATCTCGTCATCAACAATTGATGAGTGTTCATGAAAAAATGGTAGCTGAAATCACAAATATAAAAGCAATCTTGCTCATGAATAATGCTGAATTTAAAATTCTCAATACCTTGATGCAATATGCAACAACCCCTATACCCCCCTAACATACACATATATGCACATCAATGATACTATAGGCCGGTGGGGGCCCTCGGGTGTTACCCGCAGGCCTGCAGTACCAATTCTGTGCCCCCCCACCAATTAATGTGAAAACACATACATACTTATAAAGAAATAACTCCCCCCCCACACCACATACAGTATAGTAATGGGCACAATTACTATTATCCACAAATGGATAATAGTGAATGTGCCCATTTTAAATACATAAAGAACAATAAATACATTAAATACATATGGCACTCACCCTTGTCCGGCTGCCACGATGAAGGCCATCCTCATCTTCATCACCGTCCATGCCCCGTCCGATGCTGCAAAACATAAACAAGAATAAAAACAGCCAATGTAATGTCCCCTAACCGCTTGATCACCATAGCGGTTATTAACCTCTACAGTCATTAAGGGGTTAACCCACCCTCACCCACCACTCGGGAGGCCTACATACCCTCCCCCACTACCCCCACCCCATGAGGCCTAACCACCCTCACCCAATACCCAGCCGGGAGGCCTACCAACATACCCTTGGGGCCAATACCCCCTCCCCCCACCCCCAGTACCCACAATAAAAACAATACATTGCCCCACAATAAACATCATTCTATTTATTAAATACATAACCCACCCCCTGTGCCCCCCATAAATACATGATTTATTCTTTTACATACAGGGTTCATACCTCAGGCCCACGTGAGTCCCCGGTGGGCCTGATGGGTCACCTCACAGACCTACAGGTTACCAGCATCATGTTTCACACATGGTCTGGAGGCCTGTTGGTGGGTCCCACCAGGCGCCATGGCCCACCAGGTGGTCTCCGCGAGTCACCGTGGGCCACAATGGGGTCCCCACGGTAGGCCCGCAGATGTCTGGGGGCCCTGGGTCAGACTCACAGGTGTCTGAGGGGCCTCAGGTGGTTCCCACAGGGGTCTGGGGACCCACGGGTGGTCCCTACGGGCTTGCAGTGCCCACACAGATGTGGGGTCATCGGTTATCTCTGCAGGTGTCCCCCTTTGACCCGTCAGCCTGATACCCATGAGATGCCCGAGAATACCGCAGGTGGTCTCCAGAGGTCTCTCGCAGACAAAAAGGAACCAACCCTGTACGTAAAAAAATTAAACCTGACCTATACATTAAATACATCAATCCACCCCCCCCCCCGCCCCTCCAACACATACAGTACAATAATGTGCCAAATAACTATTATCCAGATAGGGATAATAGATTATTTGCCCATTATCAAACACATTAACTAGCATAATTAAATAAATAAAGTTCTACTGACTTCATCCATAAGAATCCCCCGTCGCCAGCAAAATCCTTGTCCTCCGTTGCCAACAAAATACATAGCCAATACATAGCCAATACATTGCAATTACATTCAGATATCAATGAACCCCTTAATCACCTTATCGGATAATAACCGCAAAGGTAATTAAGGGGTTAAGCCACCCTGGCCCGATACCCACCCTTCACCCATTCATTTGTACAGTGGCTTCATCATGCAACTATATATATACACACATATATATACACACACATATATATATATATATATATATATATATATATATACAGAGAGAGAGAGAGAGAGAGAGAGAGAGAGAGAGAGAGAGAGAGAGAGAGAGAGAGAGAGAGAGAGAGAGACACACATGATGAACCAATATACAAATAAGTGTAGAAGGGTTATCAAAAACATTCTCTACTACAAATACCACTTCTCCATACAGACACAGTACAATAAAATCATATTTCCTAAAAAAATCCAATCTCATCTTCCAATCAAAAGCCTCAAATGCCAATCAAAACATTGTATTTACATTGTATACATGATGCATACAATCTATGCACCATGTACACTCCATAGCTTCATAGCTTCTATATTAGATCTTTGGCCATGTGGACGTGAACTCGTTCTTGATCTCCCTCTTGTATTATTTGAAAAACCTGGCTTTTCCCAAGCATAGACTTGATTTCGCTCATAGTCCAAACGATCACGGTCAAATTTGGACTGCTTCTTCTCCATTAGAATATCCTCCGTAGCTTCTATATTAGATAATAGAACTTGATCGTTATTCGCAAAATGTTCCATTGTTTCATAAGCTTGAAGTTTAGTTTGTAACATTTTAATATCAGTACCCAATACCACTCTCTCTTTCATTTTGTGATCAATAATCAAATCTATAAGTTTAAAAGAACAATCATTAAGTGTGGTTTTCCACATATGTTCAAATTCCTTAGTGCTAAAGCCAAAAGTTGGGGCTTTTTTTATCCTCAATCCCCTTGGTATCCTCTTGACTTTAACATAATTTTCTAAAGTAGTAATGTCCCACCAGAGTCTAATATTTTGTGTCAAAAGTTTCTCTAACTTGAGAAAATGTGCAGTGAGATCTTCACATATTAACTCTGTTGAACTATCAAAGGCATGTTGAGCTCGCCTAGTTCTTCTTGTATTGTCGCTACAATTTTGCACAAAAATATTACTCTGTGTATCCTCAGTGTTATATTGTGGCACTTAGAGAGTGCACCCACTTTGAAATCATTTGGTTTGAAGGTGTGCACTCACATCAGACCACTATATTAGCAGGCATTGAATGAACACCAGTACTCTTTGATAAAGCGCCTCCACGGCGGGAAACGCGGCACAGTTTTTTTAAACTGTGTCTGTCAGTTCTCATGGCATAATTGCCCAATAAAGCAGTTTATTTTTATTTTTGCCTCCAGCCCTTTGCTTTTGCAGTGCTCTACCTTCACCCCCATTTTTCCTGCATCCACTATGTTATTGTAGCACGCTTGTCCGGTCATTCTCACAGCTGTTTCATCAGGAAGATTTCCTCCAGAGCTGCTTTGTGGTGCTTGTGTAGCCGGCGCGGTGTCGATGCTTTCACCCCTTCACCTTCACATCAGCGGGAGTCAAGATCTGACCGAGAAGACCTGCATTCAGTTGTGGATGGTTGCCGGTCACCCCTCAGCCCCTACCCCCTGCACGGCATCGGGTCATATCGCGCAAGTGATTCTACGGCTCCCGGTGGGACAATAGGAGGCTCATCTTCCAGGTCCCTACCCTTATCTCATCTTGGGCTGCTCGGGTTGCGGTCCGAGGTTGGAGGTTCCAACTCCCTTGGTTACCACTCTGAGGTGGGAGATTCGGCTCCCTCAGTCACAGCACCGAGGTGGGAGGTAAACTCCCTCGGACACAGTGCCGAGGTGGGAGCTAGGCTCCCTTGGTTGCTGTTTGTGCAGGGGAGACAGCCAGCTGGGAGACGTGAGGTTCCTCCCGACGGGGTACAGGTGAGGTGGTTACAGCACTGACTTTGCGCTATTTTGGGCTTCACTGGAGGAGCCACGGATTTAATCTTTATTCATACCGGCATATATTGATTTTTTATTCATTAATTGTTGACTTCGCAGTAGTGCAGCATCAGTGTGGGGGCTTCTCTCCCATTTTTTCCTTAGAACTAGAAAAAGTTGACCACTATGGCTACCTTAGCTACTATAGTGACCTTGGTCAGCAAATAACAATGGATGGGAACCTTTTGAATTAAATCAATAGGAGAATGAAGATGAGATGGAGCATTTGGAAGAAACAGGATAATATTCTAAGAGAACCTTTCACTGTTCCTCAAGAAGAAAGTTTTTGACCAGAGTATTCTGCCCATGCTCACATATGCATGTGAAACGTGGACACAAAATGCGAAAGTCATTGAGAAGCTTCAGACAATGCAAATAAGTATGGAGAGATGTATGCTGGGTATTACCTGAAGAAATTGGAAAAAGAATGAATGGGGTTGAAACCAAACAAACCTCTGTGACATCAGAACAAGGTTTAAGAAATTAAAATCGCAGTGGGCTGGACGCATCACAAGAAGAAATGATCATTATTGGACAAAGATGGCACTCAACAGTAATCAACGAGTGATTAAAAGACTTAGAAAATTACCAAAAGTTAGATGGGAGGATTACATTAGAAAATTTGTTGGAGCAACGTGGAGAAGAGACATTCAAAACAGTACCTGGAAGATCCATGGGAAGGTCTTCATCAAGCAGTGGATCAACAAGTGTTGATGATAATTGATTAAAAAAAAAAAATTATATTATATATACAGTATATATTCAAAGTAATTTTCACAACAAAATCTCTAGACATTTATAATAATCTTTGCAAAAACTGTTGAAAGTAATGAATTAACCTGATCATTTTCTTAATCTTAATTCTAATTCATTCAAGTATTTCACAATGTTTGCATCAAGCAAATGACAACAACTTACAGTATACCTACTGTATGTCCAGGTAGGCCTGCCAACTGGTTTAGGATCACGTGTACCGTATGTGGAAGGTGGTTTCAAGAACATTTTCAGCAACTTTTAGTTACATTTGCCATCCCGATTATTAATTGCCTAGACTTGTTTAAGATATCTGGACCCCGATAAGCCTGGTTGTGTAAATGCTGCTGTTTATGTTATAAGCATTTGTATTCTGCTTATCCTCTGTGTTCTGCTGCATATTAAAAGGCTTGCTTTGCACATTCCATTATTAATATTCATTGCATGCTCTACACAAAACCACCTGACTGGAAACTAAAGATGATCAGGCACAAGTAGCTCTGTTGTGTGGAGTTTACAATGAAAAAGAAATAAAACAGCTGAAGCTTTCTGTATAGAGCTTTTCATGCCTGGTTGCTGCTGGCAATTAAAGCTTTCCGCTGGCACACATGGGCTAATTTCTGGGGGTTTTCTGTGTAGGTCTTTTTTAGAAGTTCTTAGCTCCTTCAGACATTAGAGTTTCTGAAAATGTGTATTTAATTATTTTCGATGGTGCTAAAAACGTTTAATTCCTATATGTAATAATCCTATGAAAACAAGTAATATTCAAGAGCACAGTAAAAACAGACTCACAGTAATTAGTTTGTGCTAGCACTACCACATTTAGGAGGCAAGCATTCAATTACTAAGAATTTATAAAGATCTTAGAAATATTTCACGATACATTAATCTACGGCCCACAAAAAAATCTCAAGCATGTAAAAAACTCAAAAAGCCTGTGAAGTGAGAGCCAACCCGCCACCCAGTGAATACTTAATGAAGCAGATACAGAACAGGTCTAAGCTCCCCTTCCCTTGTCTGATGTCACAGACACTAGGTAGCCAATGGACTGTGCTGCAATAGACTATTCATTGGAGCAGAGGGAGAGAGCACTCTCTGGATGATGGTTGTTACATTATTCACCGAGGCACTGGAATGAAGCGCCCAACCAGAGGGTGTAAGGAAGAGAGACCAGTAGTGGGTTAGAGTGTTGAGACAAAGAGTCCAGTGCTGAGGGAATACAGCAGATGCATAAAATAACAGAAAAAAAGGCAGAATGCAGTCACATAAGCCCTGTACAAATGAGGTAAATTAAGGCAAAAGACCGGAAATGAACAATGTAAGAACACAACGCAGGTATGGAAGCATACTATATGAGCCCTGTAAACTCGGGCTGTGTGGAGACAACAAGATGTAAAGGTACATTCAGTATAAAGAGCAGACTATATAGAATACCATTGCAAATCTTATGGAGGATTACATTACTGTCCGTTGTTGGGAAGATCCATGGGTAAGGATCATATATCTACTATGTAGTGTTACGCTGTGCTCACCAAAAACTAGATGAGACCCCGGTACTGAGATGGGAATAGGTAAAGACCAGCCACAGACACAGGGGTCACGTCCGGAATGTAGAGTGGTCTTGGTATCCAGGTCGGGGTAGGAGAGATCAGAGTTGTCGTATACTTGCCGAGATCGGTGCAGGAGAGGTCCGGATCGTAGATGGAGGTATAGCCAAGATCAGTGCAGAAGAGGTCCGGATCGTAGCTGGAGGTATAGCTGGGGTCAGGGTAGGAGAGTGATGGATGGTCAAGGAAAGCCAAGATCAGTAGTCCAGAGAAGCGGTAGTCCAAAGGCAAGCCGGATCGGTACACAGGAAATCACAAGGCAGGGCAAGGCAAGGCAGGAATCTGGCAGACAGGAGAGGTAAGCACAGGGAACATCAATCTATGCTCAGCCAAAGTGCCAGTGGCACAGCTGAGCATATATAGGCAGAGGGAGCCAATCCCCAAGGGGGGTGGAGCGGAGGCGCGGCCTCCACAGGAGCAGCGATTGGCTGGGAAGATGATAGGTTGTTAAAAGCTGATTTTGCTTGACACGTCGCTTGGGAGCGTCGTGAGTGCGTCGGGCACCGATGACGCGCGACGCGACCAGGGACAAATCCAATGTGCATCCGCAACGTGTGGGTAGAGGGTGGGTAGAGGGCGCCACTCCAGTGGGAGAAGCCCTGCGCGTGCGCGAGAGGCGCGTGTGAGAGCGCGTGATTCCGGGGAGGCGGCAACGGGTGCCGGAGGAGAAGGTGAGAAGCTGTGTGTACGTCGGCGTCTTGCGGGAGCGCGCGGAGCACCGGGTGGCTCCCAATTCCTCACATATAGGCTTTATAGGATGGATGGAAGTCTTGTCTATAATATACTATTAGTGATACACCATGTAAGTGAAGATCTATCTCACATGTTTTAAGCTTAAGGAATTTGCTATTAGGAGTCCAGTGGTTTTCCTGACCCAAAGGTGTCAGAATAATGGTCTTTAAATAAAATTTGAGCGATTTCAGTATCAGAATGACAGAAGACTTCAGTGCAGTCAAGGTTAATTCCAGAGCAGGATTATACATTATATACAAGACATTGCATGCAGTAAGAGATAATATATATTATAGGCGTATGTAACAGTTACAGACCAGATTAAAAGGTGAGACAGCTTTAGTCTTGAAAGAATTTAGACTGCTGTTTGTTGTGAGTGTCTCCGGAAGATTGTTCCAGTTGTGGATGCACAATAAGAGATGGAGGAGCAGCCGACACTTTGTTGAACCTAGGGATAATGAACAGTCTTTTGGAGTCTGATCTCAGATGATAAGGGCTCCATGTTGTATGGGTGAGGAGCTTGTTCAGATAGGCGGGCAGCTTGCCCAGAAATTATTTGAAGGCAAGACTGGAAATATTAACTTTGCGTCTAGACTCAAGTGATCAACAATATAGTTATTTGAGCATTTCTCAGTGATGTGTGTTGTAGATGAAATGGAGCACAAAGCGGCATAAGGAGTTGTAGAGGGTATCAAGTTTGCCAAGGTGATCTTGGGTTGCCGTGCCATATACTATCTTTCCATAGTCTATAATTGGCATCAGCATCTCCTGTGCAATGTGCTTTCTGACCAGCAGACTTAGGGAGCATTTGTTCCTATATAGAACACTTAGTTTGGCATAGGTTTTGGATATCAGGGTATCAATGCGCAACCCAAATGTTAAATGGGAGTCAAACCATATGCCCAAATATTTGAAACTAGTAACAGGGGCTAGGAAAGTATTAGAGTTGGTTCTAATCTGTAAACCGAAACAAGGGGAAATAGGGTGCTCAACTCCAGTATAACTTCATCCAAATGAAAACTCAGTGTATAACGATTCCAAGAAGAAACCAGTGGGAATGGGTGTAATAAATAGACCTGTGAGTCACTTAAATCATAAACACATGAAAGTACTCAACTATTGCAGTCATGAAGTCTCTTACCCACTCGCATCGTCTCCAGGGATTATCAGTGGCGTGCCAGCCATGAAGGGATATCCAGAAGCAGCAAGAAAAGAGCAAATAGCGCACAGCCAGGGAGCCAGGTGGTGATTAAAAATAACGTTCCATTTATTTCAGTGCATGACTGATGACATCATCACCCCGTCGGGGAAAGAAAACACACCTCCTACGTGTTTCGGACCGCGTAGGAGGTGTGTTTTCTTTCCCCGACGGGGTGATGATGTCATCAGTCATGCACTGAAATAAATGGAACTTTATTTTTAATAACCACCTGGCTCCCTGGCTGTGCGCTATTTGCTCTTTTCTTGCTGCTTCTGGTTCTAATCTGTAGCTTATTCCCAGGAAGCTTTAGAAATGTAGCTTTGGTACCAAATACCATTGTTAGTCGTCTTGTCAGTGTTTAAAAAACAGTTTGTTTTGGGAAATCCAATTGTCAAGTCTCAAAATGTCAGATTGAAGTATGTGTTCAAGGTCGGAGAGGCTATGGCTGTGTGCACCTGCATACATTTGTATTGAAGCTCCCTTACAAGCTGTAGGAAGACCATTGATGGACACTGAGAAGAGTAAGGGCCCCAGAACAAAGCCTTGCGGGACACCAAAGGTGATATCCAAGGGGTTGGAGTTAGTGCCGGAGATAGACACATGTTGGGATCTACCTGATAGGTAGGAATGAAACCAGTTTAAAGCATGCTTCCCTATTCCAGAGCATTGGAGTTTGTTTAGAAAGATAACATGAACAGTATCAAAAGCCTTTGCAAAAAAATATTGCAACAGTATATTGTCCCAGTTCCATTCCACACTGGATATCATTGCAAACTTTTAGGAGGGTAGTTACGGTGGAGTGTTTGGGGCAAAAGCCAGATTGGAATTGGCTAGGGAAAATTGTCTTGGTATAGTAAGCGCTTAATTGGGGGTGAACACATTTTTTCAATGACTTTGTATAGTACTGGGAGAAGAGAGATTGGCCTGTTTGAGACAGTGGTTTTATCCCCCTTTTTGAAGATTGGGAGGACGAGTGAAGGCACTAGATAAGGTCTGCCAAGCAAAAGAAGGGACCCCTGCTACTGTGGAGAGAGAGTGGTCACACAGGAGAGAAGGAAAGAACTTCATGGACCACAAGAAAGAGAAGGCCCGTTGGGGGGAGACCATGGTCTACCAAAGCCCATGTGAAATGAAGAGCCCAGGATATAGAGGGACAGGGGTGGTGGGGGTGTGAGGGCAGGAAGACCCCTGCAGGTCACAGGAAAGAAATGTCTGTTGGGGAGCAGAAGTGACCGCAGCTGACTGCAAAGGAGAGTGGTTCATATAGGATCCAGCATATACCTGTCTCGGGTGCAGGTTCCCCTTCAAGAGGGAACACTGCAAGTACAAGCATTCTCAAGCATAAGGCGGAAGCAAAAATAGGTTTTGAGCCTCCGTGCTTGGACCCGTGGGAGTTTGAGGTCGTGGTCTCTGATTTTGTCAACTCAAACTCGCCCATCTCTAATATTATTATTATATTTTAAGCCCAAGCTATGTGGCCACGTTTACATACTTTGTGTTCACTTGCATGCTTGCACGCAGAATGTATTACATCTATTTATTCTGTAAACATAAAGTGTACCTAGAGGAGGTGCAGAAGATCCCTGATGTAGGCGCACTGCAGACCTTTATATAATAATATGGTCAGAGGTGAAAAAAATGTATATATAAAAACAGTTTATTGATATATTTATACTTAAAAACGATGTACACCCTCTAACAGGGTATACGTCTAATAGCTAAAGTTACTCAGTAGCAATGTTCACTGTATCAATGTTCAGTAGAGCTTAGGCACAGTACATCTAGTAGCCAGGTAGTGCTGTGTAATGGAGATGTAAGTCTCCTATGGAGGTATCATGAGAACAGTGTGTACCAGAGAAATTCACAAAGTATATAATGAGTCCTATGTAGGTGTGCCCATCTTCGTGGTAAGTGCTTTATAGGATAATGTACCTATGTAATGACGGAGGTGGGTCTTATGGTGAGTGTACTGTGGTGAACATGTTCAAAAGACTGTGTAAGTATACCGATTGAAAGCAATGCTTAGGGATGTTTCCCTGAACTAAGGTAGAAATCGTGGGGGGCTGTTAGCTGTGCATCTTCCGTGGTAGGTAGAGAATAATGAGGCTATTGCTCAATACACATTAACAAACACCTATATAGGGGTACAATGCCCTTAGCCTAGAGTGAGGCAGATCTGCTGCCCGCTACAAATATACTGATGAAATCTATAAGATCACCAACGGAGTACACCTGATACCATATATTAAATATAGATGCTCAATTATAGTGTAATTATGCAGCTTCAAAATGCAAGCAATGCGTGGTGGCGTTTTTCTTACACTGTTGTAGATGATCTACGCAGTAGGGTATTCACTGCGCATGCTCCATAATTGGTAACAGATATAGTGAAAATCTGTTGCTGTAACACGATGGATGGAGCTTACAAACGGGCAGGTCTGCTGCCTGCTACAAAAGTAGTGAGTTTTCACGTGGTCACATAAATACATATGATGTTAGTGTATCAGGCATACATAATTTATTTCGAGCGCGATACAGTACATGCTCGTGAAACTGAGTATAACGCTAAAGTGATAGAACTGCGTGGTGAGCTTATTTACTGTGTATGCTCCGTGGTGAATGTACATATGGTGAATCTGTTATTTTAAAAAAAGAACACAATGGATGCACCCTGCTCGGTAGTTTTGTATCATCTGCCTTTAGTTAGGCAGGTAAGCTGCCTGTTGCGGATACCGTGATATCTCTGAAGGTCTCCGAGATATTCAAACAGTGGACACAGACGATTGTAACGTCTAGAGTATAAGGATGAATTGTCTCAACAACGGTCTGAGACTGGCTCATGAACTGAGTAAACTATTAAACTAATAGACTTATAGCAATAATAATCGGCTAATACCCTATTAGAGGGTGTACATCGTTTTTAAGTATAAATATATCAATCAACTGTTTTTATATATACATTTTTTTCACCTCTGACCATATTATTATATAAAGGTCTGCAGTGCACCTACATCAGGGATCTTCTGCACCTCCTCTAGGTACACCTTAATGTTTACATTTGCCACTCTCCCTAGGCAGCAGGCATTTACCATCAAGGGATGTGAGCAAGGTCTCTCTGCATAGTATCTATTTATTCTGAGCTAAAGTCAACCTTGTTTTTTCTCTTAGTTAATTAATGCTTTCTACCTGGTTTTATTGGTGCTGTTCAGCCCAGCATTCATGGACAAACAGTGTGTGGGACAAAAAGCCCAGGAAAGAGAGAGAGATCGGGAGAAGAACATGATGACTCCTGCAGATCGAAGGAGAGAGATGCCCATTAGGAGGAAGAGAAGATCCCTATGGGTACAACATAGACATGTGTCTCCTGCGCTGGCCATCTTCCGGAGGGAAATGCCACAAAAACAAGCGTTCTCATGTCCGAGCTGCAAAATAGGTTTGACCTACAGTACAGTAGGTTGCATCGGGCTCAGCCACTGTTCGAATCATTTGGAAGTGTGGGAATTTGGGGGGAGGAGGAAGGAGCTGCACAAACTTGCCCATCTCTAATATTATTATATATCGTCACGTGCTGATTTGCACTTCTACACACGGAATGTTCATCTATTTATTCTGAATTGGAGGATCCCTTACTTTTCTTAGTGGTTTAAGTCTTTACACCTTGAGACAAGTGCTGCGTAGCCTAACATACATGGATAATTCCCAGATGGTGAAACACTAAGAAAATGATTGCATTTTTATTTATATATATTTTTACATTTGTTAGCTGCTCTCATTCCTGTCCTAATATTTTGAAACATTAAACTTCAGTAGCCATGTAGTCAATAAATGAATTAACTGTTATTTCATCACTTTTCCTTTTGCAGCTGTGCTGTCCACTGTTTCTTGTGTTAGCGATTTAAAGAGCTCACAGAAAGAGCAGAGAACAAAGAAGATAGATCATTCTTGTTAGATTGTATATTTATACTGTACTAAGCACACGAAGACAAACTTGGAGATATTTTAAATGTAAGGCATGACTAGAAGCAACAATAAAGCACTGTGTTCAAATAAATGTATTCTACTTTGGAGGTTTTTCACAGCCATGAAATGTATTGTTGAATGTCATGCTGCTGTCTGTAAAGGCAACTCTAACCAGAAGGTCATGAATCCTTTGCCCCTGATTATGTGGTAACTTAGTTCACAGTCAGGCCATGGCAGAAAAACAAGGAACAATGGAAAAGAGGTCGCTGACAAATTAATTCACCAATTCATCACACAACATTTATTGAATAAATAAGTGAAGCAATGTTTAAAGCAACCATCAATCCTAATGTGTTGGTCTTTTTTCACATTACCTATACTTAATAATACACAGTTGACTTTCAAGAATATTTAAACAGCTTTATGTCAAAATTACAGTAGCTCTAAATAGAAAGTGAGCAATGTTTTGTGAAAGACGTTATGTAGAAATGTGAGGACTTTCCCTTTATTCTCAGTATAAATGAGAGAATAGGGATTGGAAGATACTGTAGATTTACTATACTTAGGTTGTCCTCTCCTGCAGCAATGTTAAAAATTGTCGGGAGAATAGGCTTGAATAGGTTGTAAAGTTTTCTTCCAAAGATGATTCAGAAAATATGACTTAAAATCAGACTTGACGCATTGTTTATAGTGATTTAGGAAAATAAAAAAAAATGGTTAAAAAATGATATTCCATTCAAGAAACTCACTAGGTATCTATGCCTATAGGCAGTATAACACACCTATTTCTGAGTGAGAAAAAAGTTCCCAAATACCAAATAAAAAAGCAGGAATAACAATGATCGTATAAACTAAAAACATATACTAAGTATTCAGTATGTGAGACAGCTGTCTGAGTAGGTTAACTGGCTATGCACTTTTTAAACCCAGGTTGTACGGATAAGTAGTGAATACAGCAGGCATAGGTACATCGGGGTCCATGTTACAATGGATGATAAGTAAAGAGTGCAACACTGTGCTCATTTGCATGCCATTACCCAGAATTCCTGGCTGCAGTGGAAGCACTGTTTGCTAAGCGGTAATGGGGATAGGATTGCAGACCTGTCTGAGACTTACAAATGGAACACAAGTGTTTTTTTTTATTTACTGTACAGTGGAGGTTTTCTATCACTTTCTAATGTCTAAGGATACATATCTAGCTAGATATATTGTCACATAGTCGGCCAGGAAAATGCAGATGGAAAATTCCTGACCACTGCCTGCTCACAGAATCCCCGCAACCAGACTAATTTCCCATTAGGATTAACACAGCGGGGTCCCTGCTTCTGAATAGGACTACCTCTGTGTGAATCCTACTGGGCTGCATCAGCCTGGAAGAGACGCACAGTGAGAGTAGTCAGAATCAGTCACGCAGATATGCTTTTTGGGGTTTCTCCATGTTTCCTCTTTCTTCTAACATTTATTGAGGTACAACCTCTTGATAGGTTTATGATATATGAGATTGTACCTTCCCCCTCCCCCTTTTTTATAGGAATTTGTATAACTCTGCCACATGTTTTTTTTATATGTTTTATCTGATTTCCTATTTGCTTTTTATGTTCATGTATAAAATAAATCTGTTACTGTCACTTTAAATATACGTCATTATGTGATGTGGCCATGAGCCAATCAGAGATTTTGATAGGGTATATCATGGATGATGGGAGTCTTAGTTTTATACCCTGATTAAGTGGCCACACAGCTACGAAACGCGTTGGATGTTTGGTCTGGTTTGAGACATTGTGCTGAGACTAGCCTGTACTAGTCTCCTTCGCTGATGTGGACTTGCTTCATTCGAAATTGCCGGTTCAGAGTGTGCCAATGTCACTGGGTATCAGGGTCACCGACAGGGGGTGACAGCCAGTATTGCAGCCCGGGCCCGCCCAATCAAAGGGCCCGGCCTCCCTGTCGGCAACACTACAGTTTCATTTGTGCAGGCAAACCGGGCCCTACCTTTTCCTGGCAATTGTGCCTCTCCCTTCTCTGCTGAAGGACCCTCCCCTTCCCTCAGCACCGCCCCCCCTTCACTCAGTACCACCCCCATACCTTCTCTCATCCAGTAGAGCAGGGCCTTCCCCTTCCTTTGGCACCGCCCCCCTGTCCCTCCCTTCCTTGGGCTCCGTGGGCCTGCTGGGCTCTCCTGCTTCTCCATGCTGTTCCAGCAGGCCCATCCATGGGCCCCAGGTAAGTCCACATGCCCTCTTATACCACCCTCCCTTGCACATTATCCACCCCAAAGGGGGATAGGGCTTATTTTTATGTGTCACTGTGTGTGTCACTGTGTGTATGTCACTGTGTGTGCATATAACTGTGTGTGTCACTGTGTGTGTCACTGTGTGTGTACGTGTGTCACTGTCTGTGTGTCACTGTATCTGTGCATGTGTGTGTGTCACTGTGTGTGTGTGTCTCACTTTGTCTTTCACTGTGTGTGTCACAGTGTGTCTGTGTTACTGTGTATGTATATCACGGTGTGTGTGTCATTTTGTGTGTGAGTCACTGTGCGTGTGTGTCACTGTTTGTGTGTGTGTCACTGTCTGTGTGTGTCACTGTCTGTGTGTGTGTCACTGTGTGTGTGTGTGTGTGTGTGTGTGTGTGTGTGTGTGTGTGTGTGTGTGTGTGTGTGTGTGTGTGTGTGCATATATTGGGGAGGTAGGTTATTGAGTGTGGGGAGAAAAATACATGGGGTGGGTAGGAAAAGGTGATGGGGGATTGAAAGAGGGGGGTGAGAGTGAGAAGGGGGGGGGGGTAAGAGAAAACAGGTGGGGGTTCTCGCAAGGCCGTCGACACGAAAAATGGCTTATCAGCAACCGGCTGCCGAAAAGTTTTTTTCGGCTAAAAAAAATGCTGATATAGGGCGCTTTTCGGCGCTTACTGAATCTGAAAGGCAATATTAGCGAGAAAATGGCGCTTAATGCATGAGGCCCTTAGTGAGGGCTTAAATGTGAAGAATAAAGGAGTGGGCCAAGGAAAAGATGACGCCTAGCTAGCGGGTTAGGTGTGTGGATGAGATTGTGATATTAATGACAATGAGGGAGAGTTTGTGTGAGGATTTGCTCTGCAGCTAATATGGCCGACGGACCAGGATGCTCTCACCCAACTAAGATGGCCACCTTCGGAACCAGGACCTAACCATCCCTGCCTTATACTCTACATGCCTTGAAAAAATAGAAAAAATAACACTCAATACAAAGCAAGTATTTGCCAAAAAATACACTGCATTGCATTGTACCCTAAAGGGGTACAAATTAATACATTATCAGTCAATGGGCAATGAAAAACATAAATGAAAATATATACAATCCAAAAACCTGAAAAAAATACATTTACATACATTCAATATTCAATATTCAACTTACACTTAGATCGTTGGCCCACCGAATCCCTGGGTATCAGGAAGCTCTCGTACTGCAGCGTCATCCAACTCAATCCAATGCCATCCACCTTGAAGTTACGGACCAGGTAACCAAATTCTTCTTCCTTTGATCTTCTAACACCTTCTTCTTTCTTGATCTGTGATTCTTTCTTTCTTTTTTTATCTTCTTTCTTCATCTGTTAATCCAAAAACCCAATGGTAAATCCACAACACGATGTTGACTCGCGGGCTTCTTGAGCTCAAATGAGGCGTCATGGCCTTAAATATGGCCTATGATGTAACATTTTTGGGTCAGATGGGTGGGTTTGGTTCCAATCTGATTGGACGCTGTATCATGTGCTGCCTCTTTTTTGGAGAAGGATGTGACATTATCTCCAGTGGAGGTACGTCACATCCTTCATTCCGTGTCCCCATGCTAAACCCTGATTCTTCAGAATATCACAGACGAAGAGGAAATTTTGGCCATGAGCCTCCCTGATGTACGGAGAGACCTGCAGCAAAGCATCTTCCCAGAGCAGTTAGCTGTGTCTGCTATCAAAAGCATACCTTCGGCACCACAGAGGCAACACAGGCAAAGATCACAGATGATCCATGGGAATGCAGTAGGTGACATCATGCTCTCAGTTATACCAATGGAAACTCTGTCAAGATACTGTATGCAACAAACGGTGAAGGACAGCTGCATCGATTTGCTGTGTTCATTTTCAAGCACCATGTCAGTTTTGAGCAGTATTCTCAGTGGTGCAAACAAGTTAACTTTGACAGCTCAAGGGGGAAGTGGGTGATTCCCATAATTTGAGAAGAACCATTATAGACGAACTGAAGAAGCAGTTTAAAATGAGCATTGCACAATTCAAGACCGTCAAAGACAGCATCAATGCAATTTTTGAAAAGAATGCATCAGAGGACTCTGGGCTGGAGTATACGAGCAAAGACTTTATGAACTAAATAAATAACGTTTTACAAAAAACAGGTCCCATTGAAATACAAGCGTACAACACAATCTACAGATGCAGCTTCCATTATCTGACCATATATTGGGTTGAATGACGCACTATAGGGCGTCATGGTCCGAGATGGTCCTCTGCCGGCAAAATGGCCCATCGGATTACTACCGGGGTCTACCTGTCTGTAAGAGACGTGCAGTAAGAGATAGGCTGAATCAGTCACTCTACTTGCGCAAAACAAGGGGATGTGAGGGAAGGGGAAGGGGAGGGGTGGGGAAGTGGATCAAGCGCTCCCAAGTGAACCAATAATGTTGTTGGGAATACAACTAATATCACACAATATAACACCAGTAGTGAATAAATGTATAAGTGTAAAGAGCAGCTCAACTTCCTCTGATGGGACAGTTCCGGGTCCCAGAAGGGTAGATTGTTTCTTGGAGATGAGGAGGAGCGCAGGCAGGTGTAGCAAAATATGCAAAAGAGAATAACATATATAGTGCAGATGGTAAACACTGTGCAGATAGATGTAATCTATAGAATAGAACTCACATAGATCGCAGAAAATGTCACGTGTCAGAGATCCTTCTCTCTCTGACTGGAGCCCTTTGAATGGTAACAGGGAAATCCCTCAAGGCACGGATATGTATGGATAAGAAGAAAAGCCACAATAGTGCATACTATTCCAATACTGTATTAATCAGACAAATAACACGAGTATGTTACACTCACATTCGCCATGTACAAATCAGGTGGAGGAGAGAACCGCAGCTCGTTATGTGATGGTGCAGGTATAGGCAGCTTCACAGCATTCAGGATTCTCTTCCGCGTATGTCACAGCCGTCGCGTCACTTCCGCTGTCGCGTCACGGCTGAGGGCGGAAGTTCCCAATGGAAGAGACCTTAGACCGAATTCTGCCAGTCCTTCAGAGCTTGTTCCCTCACTGCAAACTCTACGCGTTTCGCCAGATGCTTCGTCAGGAGTTATAATTAGATGGGGGATGCCTCTAGGGTATTTATAGGGCTATCAATTTAGAAATATCACAGTTTTAACCCCCTCAGCGCTCACACATAGCGCGAGGTGCAAAAAACCCAGTGCTATTCACAGACAGACATATACAAAACATTCATCTTTATTAAACATAATTGTTAAGTTAAAATCAATATATATCTACACAATATATAATACAATATTGCCTCAGCATATAAATAATCAGCAATTGAATCAGTATAAATAATTAATTAATTAAAAGGAGAAGAAATTGTAGGCTGGAGGAAGAGAGGAGATAAAAAATGTATAATTACTGGTAAAATACAGATTCATAATTAGATCAAAGATTACAGAGATTAATAACAGATAATAATATTATAATATAATGGTATAATAGCCAACGTAAGAACTTATAGTACAATAGAAACACAAATGTGCAGTTAAAAAGTTAAAAGGTTAAAAGGCAAAAAAGTTAAAAAAGTTAACAGTATTAGGAGTTTAAGATAAAATGGCACCAATATCAATATCTATATTAAGTCCTAAGGGGGCGAGAGTTTGCATTTTGTCAATCCAATAGGTCTCTCTTTTGGCTAAACTATTTATTCTATTGCCCCCCCTCCAATGTCTGGCTACCTGTTCTATAGCCATATACCTTAATGATTTTGGATCTGAGTTATGAAAATTTAAAAAATGCTTTGATAAATTATGTGTTATTAGCCCTTTTTTAATATTCCGTATATGTTCTAAAATTCTAATGTTCAATGGTCTTGAGGTGCGCCCTATGTACTGCAATCCACACGAGCATTGTAATAGATAAATGGTAAAATCTGATTTACAATTAATAAAATGTTCTACCTTAAAAGTCTCGCCTGTTGTTTTACTTTTAAAATTCAGTGCTACTCATGTACTGCTTGTAAATACAAAATGACTGAAAAACTGAATTTTACCATTTATCTATTACAATGCTCGTGTGGATTGCAGTACATAGGGCGCACCTCAAGACCATTGAACATTAGAATTTTAGAACATATACGTTGGCTATTATACCATTATATTATAATATTATTATCTGTTATTAATCTCTGTAATCTTTGATCTAATTATGAATCTGTATTTTACCAGTAATTATACATTTTTTATCTCCTCTCTTCCTCCAGCCTACAATTTCTTCTCCTTTTAATTAATTAATTATTTATACTGATTCAATTGCTGATTATTTATATGCTGAGGCAATATTGTATTATATATTGTGTAGATATATATTGATTTTAACTTAACAATTATGTTTAATAAAGATGAATGTTTTGTATATGTCTGTCTGTGAATAGCACTGGGTTTTTTGCACCTCGCGATATGTGTGAGCGCTGAGGGGGTTAAAACTGTAATATTTCTAAATTGATAGCCCTATAAATACCCTAGAGGCATCCCCCATCTAATTATAACTCCTGACGAAGCATCTGGCGAAACGCGTAGAGTTTGCAGTGAGGGAACAAGCTCTGAAGGACTGGCAGAATTCGGTCTAAGGTCTCTTCCATTGGGAACTTCCGCCCTCAGCCGTGACGCGACAGCGGAAGTGACGCGACGGCTGTGACATACGCGGAAGAGAATCCTGAATGCTGTGAAGCTGCCTATACCTACACCACCACATAACGAGCTGCGGTTCTCTCCTCCACCTGATTTGTACATGGCGAATGTGAGTGTAACATACTCGTGTTATTTGTCTGATTAATACAGTATTGGAATAGTATGCACTATTGTGGCTTTTCTTCTTATCCATACATATCCGTGCCTTGAGGGATTTCCCTGTTACCATTCAAAGGGCTCCAGTCAGAGAGAGAAGGATCTCTGACACGTGACATTTTCTGCGATCTATGTGAGTTCTATTCTATAGATTACATCTATCTGCACAGTGTTTACCATCTGCACTCTACTTGCGCACCTCTAACAGGCGATCGCGGGGGTTTATTTAAATTTATTTACATTTTACATTTTAACACTACATTATTGTAGCAGAGGGTCTCCGGAGCTAAACCGCCTTGATTCCCATGTTACAGACTCTGTTATGGGGTGCTGGTATACCCGCCATGATAAAATCCTGTGGGTCACATGACTGTGGGATCTAAACAAAGTAGAGGGATACCAGAACCCAATAACGCTGCCTGTAACTCGGGAAGTAGTGGATCCCCGAGGGTGAAACCAACTTTGTTCAGCTCAGAAGACCCCCTTCTCCCACACACTAGTATAAAACATCCCCCGCCCTCCAAAGAAAAAATCATTACCTTAGCGGATAGCTGCTAAGGTAATGAAACTGCTTAGATTTTATTTTTTTCAAAGTGTACGTGAGCAGGGGGTCTCCTACGCTGAACATAGTTGATTTCAACCTCGGGGACCCCTGCTTCCCGAGATACAGGCCCCGGTATGGGGTGCCGGTATTCCCACAATGTTAAAGGCCTCCAGTCACGTGACGTGAAGGAGTTTAAGATAGAGGGGATACCAGCACCCCATAACGGGGCCTGTATCTCAGGAAGCAGGGGGTCTCCTGAGCTGAACCGCAATGATTTCAGCCTCTTTCAAGCACACTATGAATAAAAATAAAATGTAAGCAGCTTCATTTCCTTAGCGGCTAGCCGCTAAGGCAATGAAGGGGTTAAGGCACAATAGCATGTTTATTAGGGGCAGAGGGAGTGAGTGAAGAGGGTACTTGGCCCTTCACTCACCTCCTCTTCCCCCAATAAATACTACAATATGTACCAATACAAAACCCACCCACCGCCTGTGCCTCCAGATAACATTTTTTTTTGTGCACAGGATTGATACCAGAGGCCAGTGGGGGTCGTCGAGTGGTCCCTGCGGGTGTCCGTGGATCTTCAGATGGTCCCCGTGCGTGTCTGGGTGTCCTTGGGTTGTTCGCATGGGTGTCCGGGGGCCTCCAAGTGGTCCCCGCAAGTGTCCAGGGGCCCCACAGTGGTCCTCAGGTGGTCCCCATGGGTGTCTGGGTGTCCAGATATGGATAATAGTGCATTTGCCCATTTAAAATAAAACATAAATCAGCAGCATAAATTAAACTAAACTGTCACTTAGCACTGCCAGGATGAAGGCTGATCACAGTCCTTGTCCTCTGTGGGCAGCAACAGCACAATAAAAAAATACAATCTAATGACCCCTAACACCTCAATCACCTTAGCAGTTAATTACCGCTAAAGTAATTAATGGGTTAAACCCACCCTCCCCCGCTGCCACCCACCCTACCCAGGGACACCATGCTTTAACACTATAGCAATAAATGGGAAAGCTAAAAAAAACAGGCCCAAAATAAAACACAGTATTATATAGGAAAAAACCTATTACAAATGCCCAAAAAAATTTTGATTGGCGTGGTGGCACACCCATGCCTTGTGGGCAGAAGCTGCAGCAATGCCAGTCAATATACAACATGCCAATCACCATAAGAAGCCTCAAATTAAAAACTCATTCAATTTTAATCTTAAAAATGCCTAAAACAACAATTAATTGACATGGTGGCAAACCAATGCCCTGTGGGCATGAGTTACCTCTGTGCCAGGCAATATACAACCTGTCAATCACCAAAACAAGCCTCAAATTAAAAACACATTCAATTTTAATCTTAAAAATGGCAACAAAAAAAACAATTGATTGGCATGGTGGTACACCCATGCCCTGTGTAAACAAAATACATTCATTTTGGAATACAAGAGTTACAGTATGCCAGCGCAAATGCCAACCTAAAAAAAAATACATTAAATAAAATACAACTCATCTTTTTCTTACTTTTTGATGTCTTCACCCACCGAATTCAACTCCAACGCCAGCAACAGCAGCAGCAACTCCTGGTCCACGATGCAATGCTCCTCAACAGCCATGGTCAACAGGTAAAGTCTTTAAATATTTTTCTTCTTTCTTTTCTTTATTTCATCTGTAATTTGTAATCCATTTTGGGGTATTCTTTATCTTCATCTGTACTTGTAATCCACTCCTGGTTCTTCTTTATTTCCATCTGTTCTTCATCTGTTAATCCAATTGGGAATACATGTTGCTTCTTGAGCTCCGTGCGTTAAATTAGGCTGCACAGGCTTTTATACATATATATGTCACATTTTTTTGGGGATGTGACGTGACGTTTATGTAGTACTGTCCATCAGGTATACGCGCTGGGGATTGCATTTTGTTTATTTTAGTACATCTTTTTGACAAGTCCCTAGAGAGCTTGTGTATGAGCTCCTCTAGGCAGCTCCGCCCATTAGTTCAGTTTTTCCCAACTCCAGTCCTCAGTCAACCCCAACAGGTCAGATCTTAAGGATATCCCTGCTCCAGCACAGGTGGGTCAATCAGCGGCTCAGTCATTTTGACTGAGCCACCTGTGCTGCAGCAGGGATATCCTTAAGACTTGACCTGTTGTTCCCTGAGGACTGGAGTTGGGAAACACTGCATTAGTTAATCCCCATATTAGGTTATCAGTGGGTATTCATTCATAGTTCATTGCACAGTGCACTCACAGGTGGTAGTCACATTTTTTAATTTGTGTCACTTTTTAGGTCTAGCACTTTTCCCTTTAGGTATTTAGTTAGGTATTATTGTAAACCTTCCTGTGTTCAGTTGAGACTAATCTAAAACAAAAAATATACAACATAATGGATCTACGTTAATCTATTTTGACACTCTCATTCATTACTAATAAAAGGCAAAAAGCTATTATGATATAACAATGCCACCTGCTTAAATTACAGCACAACCTCCCTGGAATTCCACATTTAAAATCTGCAGTTGCTTTCATTCAAAAGGTCAACCGCTAACAGTCTGTATGTATCTATTGCATAATAATTTGCAAGAAACGGAAAGATAACATTCAAGCAAGTTATTCAGAAGAAGGACAATAAACATGCACAAACCGAGCAGTGGTTGCCATGTGAAGATGACTGCCCAGGGATACAAAGTAATAGTATGTATACAATATGACAAACACAACTTGATTAAACCGAATTCGGTTTCCTTTATAAAGTAACCTTTTGATCTTAGGTATTGGACAGTGCAGGCGCGCGTGACGGAGCGCAAGGAGGCGGGCTCATGCCTGTTGCCTCAGTGATCTGTGGACTCAGATGTGCTCGCGACAGGGAGGCATGGCCGTGACATCACCAGGCTGGTTCGCTCTGATTGGCTCAAACGCTCACATGACGTGGCCGTTGCACAAAAAATCTACATTTTTTGTCTCTTAAAAATCCTGCCGTGCCATTGTGCTTCATCGCGCGCACTATGGCCGGCCTGATACATTTACTGTATTTTTTTCGTGTCGCGCACTGTGGCTGCAGCCTTAGAGAGGTACTTTTGAAGGTGACAAAATACAAAAATGCACATATTTAGGGACTCATTCTATAGCCACAGAAGTGGACTATTAGGTGCGTTGACGGATTAAATTCTCCATTGACCGCTTAGTGGATATAGAGTAGGCTCTTAATCATGTATTTTGTAACGTTTGAAAATTACTCTCACAAATCAGTAGAGGTATAAAATAAAGCTAATTTTGTTAATCAATATTTATGTTTCTCACCATTACATAAGTGACCTAAATGATGAATATGTCCATTGCAAAGACTATTTAGAGTTTCATGTCAAATTCCCTTTTTTGAACAAATTCATTATTTGTGATTCTAATCAAAACACCCTATTAAATTGTAAGGATTTCTTTATTAATCCAGTGTTCTACAAATTATTTTATATGCAGAGCCAAAGCAGTTGCTTCATCTGGATTGTATGCATTTTGTTTAGAAATGCAGTGGTGGTTCTATTAATCAGAATACATCTTCTTAGCTATTGCAGGTTAGATGGTTCTTTCCTCCTTTGGAATGAAAAAGTTCTAGAATATTTTAAAAGTTCTTTAAAGTACTGCAGTTCTAAAACGATTTAAAAATCTGAATACCTATTTTGAAATGTAAACAACAAAAGACAGAAAAAGCCCAATGCCGCATCTAATTTGTCAAACTATTTAGTAAATAGTAAATAGTTAAATCCCCACTTTTTAATTTAGAAGGTTTTTTGCATTTTGCTGTATGGACAAGACCCGCTGTGGTTATGCTCCCTCCTACAGAGGTAAAGAGAAGGCTCACAGTTTTAGTGTAGGGATCTGCACATTTTGGTTATGCCTTGACTTGCAGGCTTATAACGCTTTGGCCAAAGAGTTTAACTAAATGACCCTTATTCCTGAGAATATTATTATTGAAGTATTTAACTATATACTAACTACTACTGCTGCGGCCAAGCTTATTCTAAAGCTTAACCGCATTATTCTCCGTCTTTTAAATACTCGCGCCGAAATTGGGCGCGCGACAGCCGCATCTTGCGGCCGCGCACGGCCGTTTCTTCAATCAGCGCTGAATGGCGCTGAACAATTACTAAAGGGTTAACAACTCAATATCATCATAGTTAGATATATTTTTTGTACCATACTTACCTATCTACTGCGACAAGTACCCTATTCTGGACCCCCCTGAATTAATTTGGTTCAATAACATACGATATTAGAGTCGAATTACACATACTATGTACCCGATTGGATCATGGGCATAGACTCTGCCTCTTTTACTCATAATGGGCGGGACTTTATCTCTTGTTAGAGTATAAATATTTGCCGGCTAGATTAGGGAACAGACTCCTCCCCCTGAAGAAGCGTGGTGTACACGCAAAACGATCGTCGGGAATGTGAGACGTCACACAAGTGACGTCCTCAGAAGTGGCGGCTCTCCTGATTCAGGCAGTAAACAGGCAGCAAAACAGGCAGCAAGCGGGCGGCTCAGCAGACTGTGGCAGCGGACAGGCTTGTATTACCAACAGCGCTATCCTTGCTGTTTGACCCGCTGAGGTTGGATCTGTTTTCTATCCGTGACGGATGCACATACTTTGGGGTGCTCCCACACTGATCACGGTTAGATCAGTAGAAGTATCTGATGTAGGAAGTGTACTCTCACAGGATTTCATGTTATTATGTGTATATATGCCAGTCATTATTGAGATGACACTGTGGGAACATATACTATATACAACTAAAGATATACTTTCCTATACGGAATATATAGACGCGCTTTTGGATATCATACAGGAGAGAAACATTTATACATACCCATTGGGAATTCATATCCAATCGCGTCTATCCCTGTGTATATAGTATATGAATGTGATAACTAATTCAGTTACCACTATACGTGATACACCTAAATACCTACCATAGATTGTGGTCTGAGCATATGAAATCATGAGTACTAGTATGATGATGGACTAAATCAGTCCTTACTTGAAGTGAAAGTATACACCATAATTTCCTATCTGCTAATGCCAACATATACTTGATGACCTGAACAGTATTATACTTACGAAATGGATGCTTAGTGAGAGCAGCCAGAATTTACGATAGAAAGTTACACCTAACTGTGATGGTTGCATACACAGCCACTCTATTATGGAGTTCTTTTTAATGGATGAATGTACATTGGCGACCAACTTTATTCTTACTTGGCTAGCTCCGCGAATTTCAGAAGATCCCGGTGATGTGCGGTTTTGTGTCGTTTTCTCCCGGGGTGTATAGCGTTATTTTCGCGGCTGTGATTTAAGCATTTTATTCCCGCTGGCTGCAATACTGCAATGCCGTGTAAAAATGCATGGGGGCGTTTCCGAGCTGTTGTCTCTGAAGTCTAATACTTTCGCGGTTCAACCTGCAGTACACAGTCTGTGCGTGCGCGCGCAGTAATAGTAAAATTGCATATTTAATTTATTTTAAAGTACAGTACTGTACTGTACATGCTCGGACCCTGTTGGGGTGAAGTGAGGGGGTTCCTAACATCTGGGGGAAAATTAATTTTAATTCTATGGTGAGTACTGTCTTGTTGCCGTATTATTTTGGTGGGGCTGGCTGGGTACTTCTTTAGGGGGCTGACCATTACTGTACATTAAAATTTTTCTTTTTTTTCCCTCAGAAAAGAAAACGGCTAATGGGAGGATTTCGATGGATAATATTGTACTGTATGCTGATGTTGTCCGGCCATACAGCATACTGTGTAATAAACCCTGAATAAATAAAACTATGCATTTATTCTACATACAGTATTCAGTATCGTTTCATTATGTGTCTTCCACAGTATACTGTACAGTGGTATACCGTGCCTAACATCTATGGGCAAAAATAATTTTATTCCTTGGTGCCCTAGAACAGAAGTTCCCACGCCATTGCCCGTGAACTTGACCGCGGCCCTAAGTAGTTCCCATGCCAATTGCACGAATATAATGTAAAATAACCCGTTCTGTGGGTCTGAGTGGGTTGAAATTTACCTGGTTCCATGCGGGAGGACCCTTGCCATAGTGGAAAAATATCCGCCTTGCACGACCCCCGGAACCGGAGATACAAAAAGACAGTTTAAAAGCACATTACCAAAGTGGCTTTTTTTCTGCCATGCAAGTCAATGGCAGAAACCTGAACTTTAACATCACCCTGACTCCATTCTGTTGCCACGAGAGGATCGCAATTTGCCATGCAATCCTGCCGCAACTAGGACTACATGGTGACCGAATATGAGCCCTCTAGGTCGAACAGAACCGGAGTTCTGGGTTCCAGGTTTCTGCTCATTGTGACTTAGTCGGTTCAAAGCTTTCTCCGCCATTTGCGCTCAATGGTAGGACCCTCCTCGCCGGCGTGATCCTTTCTCGCCGTCATTACTGCTGGGACCCTGTTGGGGTCAAGTGAAGAGGTTCCTAACATCTAGGGGCAAAATTAATTTTATTTCTAGGCGCCCTAGAACAGAAGTTCCCACGCCAATTGACCTAGTTCCCACGCCAATTGCCGTAGTTCCTACGCCAATTGCGCGACCAGCCAGTTAAAAAACCGTGCAGCAAGCCTCTACAGTACATTTGTTACACTGGCAAAGGAGCAAATGGAAACAATGTGAGGCAATTCAACATGGTCTTTTATTGGTGAAGTCAGTACAAAAACATTTATTTACAATATTGAAACATTTGAAGTGCACAGCAATTCTAACCATCAACACACAATAATACATTCTGCAGCCTTTATTAAATTCTTCTGCCTGCCACAAAACATTTTTGGTGCATGGGGCAAAGGGAGTTAAAGTGACATTTTAAGTAACATCTCCTTTATTAAAGAAACCCAGTACTGTACTGTATACAGTACAGTACAGTGGGATGGTGCGCAACACTGTCAGTCAGACCTGCACCAGTTCAGTCCTAGAGGGCAGCAAACAGGGCAGGTTTTCAGGGCAACATTGAAAACCGTGCCTGTTTGTGGCCCTCAGGGACTGGAGTTGTGCATGTCCTGTGAAAAAAAACACACAACAACATCTCCTTTGTTTAAGTACAGCAGGTACTGTAGGGCAAAACATGGAGAGTACAATACAGTTCAGCACAACAGTATGGTCTCACTGACAGTCCTCCACATTGTCCATCCATGGCCGATTCCTTGCATGGCGCAAAACGCCATTAATGCAGTCTCTAACGCCTTTCATTACAGGATCTGTAACTGTATAAAAGCGCCGCAATTCTTCCACAATGTTTTTCCTTAAATTGGCAGGAAGGGCCTTTTTTACGCGATTCCCATCGTAGTTCACTTTGAACATCCACTCGCAGTACAACGTGCAGGGAAGATGGTGCTTAAAAATGATCAAGGCATACTTGTGGGGTGCACCAGCACTCATCACCCTATACTTCTCCCTAAGCGCCGCTGTCAGATCGCGCAGGGTGATGTCGGGCACTGTTTCGATGCGAGCAGGTGTAGGTCTTTTGGGAGCGGGTGTGCTTGTGGCGACGGGCGATGGTAGGATGTCTGGGAGGAAGCTTTCCTTCGGTCGTGGTCGCCGTGTTGTCTCCTGGCGTGGTCTTGCCGGGGTTGTCATGTCCTCCTCAACGGCATACATGTACACTACATCTTGTGGTGGAGGGGGGGCGCTTGGTGATGGAAGGGGGTCGAAGGTCCCATTCATCACATCCATGTCACCCTCCTGCTCCGGCGTCGGGGAAACAGGGGCATTAGCACCGAGCAAATAATGTATGCCCGCAATGTCAGCCTCTATCTTCTCCATCCGTTGCTCCATCCGTTGCTCCATTTATTGCATCCGTTGCTCCACATTTAACATGGTCTCCAGAAGCAGATCTATCTTTGCCAGCACAATAGAGTTCTCGGGGAGATCCACACTTATCCCATTCAGCATCCGGTCCAACGAGCTGCTTCTTGTGCATGGCGTCTGGACATCTGGGGGGATGGGTGCAACGGAGGATGAGATGGGGGTTCCATGGAGAGAAGCGGCATCGATGGTGAGTGGAGGAGGTGTACAGTAAGGTAATGTGGTGCTCAGCATGAAAAACCCATCAGGTTATAAAGTGAGATGAACACTTCTGGGACATATGCTATTCAAACCTAGAAAAGGGGGCTCCAGTGGCCCTGAAGGCAGGGGTAGATGCCAAAAACACCCCCCCTAACCTCATTGGGCTGGCCCCAGGTAAGTACTCACGAATGTGTCACCAGTGGTCCTCTCAGTCTGCGTGCTGTTGCCAATAGGGAGAAATCCAATGCAATGTAGGTAGGTGCAACGCACAGCAAAAACGGTGATAGCAGGTCTGACAAAAATATTTCTTTATTATGAGGACATAAAAACAGAAGGCTGCAACCTTCTACGCGTTTCGTGCAAACAAATAGCACTTTATCAAGAAGTGTCTTAACTTGGTATACAACACTCTATATATATGGACAGCCTGCCGTTTTGGCGCCAAAACATTTAATTGGTAACATCATGTTCATTCAAACATATTGTGTATAGCTGTGTGAGTAACCTGAGGGCGGCTAATTACCTGTTGCTACTGCGAGAAAGCCGCCTCCAAACACACCTGCTCGGTGACACACACCGCAGGGCAATGGAGGGCCAACTCTCGCGAGATGCGCCTCAAGTAAGCCACAATTTTACGCGCATGTGCAGATACAGTTCCTAAGTGATCAGTCTGGAGTAATTAGCCGCCCTCAGGTTACTCACACAGCTATACACAATATGTTTGAATGAACATGATGTTACCAATTAAATGTTTTGGCGCCAAAACGGCAGGCTGTCCCTATATATAGAGTGTTGTATACCAAGTTAAGACACTTCTTGATAAAGTGCTATTTGTTTGCACGAAACGCGTAGAAGGTTGCAGCCTTCTGTTTTTATGTCCTCATAATAAAGAAATATTTTTGCCAGACCTGCTATCACCGTTTTTGCTGTGAGTGGAGGAGGTGACCTGTGGATACCCAGTAGAGGAGAAGCGGTAGCGTCGAAGAGGGATGGAGAAGGTGAAATTTGGATTTCCAGGCGAGAAGCAGAGTCGTCTAAGAGCAAAGGAGAAAGTGACCCATGGATTTCAGAGGCGGCAGCGTCGTCACATGGAACCGGAGAAGATGGGGGTGGAGAAGACGGGATGAAGATTTCCGGGACAGCTAAAGCAGAGTCGTCGAAGCATATGGGAAGTGGTCTGCGGGTCCGATGGGTTGGCTGCCATTCGTTTTGTGTCGAGAGTACATCACCGTATATCTTCTTCACATAATGAGGCTTACGTCTAAGAAAACCCTTAACCTTTGGGGTCAGCAGAAGGTTTTCTTTATTGGCCTTAGCCTGTCGCTTTGCCCTTGGCGTGGAAACGGCTCCTGCCTTTCGCTTTTTCAGCATGACAGGCATGGCAGAGGTGAGAGGGTTCTTGCGTCCATAGAAATGGGGATGCTCCATGGAAGCAGGTGGCACAATGCAGTACAGTATCTGGACAAGGGCAAGTTCAGATAAAGATCCTGGAGTGGTGGCCTATGCAAAGTGTGTGACCTTTTATGCATGGCGGCCAGGTACAGGTGTTGAAAGTGGGCGTGTGAGTCATTACCGTATAAATACACCATCCATTTTGTGTATTGACTGCACATAGAATACACATCGACTAAACATCGAATATACATTGTTGTGTTTGTATTTCTTTCCACTCGCAGCAATGCCTGTTAAAAAGATTTCAAAGGATCTCAGCATGCGAATTAAGGAGATGTACAGGAGCGGACACCGAATTGCTGCTATCCAACGCTGGTTAGCTACTTCTGACCTCGTTGTGCCATTAACTACCGTGAGCTATCATGCACAAGGAAAAAACAGAGACCGGAAAAAGGCACCAAGGGTAACAAACACGTAAGTATATTTATTAAAATTAACAAAAATAAATATAGAAAACTGTATAGAAATCTACAGTACAGTTCTGTATCTACTGTAATACTGTTGTTATTTCTGTTGATTTATATTACAACATACTGTACAGTAGTTTGTCTATTTATATTTATAGTACAGCAGTATTTCAATTAATCTTACAACGGTATATAGTGAATAGGATGTACTGTATATTTATATTTATATTACAACAGTATATTTATTTTGTATATTTATATTTATAGTACAACAGTATATATATTTTGTCTATTTATATTTATAGTACAGCAGTATACATTTTTTGTATATTTCAATTAATCTTACAACGGTATATAGTGAATAGGATGTACTGTATATTTATATTACAACAGTATATTTATTTTGTATATTTATATTTATAGTACAACAGTATATATATTTGTCTATTTATATTTAATGTACTGTATATTACAACATTACATTTATACTGTATACATTTTATATTGCTGCATATTAATTAAACAATATAATTTCTTTACATTGTAGAGAGACAACTATTCTGGTGGACAAAATAAGTGAGGAGAATGATGAGAGGAGTGCATTAAGGGTCAAATACACTCTGCAGGAAAAGCACAATCTGACTGTATCCGAGAGCAGCATAAAGAAGATGAGACGCAGCATTGGATGGAAATATGGACGTGTGAGGTTAGTACTGGACAGTACAGGAGGTAAAAGTGTTGTTTCGCAAACTGTACTGCACTGTGCCGCAAATTTTTTTTATTCCTTGTCATTACAGAGTGTACCCCATGATACGGGACGCAAACAAAATCAAAAGAGTGCTCCAGGCCCAAGCATGGATCGACAGCGGGGAGACTTTCCAGGATTGCATCTTCACTAATGAGTCTACTGTGTCGCTGGAGAGATTTGCACGATTTGCGTTCCACAAAAAAGGCCGCTTATCTTTGAAGCCGCGGCCAAAACACCCTGTGAAGCTGCATGTGTGGGGTGCCATCTCTAGGCGTGGACCGGGATGCATTGTCATCTTTGAAGGTAAAATGTATCAAATATAATGTCGCCTAATGCACTGTACTTGACTAGTGTTGCCTTACCGTATGCACTGTACTGTACTATTGTGCAGTTTTTTGAGCACTTTTCTTTTCTTGCTATAGGAATCATGAATAAAGCTTTCTTCCAAGACAACATTGTGGCCGAGATAGTGCAATACATCACACGCGACTTCCCCAATGCTCACCGCTTCTACCAGGACAACGATCACAAGCACACTGCGTCAACGGCGCATATCCTTGAGCGCGGCATCAACTGGGTGAAGATGCCAGCGGAGTAAGTGCAGTAGACCGTGTCCCATTTTTGTTCCCCACTGTTTTTAGCTCTTAAACCAATTGTCCTTTCTTTCCAATGACAGGTCGCCAGACTTCATTCTGATCGAAATTATATTTATTATATCACTTGATAAAGTGCCTAGTGCACGAAACGCGTAGGTGCGTTCGTGTTGTCCTGTTGCTGCACCACCCTGCAATAAACCTGACCTGTTGCTACATTGGAGTGTTCACCTTTGTCATTTTTTCCGGTCTCATTGGGAGTTGGAATCCGTGGCTGTGCTACACATCATCACTTCTCTTCTTGCTGATTATTTTTATATTTGTATTTTTTGGTTCCTGATAAAATAAAATAAATATTTATTCACTTTCCTGCGAATCATAATCATTGACAGCCACCCCTACAGTGCACCAATGAATTATTTTATTTATTTATTTATAAAATATTTTTCCAGGATTTATATATTTTTATTTTAAAGATATTAAAGAATGTACTGTATTGTATTAAAAACATGTGACTGTAAACCATAGTGACTGACAAATATTTTCACACCCTGATGAAATACTGTATCAGTGTACTCTCAATTCTCACAGTGCTGTGCACATCAGATTTACATTTCAAATTCGAGAGGGGATTTTTCAAAGCATTACCGTTCAAACAACAGGCCTATAAGGGTTGGGGGAGGGGGGTGGTGTGATTAGAAGCAGGCGTGCTGAGTGTTTGTAGCTCGGCTATGGGCGGATTAAGAAAACAATGGCAATATGCTTGGCTAGGGTGGGATTAAAAACTCTGGAAGTGTGTGGCTGAAATACTGTATTTAACAGCAGTGTAATTTCAAAAGGCAGTTCATCATAATAATTTGATGAATAAACCCCCAAAGACAACCCCCAAATACAGTACATAAAAAGCAAGTCACTTTAACTCCCTGTGCCCCATGCACCAAAAATGTTTTGTGGTAGGCAGAAGAATTTAATAAAGGCTGCAGAATGTATTATTGTGTGTTGATGGTTAGAATTGCTGTGCACTTTAAATGTTTCAATATTGTAAATAAATGTTTTTGTACTGACTCCACCAATAAAAGACCACGTTGAATTGCCTCACATTGTTTCCATTTGCTCCTTTGCCAGTGTAACAAATGTACTGTAGAGGCTTGCTGCACGGTTTTTTAACTGGCTGGTCGCGCAATTGGCGTAGGAACTACGGCAATTGGCGTGGGAACTAGGTCAATTGGCGTGGGAACTTCTGTTCTAGGGCACCTAGAAATACAATTCATTTGCCCCTAGATGTTAGGAACCTCTTCACTTACCCCAACAGGGTCCCAGCAGTAATGGCGGAGAAAGCTTTGAACCGACTAAGTCACAATGAGCAGAAACCTGGAACCCAGAACTCCGGTTCTGTTCGACCTAGAGGGCTCATATTCGGTCACCATGTAGTCCTAGTTGCGGCAGGATTGCATGGCAAATTGCGATCCTCTCGTGGCAACAGAATGGAGTCAGGGTGATGTTAAAGTTCAGGTTTCTGCCATTGACTTGCATGGCAGAAAAAAAGCCACTTTGGTAATGTGCTTTTAAACTGTCTTTTTGTATCTCCGGTTCCGGGGGTCGTGCAAGGCGGATATTTTGCCACTATGGCAAGGGTCCTCCCGCATGGAACCAGGTAAATTTCAACCCACTCAGACCCACAGAACGGGTTATTTTACATTATATTCGCGCAATTGGCGTGGGAACTACTTAGGGCCGCGGTCAAGTTCACGGGCAATTGGCGTGGGAACTTCTGTTCTAGGGCACCTAGGAATAAAATTCTTTTTGTCCATTGATGTTAGGCACTGAATACCACTGTACAGTATACTGTGGAAGACACATAATGAAACGATACTGAATACTGTATGTAGAATAAATGCATAGTTTTATTTATTCAGGGTTTATTACACAGTATACTGTACGGCCGGACAACATCAGCATACAGTACAATATTATCCATCAAAATCCCCCCATTAGCCATTTTCTTTTCTGAGGAAAAAAAAAGAAAAGTTTTAATGTACAGTAATGGTCAGCCCCCTAAAGAAGTACCCAGCCAGCCCCACCAAAATAATACGGCAACAAGACAGTACTCACCATTGAATTTCCCATTCAGCTTGTGCCGGCGCCGGTCCACTGCCAGTCCAGCTTTCTTCATCATCCACGTCGATAGTTGGCAGCGGGACTAGTCCACCTGTAGTCAGCAGGTGAGGCTGGAAATCGCTTAGGTACATGCAAGCTTCATCAAAACTGCACGCCAAATCCAGCTCAGCCTCAGGCTCAGGGTTGTCACTGAAAGTAGGACCGTCATTGGAAGCCGGTGCTGGTGCTGGTGCTGGTGCTGGTGCTGGTGCTGGTGCATTGCTTGGCAGCGACTGTCGCTTCTTGTTGGTTATAACACGACCCTTTGCCTTTTGCCGCCTCCATGATCATAGATACGGGAAAAACCCGGTGATACACACCAATACCCTCCAACAAATTGGGGCTCAATACGGTGAAAACAGTGGTCACTACATAACCTTTTCCTTACTGCACGCTTCCACGTATGAGGAGTTGGCGAAAATTTGTAAAAGTCATATTTTTCGATAAAATACTGATAAATTTGAGCAACTGTTGCCATCTTATCCTCTGTTGCATTAATCGCGGCCCATATCAAATACGCGTAACTTCTGTCAGGTTTTTGGAAAGCAGGCTGCACTTGAACACTCATAGCGGGTGGGTCTCTGGAGAATAGTGTAACACAAACTGAAACTGGTCTTTGTCTTTCTTTAATATGAAAAGCCTAAATTGATGCATTTTGGCAACTCTTCCTTCAGTCTCAAGGCCAAGGCCAAGTTACAATGGCACACTGTGGTACAGTATCTTTTTTAAACGAAACACCTGCAAGCCGACACATTACTGATTCGGCGCATTACAAGTCATGAATTTATGCCATCTGGCGGACACGCGAAGCATTGCAGCCTAGTAAATCCTGAACCATTATCAATTAACACATCAACCGCGCGTCAGCCGGGCATGCGCCTGTCTGGGAAGGCAAAAGGAGCCCGGCATGCTCCAAGTGAACAGCGTGGCATTCCAGGAACATGCCAGGTACAAGCCGGTGATTAGTAAGAATAAAAGCTGCCGCAGCAGTATATACACTGTATGTGTTTTTAGCCAATATTTGAATTTAATTAAACTTTTTTGTTTTGTGATCTTCCCGGTATTTAATGGGTCAATAGACCTAATAACAGTAATTATCTGTTGGACCACTATAGTCCGCCTACTTATACCCTGCATTGAGTGCTAATAATAGAGGGAATCTTTCTGATCCTCCTTGGGTCAACTCTGTCATTATATATTAATCCCTCTGTTTGTTCATTCATCTCATTCTCTCTGACCATGTGACTGCGTAATGCTAAAGACCCCAACAGTAGGATAAATGAATGAATGAATAACCAGATACTTGTAGGAGGGACCCCTAAACATAAACTTGATAGAAGATAGGTACTGGGTTGCAGTCCCGGATGGTAAGCTCAGTAATAAGTGACGCTGTTGTTAACAATAACACTAGGAAGATTGAGCATAATAACACCCAATTGTCTAAATAAAGTCCTGAACAGGAAAACATGTAGCAAGCGATTGACTCACTCTGAGTTGGATCAAATGGACTGTGCAGTACTCAGAGTGAATCTCATTCTCTCTGTAGGTTATTTTCTCCACAGTTAGTTTTACTATTTTTACTACAGTTGTAAGATACAGCTGCAGCGGCCATTATTATAAAACTTCGCCCGGTGTACCGCTCGGAATACCCATGTCATGGCGCGTGATTTCTTCAAACCTTACCGCCTTAAGACGCCAAAGAGTTCTGGTTTTTAAACACCTGAAATTGACACAGTAGCACAGTACTGTACACATTACAATTCATTCATTTCATTGCACCCAAAGAAACAGAATCCATCACATTCAGCAAAGCAATCGTGATTCGCGTGGGTGCCTGGGGCGATTGGCCGCATTCATGATGCGTGGAGTACAGCAGCGCACACAAAATCGGCGCCGTGACGTTTTACAATAATGATCGCTGCAGCTGTACCACTTTTGCCACTTTGGCATCTATGTACTTTGATTCTTTATTGAAACTGGGATTGCTCTCACTCCTCTTACTCCCCCCCCACCCCTTGGGTTAGTGTTAGGGTTAGGCTATCCCTATGCGTTAGATACACCATGCATTATTAGTTAATTCCATATTTAATGGTCTGGCATTCCGCTATGGATGTTTTTCATATTTTGAAGTGTGTGCCAATACTTTTACTGAGGGGCCAATGATAAATAATCCTTCAAACTCTGAGGATGTGGTACAGTTCCTTCTGATGTGAAGGAACTGACGAACAGGGATATTCGTAATGAGATTGTGGAGGGTGATGACTGTTGGCTCTAAGGATACTGTTGGTAGCGGTTATCTTTCTAAAAGTAGTAGATGCTAGGTACCCATTTTCTTTAATTGAAATTTTCAGGTCCAGAAAAGAAATCTCAGTCAGACCGATTTCAAAGGTAAGTCTCAAGTTGTTAGTGTTGGTGTTCAGTATGGTGATAAACTCTAATAGTAGTTTCTCTGTACCGTTCCAGAGTAAGATGATGTCGTCTATATACCTATACCACATTTGAATGTGGTTGGTATAGTGTCACTATCAGAAGGAACTGTACCACATCCTCAGAGTTTGAAAAACAAGCTGTCCTTATGAAGGAAAGATTCCATGCACGTGGCTATAGCAGGAACAGTATTAAGAGGGCTTACAAAAGAGCTAAAAGCACTCCAAGGGAAACTTTACTCCGATACAAAACCCATGAACCCATACCAAATTCCATTAGGTTCATTGGAACATACAATTCGAAATGGGAACAGGCCAGAAGAATTTTTTTCCAGACACACTGGCACATTTTGCAATCAGATTCTGATTTGAATGACATACTCAAATCATACCCAGAAATGACACCTAGAAGGACCAAAAACCTATGTGATCATCTAGTCAATAGTCATTTTGAAGGGGATAAGAATCTTAGCACCTGGCTACCAGACAAACCAGTTGGTTGTTTCAGTTGCCACAATTGTAAAGCATGCAAATCAATAAAAAGTTCAAAGACTTTCCATAACTGGAATAACACTAGGAGATTTGATATCAGGAGATTAATTAACTGTAGATCCTCTGGTGTCATCTATCTAGTGACTTGCATTTGCCAAAAGAAATACGTAGGAAAAACCAGACGTCCTTTTAGGCTCCGCGTACTAGAACATCTAGGCACTATCCGAAACCAGCAGGACACACCTGTGGCCAAACACGTTCTGGAACAACATAATGGGGATAGCAATGTCCTGACATTCGTAGGCATAGATCAATATTCACTTGGCCCTAGAAAATGTGATTGGGATGAGATCCTACTTCAAAAAGAATCCAGATGGATATATACACTAGGCACACTCTCCCTCCAGGGTCTTAATGAGGGATTTGTATTCTATCCCTTCATTTGACCTATGTCCCTTATCTAAGGTCAATTTTAGCCTTTGCTGCCCCATTGACATTCTTCTGGGTTCCCTATTTCCACCACTATAGGCCCTCAGAGATAGTATTCCCTCTAAATTGTTCACACACATTCATTCACAAACCTTGTCCAATCAGGCAACGTGCACTCACTCAATATTAACCAATCAGGTAGCTGCATACTATCTAAAATAGCGGGGATTTGGAGGGTTTCCCTTCAGCCTCGACAAAGCTTTCCAGCGAAACGTACGTCAGCAGCAGACGTACTGACGTCATAGGTGACGGCTTCCGATACTCCGGTCCGTCACTTCCGCATACCGCTGCAAACTTTACTATTCCTTCCCTTCTGGAGGGATCGTTCGGTACACAGACTTCCACAGTCTGTGCTTCTAGGAGGGGGGATTTTAGTGATATACTTGCCTTAAGGGCCAACGATCCACTTTGTATCCAGTGTCGGCACAGTTTAAGACGTGGCAGTCTGAGACGTTGTTGCAGACATAATTCGTCTGCTACATTGTCCAGTCATGCAGTGTGTATGTGCTGTCTGCTCTCTATGCCTTCACTGCTTCATTTGTTTAGTGATCATACAGGTTCATATTTCTTTTAAAGGAGTATATTGTATTTAACTCACCGATTTTGTACCATTAGCACCAGATAGGGCTCCGGGCACAAGACGTTGTCATTAGACACCTTGGCAGACACTACAAGCCTGCCAATTTGTCTGACTCGCAGCTCTGATTTTAGAGAACATACTGTACTCAGCTCTAGGATCCTTTAACAACTAGTTATCATGTGTGCAGTATGTATGGTCTGGACAATCCTGTCTGACTTTTGAGTCACCTATACTTCCTTTTGCTGTGTTTGTTCATGTAGACTTTATCTATGGTCTGCAATTTATGTTTTAAGGCTTAATTACAGCATTATCACTTACACATATAACATCCCATTAACTCTTGGGATTACCAGCAGATCCTATCACTCAACATATGTTTACTTACCTTGGCAAGTGAAGCTGTTTAGAGAGTACATATTACCTTATTAGGACTATTTATCCCTTCCCCCACTCTCCATTTTAATTTTCGCCATTTGTATAGGGTTACCTCACACAGAGGGTTATCCACATAATTATATTTTATTTGATGATGTCTCCGATTAAAATTGATTTTAAGCAATTCATCATTACATGTTACAATTTTACCCATTGTCTCCATCAGGTTCATAAGTCATCAGTATCATCAGCCACTGAGTGCTCTCAGTATAGGGTCCTTTTTTTCCTTAGTTGCTATATAAATAAAGACATACAATACAATACAATCCATCCGACTTTAATGAACAGATGTTAAATATTACCAAGCAAAAGGAAGATGACCTCGCAGCATAATCATTATAGGCCATCATTCTTTCCTAAAAGTATGTACCTGGCAACATAACAACCTTAAAGTGCTACTCACTCATTCTTTCATCTTTCAGATTTAAGAGCATAATAATAATAATAATAATAATAATAATAATATGTTCTTTTATAGCGCTGCTAGTTTTACGTAGCGCTTTACAGAGACATTTTGCAGTCACAGGTCCCACCCTGTAGAGCTTACAATCTATGTTTTTGGTTCCTGAGGCACACTGAACCACACTGAGCCACGCCCAAATATGACCCTTACTTGCATTCATACTGTAAATTATTCTATCAACTCAAGCTACGTACTGTATGTGATCAATAACAAATAGGGTGCAATATTAGATGAAATGGGAGTGTATATACAGTAGATAGGTTCGTTAGTGGTGCATTTGCTAATATGGCAATCTGTCAGAGTGAAAGTCTGTCTAAACAAAGGCAGAAAATAAAAGGCAATCACTTGTAGTATCGGCAAAAGTTCTTTGTAAACACTCCTCCTGCATATCAGCCGCATTTTCTGAGTTGAAGTGTTACTATTGCTGGAAAATGGTGCAGGTTAACAATAAAGCCTCTTACTGCAACGATTCAACCCTCTGACTTTATCATGAACTGTTGTTTGGGCTCTATATCTGGCTAATCATTTATCCAACATGCTAGTCAATCAAGGGGACTACTCTCCCTAGCCCAGTAACGACTCGGCTGTGAGTAAATCCCATCTCATTAGCTAATACTACAAGTAAGTGACTTGTATTGTGTGTCTTTACTTGGCCACCCTTTTGCTATGTCCAGTTACGCATACTACACAAGGAAACTTTACTTTGGGAACCTGGACTAAATTAGAGTAAGGAACAGAAAGAAATGGGAAGCGCAAATGATTTGGGATAAGGCAAAACAGCCACTTTATATTAATAAAAAACAAATATTGATAAATACAATTACATCAAAAATAATAATAAAAGGTCTCTGCAGATAGGTGTCCAGGTGGTGAGCAGTGCATATGTGTAGAACACTCTGTTTGTCTAAACAGACTCGGGCCCAAGTTATAGTGCAAAGGTGTAGTTCCAAAGGAAAGTGGGAGCCTCAGAGATTATAGCATCCACCAATTATGCAGGCAATAAAATGAGCAAGAGTGGGGAGGTGCCGTTAAACAACCTCTATAGATTTTGCAAGCTTCAACCCGTTTGGTGGGGGCGGCTCTTCTTAATCTTCCTCCAAGAGTTTACACGTTTCACAGGCTCCACGCTCCTTCAAGGCTCGAGCACGGAGCAAAACAACTCCCAGCCTGCCGGGTTTCCGGGTATGACGTCACGGCCGGACGTGACGCACCAACCCTTCCCAGCTAGCCACAGAAGCCGTTTGATGATTCTCCAGGCAGCGAGCAGGCCCACAAGAGGTGGATGCAATGTCAGTTCCTCGGGTATTCCACCCACACACAGAGCACTGCAACAGATACCGGACAGCAGGACAAAATGAGAATAGAAGCTTCAGACCCCTTAGGCTAAATTAGAGAGCAGACACTGTAGCTGATATTCCTTTGAATGTTTTCCATTATTTCAATAGATCATAAGGTGGCACAGCCACGCCAGCCCTAATTGCATTTTTGGACTGTGCCCTTTTTGAGTTTTAACACAGAACAGCAACATGCAATACGATTACAACAGTATTAATACCTTCTAACAGTAGCGAGTGGTTTTACTACAGTTCATAATTATTACACGTCTGTTATATGATATTAAAAAAGCAATGTATGGGCAGACGGATCCAGGGTATGTCAAATGCGACGCACAAATTAATCGCGCATTTTGCAACAGCCACTAGATGCGAGATCGCAGCATTATGGAAGCAACCAGAAATCCCAATTATCCCCAGGATTCGAAATAGGATTTGGCACGTTTGCCGGATGGAGCAATTAACGAGTTTAGTTAATGACACCGGCACAAACTTTTTAAAAGTCTGGTCGCCTTGGCTGACTCAGACAGATATCCCCGGGGTGGATGCCACCGCAATCTTGCGTTAATAGGTTCAGGCGCGTTCTCCTTGGGGGGTCAGAGACTGAACGACAAATAGCGACGAACAGTTAGTGGACAACCCCCGGAGTAGTAGCCCCCCAAAACAAATCAACGGAGAAAACATTTTACGCCAGAGACAGAAGCAAGGAGTGCCAACCAGCACGACAGGAGGCCCGTAAAAGACATCACGTCAGCAGGAACACCCTGGGTCGACCCTCTCCCCCCCCCTCCCCTGCCCGTCGTCTGGTTTGTCTTGTCTGTCCTGTATGTGATGTCCTTGTCCTGTACTGTGGCAGTTATCGTAGCCTGATAAATGATTAAAAAATATTATTGGGGGGAAGTAACACAATGGGATGTGATACAATGTATGATTATGTGACCCCAATAAAGAAAAATTTGAAGTTGAAAAAAAAAAAAAAGCAATGTAAATGTTTTGTAAACTCTACCTTTTTTATTAAAGAAATTTTTTTTTTCTGCTTTAAAAGCATTTACCTCTCCAGTGCAGAGACACCCCCATCCGCCCCTAAAAAACCCCACAGACACACAGGTAAGGAAGTATGTATGTATATCTTTATTATTATAGCGCCCATAGTGTACTCTCTTCTGTACAAGATAAATAATACAGTATTACTGTATGTATAACAGGGAGGGAATATTCCCTCTACAGACAGAGGGAAAAGAAAAGCCCCACTTGTTTCCACTCTAAGCTAAAATGGAATTGCTCAATTAGTCTAAACAGGAAGGTAATCAAGGATTACACATCTGTGATGATTGACACAATAGTTACATGTCAGTTAAAGAGAACTTTGTTCTGAAATAATTGTTGTATGTCAGATAAGGTGAACTAGGTTTGTTTTAACAAGTCCCTTCATGTGAGTGTCGTCATTGGAGTATAACATAATAGATCCGCAAAAGTAAACAGGATCTGTGAAAGACTGATTTAAAATATTACATCTTTATTATTACTACCAAACATGAAATATAGAGGGGGGAACTATTCATACTGCTTTAAAGGAGCAATCAATGCAATATCCTACAAGTGTGTGTTTTAAAAATAAAAATAAATCAGTTCTGTACTGTAGTATTAGATAATACTCATTATAGTTTTTTTAATTCAACGTTTAATGCCATTTTAATTAGTTTTAATATACTGAGCATCCTTTAATTTCTGTAGCAGGTTTTAGCCCACTTTCCACCAGTACAAGATATTTGCAACACTTTCCTATTTGGGATAATTTGTTGCCAATATTCCCAGCTGTTTGAGCTGCAAACTGTAGCAATAGATAATGTTTTGCAGAAGGAGGGAGATATGTATCTCCTGATCTAAGCCTTATGATATACAGTAAGTAGGCAGAAAATACAGAAGGTAAAGTTAGGTAGGAGGGTCCCTATTATAAATATCTATGCTAGTACTAAAAATCTACAAATAACTCATGGATCTGTTAATGCTGTGAGTAGAGGGAGTGTGCAAGCTGCTGCAATCAAACCCAAACCCAAACTACAGGGCGGACTCCCAGCACACGTTTTGCGTGTCAACTCTTTTTCAAGGCGCTTTACAAAAGAGATAATACAATGCAGGGAATTATAATAAAATGAGTGCAACAAACAAAATTAGACAATACTGTAGGAAAGGAAAGCCCTGCAATCTAAGTGTTTTTAGTATGCAAATTTGAGTCAATTTATAAAGTTTTTCAATTTTGACTGATGGTTTTTCCTTTTTTTGCGCTTCCGTTTTGTGTGTGTGTTCCAGGTTGACCCCGCTGATCACAGGAGAGTGGCATTTTCTGGATACAGAGGGATTTGTTAGGACTGCGCATACGTTTTTTTTTTTTGGTTACAATCTACAGTAAGTTGCACAGAAAAAGAATTTGATCAAAGACAATCAAACAAAGTATCGCCATATATTTGCACTCAAACAAATAATGATAAAGATAAGTAAATCAACAGGTTGATAATCTCAGATGCTCACAATCATCATAAGTATATCACCATTTACTATACCTCTAGTACCTATACCACTGAACAACTATGATTATTATGGAGCTGGTAATTTGTATAAGCTTTTGTAGCTGGTAATTACCAACCTGCTGCTCTCCAGCATACAGCCCTAGTCATAGTGCTGCATAGCAAATCCTCATAATAATCACACTTGTTCAGTGGTATAGGTGCTAGCGGTATAATAAACGCTACCACTGCAAGAAGTATAACAGCCACTAAATGTAATAAAAACCGCCATACGACCTGAGCTGCGTGTGCTCAGCTCTCCGATTCGTCGCTCCCTCCACCGGTGTCACCGAAGTGACATCATAAAAGTTGTTCAGTGGTATAGCACCTACACCACTGAACAAGTGTGATTATTATGAGGATTTGCTATGCAGCACTATGACTGGAGCTGTATGCTGGAAAGCAGCAGGTTGGTAATTACCAGCTACAAATGCTGGATTAACGGAATAAGTAACAACACTGCCATTTATAACTCTACAGCGAAATAGCAACATAACTGTGGTTTAATGTTGTGTTTGATCAGGCTTGAACATGAGGAGTTATTTGTAACTATTGGCTGTACACATCACGTGTTGCTCGTGTGCTCTGCCTATTTGGCCTTATGCTGCAGCATTATTATATCATTTAAACCTGATTGGTTTTTGTGATTAGCATGTACACTATTTTCCACTAACTAATATATATTCATATCGCCAGACCTGTCTTCTAAGCCCTGTTAGGGTATATACAGATAGACTTTATGTCTGTGTGAAGACACAACGCCGATTCAATTTGAGTGACCTCCCCGTATTTTTAACATTTTATTGTATATCACACACCTTATTGTATGTTAGTTTGCCTTAATAAAAGTTCTTTTAATGTTCTCACTATTGTGAGTGGCCAAAGGGACAATAATGCCCACGGATTACATTTTTCTGGTCAAATAATTGTTCATAGCGAGTCCAATTAGGTATCCTGTGGGTTGTATCTATCAACCTTTTGTAAATAAATTGCCATTGTTTCCTTATGCACCCTATGTATGCCATAATTACATTCCTTTAGTAATAGGTGAGCGGTATGTAATATCTTCTTCGTAAATATTATGCACCATACTGTAAGTATATTTAAAAGAGTATATTCATGTGATCTAATAGGGAATAGTTAACATTCATATGGGGTGATATACAACTGATTACTTTATATTTATTGTTCAATGAATGGAACACAGTATGTTAAACATGGCATGTAGTATACTTGAAGAATATGAGATCTTTAATGTGAGCATGTCACATATAGCTTATTGTGAGAACTACCTAGCATATGTACAATACTGTATGTGTGGGTGACTTGTAATAATACTGTAATGTGCGATATAGATGGTATTGTATAATGTTACATGTATACATTACATTGATATACAGTACATTGTATGATGTCTGTTTTTATTTACCAGATGTTTTGTGTCAGGGCCTTAAATCCTGTCTAAAAGGGCTTCAATAGAAAGCCTGTATTAGTGTGCTGAGTCCATCAGGGAGCTGGTTAATTGCAGAAACAGAAAAACAGTTTCTACCTCAGACTACCATCAGACTGGTAGAAAGCCTCCTGCTTCAATTGCAGGGGATCGCTCAAGCACATGGAAGGTGTTTTCTGACAGAAAGGGATTCCAGGGAACAAGCCCCTCTATTTCAGGACACAGCGGTCACTGGAACCCACCATAGGGTGCTCCCCATGGACACTATCCCAGACCTGGACTAAGGGAAAGAGCCCCTGATAACAGATACATTTTTGGACTTTTGTAAGAAGTTGGAAAGAGCCTTATCCCCCCATTCCTGCAGCTAGGGATTGAGAAAGTGAGTTAGCCCTTAAAAAAGGCATAGACTGTTTGTTTATGCATATGCTGCCTTAAAGCTGTATTGTTTGAAGAAATTAAAGTCACGGTTTCTTTTCCCCAATATATGTCTCCCTGGTCATACCTCTGCACTCATCTTCTACATGTTTCCTGTGTAAGATCCCCTGTGTTCACCAGCGATGGAAGCCTTAGTACCTAGGACAGTGACTTTCATCATACATTTCCTGTCTGTCTTGTCCGTGCTTGTATTGTGTAAAAAAAGTGATATAAGGCGCTAACAACTCTATATAAAAAAGTGAAAAATTTCAAATTTCTCAAACATCCAGGGGGAGCATGCAGGGGAAAAAGAGAACAAAATACACAAATATAAGTGCAGATGTTTCTAAAATCAATTAGATTGATAAACTGTGTCTTGGCTCATATAGTTGCTCTACTCACAGGACGTTGGAGTTTTAAAAGGCAGCTGGCAAATAGGGTTGCCACCCATGCAGATAACTGTAAACAGGACCCCCTTTCGAATGCTCCGTCAGCAGTAATAACATATAAAATGAAAGAGAAAGCTACATAGTGCGATCAAATTGGTAAACTTTATGTAAAAATGCGCACTTACAATGTGCCAATTAAAAATAAGCATGTATCACACAAACAATATTAAAGTCCCCAGCGCTAAAGTCCAAGATACCGTGATCTTCAGATAGTCTCTGATCTTAAAGATGGTAGCTGGGCTCTGTTGAAAATGTTCCAGATGGGATGTGTCCTTGGAATAGACAGATGCACGTCTGAAATACAGATGAGAGGCACACCTGATTGCGCAGCGTTTTCTAGCAATCAGATCCCTATCTAAGACAGTGAAGATTCCTACTCACATGATGAACGCCAATGTATTCAGTGGAGAGAATCTGTGCTTGTTCCCCTTCTTTCAGATCCTCTCACAACCCCACGTGCAGGCAGCTTACTGGAGGTGGCCTCAATCCACAATGGCGTCGGGGGTGGCTCCGTTACGAAACCCCCACCGAAGAGGGAAGGAATGGGCACAATATAGTGTCGTTTGAAACACTTTAATTAGCTAATACACTAAAAAAACACAGTAAAATACACTCACATGGTGCAATAACGAATTGTATTGCTCGAATTGCCGTCCGCAGCTTGCAAATCCTGCCCGCAAGATGCAGAGAATCCCTGCACGCAGACACGCTGGTAGACTGAGCGTGTGACGTCACCGCTGCTGGGAACTCTCCTTGCAAAGGCTACGGTAGCTGGGATGGCTCAAATGACTAGACTCCTCCTCCCTACGCGTTTCGTGACACGTGGTCACTTCGTCAGGGGATAGTGGAGCCTAGTCTGTGATACCTTTTGTACTATCCCAAATGGAGAGAACCTCCTACTTGGGGTGGGACCTGGCTGTTGGAAGGAATATCAGCTTTGGTATTAACAGCGCGATAGGGGTTGGTACCTTGGCGTGAATGAGCACATGTACCCACATAGTATAAAGATAAGGACTCAAATTTCTTAGTAGTGATGGCAATACCCACAATATAAAATCAAACAGAAATGGAATAAAAGTATATCCTAATCGCATTAGGGCAATTAATATTTACCATAAGGCAATTGGCATGGTTAAAAATGATCAATAATAAAGACATTACACTTCATCGCTGAACTATACCACATCAATGAATAGTGAAGCTTGGTCAGTGATACCCTTTATACTATCCCAAATGGAGAGAACCTCCTACTGGGGGTGGGACTTGGCTAATGGGAAAGGAATATCAGCTCTGATAATGACAGCGCGATAGGGGTTGGTTCCTTAATGTGAATAAGCGCATGAACCCGCATAGTATAAAGATAGAAACTGAAATTTCATGGTGGTAGTGGCAATATCTACAATAATAAAATCAAACTAGAATGAATAAAATAAAGGTACATCCCAATCACATATGACAAATATGGGTTACCATATGCAATTGGCATAATCTAAAATTGGTAATAATAATGACAATAAAGTTCATGGCTAAACTATACCACATCAGTGAACAGGAATAGACTAATGGTCCTTCAAGAAGGCTGCCAAGTCAAATTCAATGTTTAGACCTAGGGGGGTCAGGGTCTTAAATGTGTAAATCCAATAGCTTTCTCTTTTGGAGACTAGGTTAAGCCTGTCCCCCCCACGCCAGCTACTTTTTGGATTGTCAATCCCTACACACATTAACCCTTCAGGACCTGATTGTGATGTTGCCTGAAATGATTTGAGACACTGTGTGTCTCGAGGCCCCTTCTGATGTTGTAAACGTGTTCTGCGAACCTTCGTTTAAGGGGTCTCCCCGTGCTGCCCACATACTGTAGGCCGCACGGGCATTCCAGCAAATAGACGCAGAAGTTGGTTTTGCAATTGATGAAGGTTTTTATGTCATAGCTTTTGCCTGTCACATTGGATCTGAAGGTCTTAGTTTTTTTTACTCTGTTTGCATCCAATGCAGCTTTGACATGTATAAAAGCCTTTAAGATCTTTTAGCCATGTGACATGGTGATCTCTTAGACTGTCTAGCGGACAGCTGGGGGATAGGGAGGATTTTAATTTTTTTGCTCGCTTGAAGACTATTTTAGGTTTGTTGGGGAGTATAGTTTTAAGGATTGGGTCTCGTTGGAGAATGTTCCAATGTTTAGTGAGTGTCTTAGATATAATTGGAGCTATACCACTGTACTGTGTGATAAAAAACGGGAATGGGGCCTTTTTTATCACACAGTACAGTGGTATAGCTCCAATTATATCTAAGACACTCACTAAACACTAAACACTAAAATAGTCTTCAAGCGAGCAAAAAAGCCTGCAGCTGGAGAACCAGATAAAACTTTCTTATACATTGTTCCCTGAGAAATATGGTCTATGTTTTTTGGGGACTGGGAACTTGCTTTTCCAGCCAGCCACAGATAGTTAGGGTATATACTGTCTAGTTATTCTCCAAAGTGAAACAGGTTTTTCTTTTATGTTTTGAGTTTACATTGTTTGAAGGAACAGGCAAAGCCTTATGTTAATTTCCCCTTAAACTGTCTCCATTTGCATACCTCTGCATACATCTCTCACAGTATCACTTGGAATTTCTTGCAGAACAGCAATATTTTCCAACTGTGCCAATGTCAGACTATCAATGAACATGCTAGAAAGTCAAAGTTGGGCTCCCAATCTGAACAATCTTGTACTTCCAATAATAACACTGTACTGGATGTTTTTTTCATTACTTAATTCAGTACAAATATGGAACGACAGGCATATAGAGTAGGATCATATTTACCAGGTAGTACTATTCCATAAAACAGCTTCCAAAGCTCGTAGACAACTTACAGGAGGAGTCTGAATGGATTAAGTATGGAGTTCTCCTGGTTTGACACTGGGACTGCTGCTGCACTGCTTTTATTCCCTGCAGAGAACTTTCTAAAGAGGCTGATTGCCTTATCAACCTCACCTGTTTATTAACCTCAGACATGCCTTTATAAGACCTCCACCACTTACTTCCTGTGCCTGTTTATTGTGGTTCACCCTGAAGCAATCTTGGTGAATTCTTGTGTTACTTACTGTTTTCCAGACTCTGTCTGTTTCCTGACCATTGCTACATTCTTGCCGCCTACTTTGACCTTCCTGTTTCCTGTCCCTCACTATCTGTTTGCCACCGGCCCTGACCTCTGCCTTTTCCCTAACCATCTCTACCTACCTGCTCATCTGTCCTAGCATCTGGACTCCAGCTCCACAGTTGCTCCCTGTAACAGAATAAACAGGTTCTATTATGGAGCCCCAATATGAAAAAAACTGGTAAGCAACCGACCCGGGGGGAGGGGTGGGGGGGTCACTGTACCAGTGAAGTCCCTGCATATCAGCACACAGACACATTTAGTATTTGAGATAATAGCCGTAATCAGAATGTGGAGGTACAAAGCTAAGAACACAACTGAACAGTCAATAGTGTTCTTAGCTTTGTACCTCCACATTCTGATTACTGGTATTATCTCAAATACTAAATGTGTCTGTGTGCTGATATGCAGGGACTTCATTGGTACACTGACCAACCCTAGTGTCGGGGTTTTGAACATGTTAAGAACGGCAGTGCCTGATGTCAGCTGGGCTAAGCTTCCGGTGTGCCAGCGTGAGAGGGACTGCTGTGACCTGCTGCTGGGCCCCACGCAGTCTCTGCCCCCCCGCAGCACCGCCACCTCACCCGCAGCACTGCCAGCCCCCACAGTCACTGCCCCCCCGCAGCACCACCAGCCACCGCAGCACCGCCACCCCCGTAGCACCGCCACCCCCTGCAGTCACTGGCTGCAGTCACTGGCCCCCTGCAGCACAGCCACCACCCCCCCGTAGCAACACCACACCCCACAGCCACTGCCCCCCACAGCACCACCAGCCCCCACAGTACCGCTACCCCCCCATAGCACCGCTAACCCCCAACAGTCACTGCCCCCCCACAGCACTGCCAAAGCCACCGCCCCCCATAGCACTGCCCCCCCTGTAGCACCACCACCCCCCCTGTAGCACCGCCACCCCTCACAGCCACCGGCCACCCCCCATAGCACCGCCAGCCCCTGCAGCACTGTAACCCCCCATACAACCTCCAGCCCCCGCAGCACCACCAACCCCCTATAGCTCCGCCCGCCCTCGCAGCACCGCCACCTCCCTGTAGCACCACCACCCCCCACAGTCACTGCCCCCCCAGCACTGCCACAGCCACTGCCCCCCTGTAGCACCACCCCCCAGCCATCAGCCATCAGCCAACCCCCCCATAGCACCACCCCCCCTCCACAGCAATAGCCCTCCCGCAGCCAACAGCCCCCACCCCCCCATCAACACCCCCCCACCCCCCCATCAACACCCCCCCACACAACAACCGGCCCTCTGCAGCCACCAGTACACATCCCCCCTGCAGACACTGGCACACCGCCCCCCCCCCTGCAGCCACCAGCCTGAACTGAGATCATTCCCAAGGTAAGTCTGATTTTTATATTTATTGGGGCCTTGGGGGTGTATTTTATATATGTATCCGTGATAGGTGTGCTATGGGTTGGGGGGGGGGGTGGCCCTGCTACTTTCATTTGTCCTGGGCCCCATGAGTTCTGTTGGCGGCCCTGACCACCCGATCTATGAGGATTAATGCTCCTGATTCTAACAGCAGCAGCAGCAGCAACAATGTTCAAAGCTCTAGGCTCAGGCTAATATAACTGAAAGCCTTTCGGTTTAGGTAACGCACATGCGTTATGTGGCTGGAGCACGTGTGTTAGTTTGAAAGCACATTCGATTTTTCCCAATGCGCATATGCATTGTATAGTTTAACCCGTCTCTGCGCTATTAACGTACCAGCTAATGCATTTATCGCTGCGATACTGCTTTTGGTGACAGCCATTGTTTTTGTAAATAATTTGCTTAGTGAGTACCCATTAAACACAGGTAAAATAACGTCTGTTACCCATTTAGGTGGAGAGTGAATGGATTAAGTAAGCATGATGGAACACTGCTTGCTGTACACCAATATATATTTGCTGAAACTACAATGTCATCCTGTGATGGAGCGGCCTTGTCGGTATGATCAGAAAAGAGCTTACACACCACTTTCTTGCAATGACAAGTGCTTTATTTCCTTTACCAGGGAAGCAGGTTGTAGATGCACAGAGAATAAAGCAATGATAGTAAATGGCATCAGTCTGCAACAAACACAATAGTCCTTAGTTCCAGGTACACAAAAGGGGTTCAGGCTGTACCCTGTTCAGGCTCTCCCCTCAGCCAGATAGACGAAGTCCAAAAGGAAATACCAGAGCACAGCTTCCCAAAAGAACGTGGTGAACACAGGACTGATGACAAAAGTTTAATGATTAAAAAACAGATACATGGGTAGTACTGGCAGGTACTCTTTCCCATGCAGGGGAAGTTATACAACAGCTGAGCCGCATGGTGCCCAGCTGATTTCCCGGCGTTCCAGTCACCACGACGTCACACATGCAGTGCAAGAGACGCAGACGGAACGTATACCGGAGGATCTGACGGATAACGGACAGAGGTCACTTCATTGAGGAGTTTCCTCATTTCCATCAGGCTCATCTTAAACACCAGGATAGAGCTACACAGCATACACCATGCTGTTCCCCTCCTCCCCCCAGGCATCATTACTGGTCAACCGTGAGAACATGTTATGCACATTTTTGGTGCTACAGTATATGAGATTAGCCAGTTGCCTCGATCATTCAATTGTTTATTAATTACTGGAGGACGTGAGGAGGGATTACATAGTTATACCTACATTATTCTATGGATTTATATTTTTCCTTTCAAGGATCTTCAGCACCAAATGTACACATACATATGTTTTCATTGAGCACCAATATTTTCTAGGGCAGGCATCAGCCCTGGATTCATACTTTCGACTCCCCTCAGCCAGGCTCTCCCCTCAGTCAGGCTCTCCCCTCACCCAGGCTCTCCCCGCAGTCAGGCTCTCCCCTCAGTCAGTCTCTCCCCTCAGACAGGCTCTCCCCTCAGCCAGGCTCTTTGTAACATGTTTCCTCACAGGTTGACTATAGGCAGATGGGGATGAGATCCCCTGGGGTGCTACCAACACTCCTCCGTATAATGTGATCAAGTGTGGATATGATTAGTAATCAATGAAAGGTGGAACGGATAATGTAGTATTCCATAAGCAGCTGTACCGTGGCACTATAAAAGTTATGTATACAAACAGGTGAATCAGTAAAGTAGGGGACGCAAAGTGATTGTGTCCCAAAGAAAATTCACTAAATTTTCCCTGAAGAAGCTCGGTAGCTGGAGGGAAACGTGCGTTGGGCACGTGATGATGTCATCAGTCTCCGTTATGGAGCTAACAATACAAAATTACTAAAACAAGCGCTAGACCTAAAATAATACAGTGCAGTGCACAAAACTAAGCAGCCTGGTATTCTACTAGGGAATATCTCAAAATAAACCCCAAAACATGACATAAAAATACAAATATAGAATCGGAACCTGGCGCGTGTGTATATATAATTAAAGTCCAATAAAGGATATATAATAGAAGTCCTTGTTCTTGCAAACTTGAGTGGTTAGCCGATGAGAAATGGACTCAAAATCCCAGTTCACAGAGCAAACAGTCCTCTTCACAGTGTGATGTTACCCTGTAGATGTGAGACATGAAGCAGGGAAAAAGACATTGCGCAGTATTGTTTTACAGCCAAATGCACCCTTATTCTTTGAACTCAATAAATTTCCTACTTACTAGAAGTAGGTAGGTCGCATACAGGGGAGAGAAACTGTGCTTGGAGCCTTCCGGGTCCAGGGAGCTTTGGTATGGCACGAACTCCTCGTGGTGTCCTCAGCTTCAGTGGATATAGGAAGGGTCTCCCTCTCAGGAAAAGGTGTCTCCTGGGTCTGTCTTCGGATTCCTGTAACTTATTCTCCAGTGAGGGATAAGAAAAAGGAACAGAGGATTGCGCAATAATAAAAACTTTAATGACGCCTCCAACCTAAAACAATAAAATACTCACAATGGAAGGTGAGTTTAAAATCAAATTAGAAGTGCCCGACCCAGCAGCCGCGTTCAGTCTCTGAATGTCCTTTCCGGTATCGCGTGTACCTCGCGTGGTTCCGGCGCGGCTTGGATGACGTCACCGTCTCCGTTCTTGACTGGCAGCTGGATGAGTGTCTAGGTCAGTACCTCGTTAGGCTCCTCCCTACGCGTTTCGTGACGGGGAACGTCACTTCGTCAGGGTATTGTGGAGCCTCAGCAATCCCGTGTGTGTTTTATAGCCCCATGTTAACCCCTTATGTGAAGGAACCACATGGGACTATCAGTAGCAGAGTGAATCTACTGTCCTGCTGACTAGCACCAGTGGGGTTAAAAGTACTCACTTCTGGAGTGACCAACGGTTCATTTAGGAACACATAAAATCACATTTACATAGAAATTACATTGAATGAGACATGAATAAACTGATTAGGAGTGAATGGAAAAGGAATAACTGTGCAATTACTAGACCAAATTATATTAATAATAAAGAGCAGTGTTTGTATTTAGGAGCAAAACAGGGCCTTTTAGAGAAATGATGCTAGATCGAAATCAATGTTTAACCCTTTGGGGGAGAGGGTTTTTAAAGTATAGATCCAGAAGGTCTCTTGTTGAGAGACCCTCTGTAATCTATCCCCCCCTCTAGCACCAACTTTAGGGCAATCTATGCCGATACATGTGAGTCCCTCAGGAGACATATTGTGATGGGTCTTAAAATGGTTGGACACACTGTGTGTCTCCAAACCATTCTTGATGTTGTACACATGTTCGGCGAATCTTCTTTTTAGTGGTCTCCCTGTTCTGCCCACATATTGTAACTTACAAGGACATTCTAAAAGGTAAACACAAAAATTTGATTTACAATTAATGAATGTACGAATTTCAAAGCTTTTACCGGTAACATTGGACCTGAATTCTTTGCATTTAGATCCATAGCTGCAACCAATACATTTCTTACAAGGGAAATAACCTTTAAGGTCTTTCAACCACATGGTTTGTCCCAACCCCTGATGTTTCTTAGGGCAACTAGGGGCCAATTGTGATTTCAAGTTTTGAGCTTTTTTATACACAATTTGTGGTTTATCAGGTAATATTGATTGGAGAATAGGATCTCTTTGTAGGATCCCCCAGTGTTTATTGAACACACTAGAGATATCCCTAGACATCCCATTAAATTGCGTAATGAAAGGAAGGAATACCTTGTTTGTATTCAAGTCTACTTTTTTAACGGGATGGATTAAGGATGCTCTTTCTGTATTGTTTGCCTGGTCAATGGCATTTTTAACAAGCCCCCCATTGTATTTCCTATCCTTAAATTTATTGCCCAAATCCTCAATCTGTTCTTTATATACTTCTACTTGTGAACAGTTTCTTCTTACTCTAAGAGCTTGCCCTTTTGGAATGTTTTTAATCCAATGAGGATGGTGATGACTGGATGCTAGAACATAGGAGTTGGCATTCACCTCTTTATAATATGTTTTGGTCTGTATCTCGTTATCAACTATATACAGAGTTAGATCTAGGAAATTGATAGACTGCGGACTAGTGCTAAATGTGAATTTGATATTATAATCGTTTGTATTCAAATGTCTCTTGAAGGCCTCTAATTCCTCATTGGTGCCCCTCCACACGCACAGCACATCATCGATATAGCGTTTCCAAAGCACCAGGTCTGCACCTCCGTTATGGAGCTGTTTTAGTTTTTGTGTGTGATCAGTGCTATCAGCCACACAGTCTATATATGAGTTACAAGTGAGGGTGTATACATCTCTCCAAGAATAGGCACTATTGTCCAGTATTGTATCCTGTTATCTCTGTGGTATTACATTCAGCACAGTCTGTGCTACATCTATGTTATACTTTGAATTCAACACAGTACTTTACACCTACAGCAGCGGGGGTCCACCGGTGTGAATCTCTGCTGCACTATATGCTGTGGTATTCTATCAGGAGAATATATATATGTATTAACATACTTATTATCTACACACAGTGAGGTGTGGCTAATGCTTAAACAATTTGATTAACTGGATGACACTTTAGCATTGCCTCTGGCTAATACTGGGCCACCCATTAGTATGTGAATATAGTGGTATTCTTGGGAGTTGGTAATTTATCGATATTATCTGATCTATTTGGTTCTCCCTCAGTCTATTTTAACATCACTGACTGTGTTCAATTGCTGATATTGGTGGTTCCATCCACCTTGCTGATCTGCAGGTTCAATCCCCACCATCTCATTGCTATTTATGTATATGAGTGGTTATATATACATTAGGGAGTGCCACTGCTCTGCCTAGTTTATGTTTAATATCTTTTTATTACAATTACATGAACACTCGGTAATATATGTTTTAAGTAAAAATAAAAATAATAAAGGTTACATTTTATTTAAAGTGGTGTGCATTTAAGTGAATTTTCTTTGGGACACAATCACTTTGCGTCCCCTACTTTACTGATTCACTTTCCGTTCACAGTTTGCACCCACTTACAATTATCGTATGGAATTTTCTGTTAATTAGCAAGGTTAAAGTTGATCTCTCCCTATCCCCTCTGTTTTGTGTATCCAAACAGGTGGCAGTGTAAATAGGGGATGGTGGAGGGGGGCACAGGGGAAGGAGATAAATGCTGATATGAAGCACCCCCTGATGAACCGCAATCCCTTACTTTCCTCCTATGTAATCCTCCTGCAACTGCGCAATGTCCTGTCACACACTGGCCACGCCAGAACCAGGTTTACATTTGGCAAAAAATAGGGCCTATCAACATGAATAGGAGCAGAGCTAAATCTCCCCATAGATTCAACAGGGGAAGAGAGGGAATCAACAGTTCCCCAAAACAATCAATCCTGAAAAACCGCCACACTGATACCTCCAGTTATGAATCAGATATATGGGAGGGAGAAAATCGGGGACCCTCAGTTTCCATCGATCATGCAGATGATATCTGGAGGAGAAGTGGTGAAGCAAGAGGTATACAGAAAGAACCTCACAGCCGAGGGGGACCGGGATCCTCAACCCAACACCAAAAAGATCGAGAGGGGAAACCTTTTTTAGGACAAGAAGGTCAAAAAGTAAATAGAGGCCAAGGGGAGACAAGAAAGGGAAGAAACACACCTAGATGATGCTGAAATTAACATCATTAATATCTCGGACTCTGTCCTTACCTCCAGCCAACTGAGCCTGCTCAGCAAAGGGTTAAATTTTGCCCCATTGAATGACTTTTCTTTATTTGATACCATTATCGATGTACAGCCGTTCACTTGCAAATTATGCTTACACAATGTTTTTGCTGCAGATGAGACAGAGGGGGGAGCTAGCGAACACAATTGTGATATCACAGATATCACAATTACCAATAGAAGAAGATCAAAATAGTGACCTTCAGAGAGTTCTGTGCACTCTCAGATATGGAGGAACTATGGAGCGATCAATGTAATAGTTTAGAACCATCAGGGCTACCACTTACTCTGGACTTCTTTAGTCATGTACACACGAATTTTAGGAAAAAGTCACCTTTCTGTGCAAATGCGTGCAAAGGACATTTCATTAACACATTTGAACGACTAGTGGAAAGGGACTTGAAGAAGCTAGCTGAGGACTGTGCCCTTCACCCCCACCCATCAGATAATCTGACACAAGAGGAGAAAAAGGTCTTTATGATCTTAAAAACAACACCTCTATAGTCATCAAAAATGCGGACAAGGGGGGGGGGCTGTTGTGGTAAAAACAAAATTAATTCCAGAAATTCTTTACTCTTGGCGACGAGTAATCATGCGAGATCACAAAAACAAGGGATCCCAAAAGGACAATTATTACGCCTCAGGAGGATTTGTTCGACTGAGGATAATTTTGACCTACGGTCAAGAGAATAGATTTATTATGAGGGGATACAATGCACTCCAACTCCAACAAACACTGTCAGAGGTAAAAAAAAAAAATGGACAGGAGCGTTCTATTATCAAAATACAAAAAGAATTGTGTTAAAGGACATAGAGATACAAATACCATACAAACACAAGAGGTAAAAATGTTCACAATGTTCAGCGCTCCTCGTAATATGGAAAGATGTGAGAAAGAAAAAGAGCAATATAGTGAAGTACGTTCACATAATATTATCAGCACATAGAAGTGGTAAGATATGCACTTACATGACAGTGCCTATACCAGGCATGTAATGGTATCTTTTGCAGATAATTCACCTACGTTTTGGTAATAATAACTTCAAGAGGGACTTCTTTTGTAAAAGCTCCAGCTTTATAGAAGTTCAGGTATTGATTAAACAGATAACAGTGTAAAAACAAATAGGGACAGACCAGTTCGTGTGTTCTATTCCGGTTTCTGCGACATCCACCGCCGATCCAGCCGACGTTCTACGTTACTTCCGGTCTTTGGTGTTACACCGTAACTGGTCCTCCCTGATTCAAGAGGTATCAGCTTTCTTTATTACTCAACAAAGTAGACAAGCAGGAGCTATACGCTCCATTATTTCTAAACATTGGAGTATTTTGCAATTAGATAAGGGATTAATACCCTTAACACAAAAAATACCAAAATTTGTCTTTAGAAGAGCTAGATCATTAGCATCATCTCTATCTCCGAGTCTCTTTAGCTCCCGATCCAGTCCAGTGGGTATTAAGGATATCCCAAAGGAATTCCATAAATGTGGATTCTGTTCTATGTGCCGTTATGCTCATCCCATTAAGGTCATAGAATGTGTCCAACCTAAACAAAGAAAGAAAATATATATGTTCATTAACTGTAACACGAGCTATGTCGTTTATACGCTTAAAATGTGGGTGTGATAAATACTATATAGGTCGTACCATCAGACCATTAAAACAAAGGATCAGCGAACATGTTCGCTTGATCAAAAAAAGAGATACACTACACCCAGTCTCCAAACACAACTAATTGTCCAAACTGAGGCATTATGAATTTCCAATTTTTAGGTATTGAACATATCCCTGCCCCCATTCGTGGAGGGGATAGACTGAATAGATTGAATAGACGAGAAATGCCATGGATTTACAATATGGATACGATGTCTCCTGTGGGTATCAACGTGGTCTGGGAGCTCACTCATTTCCTTACAGGTTAGACTCCAGGCTTATGTTGATATATTCATTGGGTATATTTATTTCATTTTGATATTTGGTTCCTCCATGTCAGTCTGTTACCTCATTCCTTTCCCTCTCTACGTGACAGCCGTGACGACGGACTTCCGCGCTGCAGCTTGGAGACACCACGAGGACGCTGTTAGGAGGAGTTCAAGTTTCAAGGTCTGTGTTTCACCATCTTGGACTCTTTTCCACTATTTACAACTAGTGGTTCACTCCTAATGTGAGCTTTCGGGTTTACCTACCCGATCCTCAGTGTGTGTCACGGGCGCCATTAGATCCACATTATCCTATTGTCTATGTAATATTTTTAATGTAGTGTCATTTGGCCTCCATTTTTATATTATGGTACATTGTATGTTCCATTTTTGTGTTTTATAAAGATTTATGTACTAATTTCCGGTTTCTTGCTTTCTCCCTATGCGCTCCTATTTTTGTGTTTTATGTGCTGAGTGTGCCCCGCTGACCAGGGGAGACTAGGAGCAGCAGGGGAGATTTGAGAGTCGGAGGGAACACTTGGAGGGACAGCGCGCACAATTCTTTTGTATACATTTATTCCAGAACTCTCTTGCCTCGGCTCTCCTGCGCTTAACCATCTCACACATTCTCACTAGAAAATACATGTACCTCTGCCCTGTCGCACAGCCGCCAGCTGGAACATCTCTCCATTTAAATATTCTTTTAGACCCCTACTTTCACTGTAGAAACCTCTTGTGCAGTGAATGGGTCAAATGATCCGTCTGTAGGGTCGATGAAGTACTCACACCAAGAAAAATTCCCTGGATTTCTTTGTGTACAAAAATATGTAACATATTAATCGTATATTTTGAGCAGAAAACAACATACATTTCCTTATTTAAAAAGACAAATGGTTGGTAAAAACGCACACATTATATTATTCTCATTAACAAGTTTCTCCTATTTGACACAACCGTCAGCAAAACAAGAGAGTAGTATGGCAAAGCACTCTTTTCTTTGTCTTAATACATAAAACCTGTTGCATATTAAATAAACCACTGCAGCTTCATTACTTTAAACTATCAATGTTATAATGTCTTCCAAATTCCTAGATCTGTTAGTTTCAAAAGAAGAATCAGGATAATATTAATTCAAAATTGAGATACAGATATCAGAAATCATACATAAGATAATATATTTTCTGGGGGGAAAAATGTAAAAGTATAATGCTAATCCAGATATTGTATCTCATGCTTTACATTTATAAAAGAAGAAAAGAATCTCACTTCAACAAAAAAGGAAGGAATGGTGGTAGACTGATCAGTTTAATTGGTGTTAATTGCTTGGATGGAAGGACATTGAACTATCTACTGTATTTACACATCTGTGGAATTTTCACTATTGGATTAACATATTAACATATACTGTGGATTCATATACAGCTCAACCCCCTTATAACGCTGTGTTTGGAGCCCAAAGAATCACATCGCGTTATAAGCGGATCGCGTTAGAAATAATGTGCAATTGTATGCTTTGTATAATAAAGTATTTAAGATACCAATAATCGTGTTGTAAAGTATTCCTAAATACGAAAATTGGGAGCCACACTTGCATCGCGTTATAAGCGGATTTGCGTTGTAACGGATCGCGTTATAAAGGGGTTGAGCTGTATAACCATTTTGCCTATATAAACTGTTGCTTTTTCTCACACAAAAAATAAAAATTTTATTCAATCTATTAGTGTTCTGAGGATTTCAATTTTTGAAGCTCATAAAATATCCCTCAATGCGGAACTTCTGTTTTATATGTCATTTTTAGGGTTATTTTTGCCACATGTTTTCCCACAGCTCATGAGAAATCCCTTAGTATGTACTGCATTATACGTCATTCTGATTAATTGTTTTCCATGCAGCTCATGAAAAATTCCTCCATTTGTACTGGGCTTATAATATTAACATGCCGTTTAAATCTCTGTGAAATTCAATGAAATACCTCTGATTTTCCACAAAAGCGAAAACTCACATTTCTGTTGAATGTATTTCCAGTAAAAGAATGAGATATAACTAGCAATGCCGTCTACACAATATGGTAATGTGCATCAAGTCAGCAATTGCACTGACGTCTCAAAAAATGAAACCTGAGAGACTGTGGGGCTGTACTTACTATAGCACAGGCAGCCTATTGCTGTACGTTATATCAATTGATTCCTCACTAATCTAAGCCACTGATAGTTGCAAAAGAGAGAAATGGGAGAATCATAAACCCTGCAGATATTTCAATAAATATTAACCTCAGGGCTGCAAATAGTTTAAATAATAGCTTTAGATTTTAGAGGCCATATTGATTTTGGAGATACTGGTTTCTTTGTAGCTGGCACTACCTTAAAGCATCAACATTAAAATGATAATACAGTTTCTCATGCCATCCTCATAAAACAACCCATTATTCTGTTGTGGAAAAATCTATGAATAACGGTGGTCTAATAAAATAATTGCAATCCACAAGAACGAACGGGATTATCTGAGTAAGGTTTGAAATTCAACCTGCTGTATAATACCTCAAATCATAAGGAGATGAAGCTATTACAGATGTAGAAAAACATACTTTTCCTAGTATCGCGGTAAACTGCGATATTCCACCCACTGGGAAACTTGGTTTTTACTATGAATGAAAACCCGCCGTGCGGAATATTTCTTTATTTTAATTGCAACTTCAGTACAGTGTCTGACCGCCATAGTGCAAATCTGTGTTGATGGCCACGGTGAGGCTATTGAATGCTACAAGTACTTAGCAGGACAAAAAATTATATATTTTTACTTACAGTATATGATTTTACACACAAATATTTGTAATGCTCTGTGACTGTTATAGAGTTCACTCAGATCAGGCAAGTTTTCAGAAGGGAAATGAAACATCTGTTACAGTGTAGGAACCTTTTTGAACAATAATCTTCAGTACAATGTTGCAATCACAATTATTTATTTGAAAAACCACTTGTTCTTATGTGAAACGCACACTGTGCGGTCTGTGCATCGCCGGGAGAATGCGCCCTTTGTGTGCTTTACGCACTACACGTACTGTTCAGTAAGTGTAACACCGTAAACAACCTACCTAAGGTCGCGCCCATGGTGGCGACGCGGGCACGCGCTACCCTGCTTGCCACCGCACAAACTCCTGCAGGAGATTGGGGAGGTGATTGGGGACGTGGCGGGGGCATGGCTAACCCGTCATGGGTGCGTCAAGAAGCTGCTCGCCCTTGTTGGCTGAACCAGCTCACGTGATGCTGATGTCATGTGACTGCAGATTGAAATCACAAATGTACTTGTCGGGACAAAACGAAGCAGCGTCGACACGCTACAGCGCCGCTAGGGGCAGCGGGCACTTGAGGAACTACAACAGGAAATGAGGTAAGAGTCCCGGAAGTGTGCACGCACGTAGCAACGCCGCCACCATGAGTGCGGCCTTAGGCAGCACGCCCTGTGACATGCAACCCCAAGTTCTGCAGCCACCCTGCACAAGATCAGCTGACCAGCGGTCAAAGGGTTAAAGACTCAGGAAAGACACAGGCTGCTGGATATCATCATTCTCTTAGGAGAATGTTACAGCAAAATCCCAGCACATCTGGATAGCATTCCATCCCCAACCTCTCTCTCTTTAAACCCTGCCAGGGCAGCAGTCGAAGGGCAGCCAATGGGTGCATGCTATTTGCTGCTTTTTGTACACTGCACTGTACTTCAGCTTGCGTGTCCTGATCTGTGCGTCTGTATTACTGTTTGATTTCAAGAGAATATTTTTTCTTAATATATTTCTTAAATAATTGGAGAACAATTATAGTTCCCCTTTTAAACCTATGAAAGTGGGTCTTTTATTGATATATTAAAGTTTATAAATTACTTATGTAACATCTATTTGTATTAACACATATATTTTTCTTGTGCTTTTGATGATACTTGTGAATATTAACTGAGGATTGAGTCACTGACGTCATCACGCAAAACGCACTGTTGATAGCAGCGAGACATTTAAAAGGAGGGGAACACCAGTTCACTACTGAAAACCCCCGGAGGAAGTTCATTTATGAACGAAAAACGTAGGGCGGAGATTTTGCTGAGCATACTAACTTCGGGTTGGTATTTGTTTGTTGCTGCTGGACTGCAGCTGAGAATTGGTTCCTGATTTCAACCCTGTGAATACACCTACCGCTTAGCGGCCGTTTAGCAGGATCAAGGGCTGATAGGAAGTGCTGCTGTCTAATTCCAGTTCTGTGACCCAGGGTTGTCTGAATGTCCATCCCAAAGTTGCCTATGTAAGTGCATTACTTTGTGTTTTTTATATATAAAAGCAATCTTCACTATATTTGCTTTGTCTTTTCTATGTGGGATTCCCCTGCCCCCCTTTCTCATTGATCCTCATGGAATTCGTTATGGATGTATGAAGAGGATATCAGGACATCCTTTTGAGCTGGTTATATAACCTCATTGCCTGATCTTCATGTGGAACATGTGAGTGGAACATTCACAGAATCTCCCATTCACATTCTCATTGTGTATATACTGTATTGCACTATTATTATTTATTTAATTCTGTCCCTGGATGTATATTGCGCCCCAAATCTTTCTGCCACCTCTGTATCAGGAGTGGGTCTGAGTCCTGTTTGTCGGCAGCATTACCTCCAAGGACAGTGATTATATATTATATTTTAGCACTTTGATATTCACTGTGTGTTTTAGATTTGCACTTTGGGATATTTTGTCACTATTGACATATAAACGTTTAAGTAGTGCTAGTTGTGATTCACCTATTTTCTCCTTTTCAGTGTGAGATGGGTAGGCAAATTATTGGAGATAAGGAAAAAGCAGAGGTATTAAACTCATTATTTGCCTCTGGATTTACTAGGGAAGAATCAATTGCAATAGTAGCGCCGCAGGAGGAAGCCACCCTATATTAACAAAAATATATTTAACTAGGGGCGAAGGTCATAGGCGGCTTGATAAAATGAAAGTAAATAAGGCACCTGGCACCGATGGCATATATCCAAGAGTTCTTAAGGAGCTAAGGGCCTCATGCAGTAAGCCCCGATACAAAATTTTCGGCAAGAATTGCGAAAAGGCTTTTTTTTGGCGATTTGCCCTCGCAGTATTCAGTAAGGGCCGAATCCTTCCGATCCCTGCCTAAGCACTGCGATAGCAAAGCTGCCGATGAGCCTGTGCCGATACAGCCTGGCTCCCGATAAGGCTACCGATAGGCCTTTTCTGCCGATAGATGTTTGCAGCTGAGAGAGACAAGCCGCTCTCTCAGCGCAAACATTGGCAACAAATAAAGTATTTAAAAACAACTTTTACTGATAGTGTACATGTGCAGGGGGTCTTCGGAGCTGAAGCGTGTTGGTTTCAGCTCCGGGGACCCCCTGCTCCCCGAGATACAGGCCCCTTTATGAGGTGCCGGTATCCCTCTGCGTTTAAAGATCCCGATCACGTGACCGCGACCTGTAAACAAAGCAGAGGGATACCGGCACCCCAAAAGGGGCCTGTATCTCGGGGAGCACGGGGTCCCCGGAGCTGAAACCAACGCGGTTCTGCTCCGGAGACCCTCTGCATATCTACACTATCAGTAAAAAACACACATCAATAAAGAGTCATTCCTTACCTTGGCGGCTATGTGCTACGGTAATGAAGTAGCATGAATGTATTTTTAATAATACTGTACAGTGAGCAGGGGGTTCCCTGAGCTGAACCGCATTGCTTTGTGGAGCAGGGACCCCCTGCTTCCTGAGTTACAGGCCCCGGTATGTGTCATCGGGTGGCAGTGTCGCCGCCATGTTTATAGCGTCCCCGCAACAAATATGGCGTCCACACTGTATCCGATGGCCCAAACCGGGGCCTGTAACTCGGGAAGCAGGGGGTCTCTGAGCCACAAACAAATGCGCTTCAGCTCAGGGGGCCTCCTGCTCCCGCACAATATTATTAAAATACATTAATGCTGCTTCATTACCATAGCGGATAGCCGCTAAGGCAATGAAGGGGTTAACGCATAGTAGCATGTTTATTGGGGACAAATGCCCAAAATAAACATAGCAGCAATACACAACATACAATACAGTAATGGGCAACAGTACTATTATCCACAAAAGGATAATAGTGCAGTTGTCCATTTACAATACATACACACCAATAAAGACATTAAATACATGTAGCACTCACCCATGTGCGGCTGCCACGATGAAGGCCATCCTCATCTTCATCCTGCCCATGCCCCATCCGCTTCTGCAAAACAGACACAAGAATTAAAACATTCAATGTAATGTCCCCTAACCCCTTAATCACCATAGCGGTTATTAACCGCTACAGTCATTAAGGGGTTAACCCACCATCACCCACATACCCTCCCCCACTTACCCCCCCAACCCCCCTCAACCCTGAGGCCCAACCACCCTCACCCACTATCCACAGGGGAGTACTACCAAATACCCTTGGGGCCAATACACCCTCCCCCAGCACATACAGTACAATAATGAGCCAAATAAATATTATCCACATAGGTATAATACATTATTTGGCCATTATTAAACACGTTGAATACGGTAATAAAGTGAATTAAATTGTACTAACCTCATCAATAAGAAGTCTCCATCGCCAGCATCATCCTTGGGGTCCGTTGCCAAAATAATAAATAGCCAAAACATCTCAATACCAGTAACATAACAATGAACCCCTTAATCACCTTATCGGGTACTAACCTGAAAGATAATTAAGGGGTGAAGCCATCCTGCAATGCCAACAACACTTATGCATAACATCCTCAATGATTTAAAAACCAATTGCCTAACCAAATCCCATTTAATCATTCAATCTGAAGGCTCACATGCCTCTTAAAACATTGCATTTAGAGTGTATACATGTAGCATAACATGTAAAGTACATGTACACGCTGCAAATCAATGTTAACAATACAATAATCCCACTCAAATCGCCATACATCACAAGAAGTATATTATTTAATCCAATAAACTCACCATCAATGAATTAACACACATAAATTACATCCCTAAACAATTAAAATACCATCCATACCAATTACACAATGAACTAAAGCTATCGTAACAGAGAACCACTTCAAAACATACTGTAGAAAAAAGTACACCAACAATTACAATATACTAAAGCAAGGCTTTCCATAACCTACTGTATGGCCTAGAAGCCCAAAACTTACATCTCTCTAATAATAAAATACATTTACCACACATCTATGCATAGCCACAATGATTAACAATACAGAATATCAAGCTTTAACAACAGTATCATTTCTTACCCTGTATATATATCTGTAGACATACATACATACATACATACATACATACAGTGGCAACAAATGATATGCATTTTAAAAAATGAACACATGAAAAAGCAACAAAAAACACAGTTACATTCAATACATTTCTTTCTTTAATTTACCATTACTTGCCCCCACCGACTCCCGTTGATCAGCTTACTCACGAACCAATCCACGAAACAATCCACGACACAATCCACGAAACAATCCAGGAACAGGAAACCATGAAATAAAAAAGCATTAAAAATTAAACATTAAAATAATAAAACATGACAATCAAGGGTTGTTCTAGTTTTAATCCATGTGAATCTGTATTAAAATACCTTGTTCCGGGGTCTTCTTGCCGTCCGGTGCCACGCCCAGGTCTTCAATTTTCAGGAGATGGTCCGTCCTCCTCGGCGTCTGTCTTCAAAATGAGACGCCATAGACTTTTAAAGGCCTATGACGTCACATTTGTCGTCATATGGTTCCCACGGCCCTGATTGGGCCGTGAAAACCATGTGTTTTGGCCGATGTAAAAATAATTGATGACGTCACTTAAAGGCAATGACAGCACAGCCAATCAGAATGGCTTTGCTGCAATTGCCTTTAAGAAAACGTCATGAAAAGACACATGGCCGGACTCACATGGTACGGCAGCCAATCAGAGCGTGGGAACTCCATCCCTACTCTGATTGGTTCAAGTACCATGTGACAGAGGCTTGGGGGAGAAAGGATGTGACGTCATTGCAAGCCTCTGTCACATGGTACTTGAACCAATCAGAGTAGGGATGGAGTTCCCACGTTCTGATTGGCTGCCGTACCATGTGAGTCCGGCCATGTGTCTTTTCATGACGTTTTCTTAAAGGCAATTGCAGCAAAGCCATTCTGATTGGCTGTGCTGTCATTGCCTTTAAGTGACGTCATCAATTTTTTTTACATCGGCCAAAACACATGGTTTTCACGGCCCAATCAGGGCCGTGGGAACCATATGACGACAAATGTGACGTCATAGGCCTTTAAAAGCCTATGGCGTCTCATTTTGAAGACAGACGCCGAGGAGGACGGACCTCCTCCTGAAGATTGAAGACCTGGGCGTGGCACCGGACGGCAAGAAGACCCCGGAACAAGGTATTTTAATACAGATTCACATGGATTAAAACTAGAACAACCCTTGATTGTCATGTTTTATTATTTTAATGTTTAATTTTTAATGCTTTTTTATTTTATGGTTTCCGGTTCCTGGATTGTTTCGTGGATTGTGTCGTGGATTGTTTCGTGGATTGGTTCGTGAGTAAGCTGATCAACGGGAGTCGGTGGGGGCAAGTAATGGTAAGTTAAAGAAAGAAATGTATTGAATGTAACTGTGTTTTTTGTTGCTTTTTCATGTGTTCATTTATTAAAATGCATATCATTTGTTGCCACTGTATGTATGTATGTATGTATGTCTACAGATATATATACAGGGTAAGAAATGATACTGTTGTTAAAGCTTGATATTCTGTATTGTTAATCATTGTGGCTATGCATAGATGTGTGGTAAATGTATTTTATTATTAGAGAGATGTAAGTTTTGGGCTTCTAGGCCGTACAGTAGGTTATGGAAAGCCTTGCTTTAGTATATTGTAATTGTTGGTGTACTTTTTTCTACAGTATGTTTTGAAGTGGTTCTCTGTTACGATAGCTTTAGTTCATTGTGTAATTGGTATGGATGGTATTTTAATTATTTAGGGATGTAATTGATGTGTGTTAATTCATTGATGGTGAGTTTATTGGATTAAATAATATACTTCTTGTGATGTATGGCGATTTGAGTGGGATTATTGTATTGTTAACATTGATTTGCAGCGTGTACATGTACTTTACATGTTATGCTACATGTATGCACTGTAAATGCAATGTTTTAAGAGGCATGTGAGCCTTCAGATTGAATGATTAAATGGGATTTGGTTAGGCAATTGGTTTTTAAATCATTGAGGATGTTATGCATAAGTGTTGTTGGCATTGCAGGATGGCTTCACCCCTTAATTACCTTTCAGGTTAGTACCCGATAAGGTGATTAAGGGGTTCATTGTTATGTTACTGGTATTGAGATGTTTTGGCTATTTATTATTTTGGCAACGGACCCCAAGGATGATGCTGGCGATGGAGACTTCTTATTGATGAGGTTAGTACAATTTAATTCACTTTATTACCGTATTCAATGTGTTTAATAATGGCCAAATAATGTATTATACCTATGTGGATAATATTTATTTGGCTCATTATTGTACTGTATGTGCTGGGGGAGGGGGTATTGGCCCCAAGGGTATTTGGTAGTACTCCCCTGTGGATTGTGGGTGAGGGTAGTTGGGCCTCAGGGTTGGGGGGGTTAGTGGGGGATGGTATGTGGGTGATGGTGGGTTAACCCCTTAATGACTGTAGCGGTTAATAACCGCTATGGTGATTAAGGGGTTAGGGGACATTACATTGGATGTTTTAATTCTTGTGTCTGTTTTGCAGAAGCGGATGGGGCATGGGCAGGATGAAGATGAGGATGGCCTTCATCGTGGCAGCCGCACATGGGTGAGTGCTACATGTATTTATTGTCTTTATTGGTGTGTATGTATTGTAAATGGACAACTGCACTATTATCCATTTGTGGATAATAGTCATTGTAAACATTACTATACAGTATGTTAGGGGGGTATAGGTGTTGTTGGGTTTATATATATATATATATATATATATATTTCTTTAATTATTTATTTATTTAGTTATTGTGGGGCTGGGGTGTGTATTTTTTTAATATTGCGGGTAGTGGGGGTGGGTGAAGGGGGTATTAGCCCCAACGGTGGTTGTTTAGGGCTTGCGGGTGGGTAGCGGGAGGCCTTAACCCCTTTAGGACCGTAGCGGTATTAACCGCTATGGTCGTGAAGGGGTTAAGTGCCCCCGCAACCCCCCGCAAGTCCTAAACTCACACCCAGGGCCAAATACCCCCTTCACCCACCCCCGCTACCCACAATAATGCTGGCACGGTGGGTAAACCCCTTCATTGCCTTAGAGGTTAGCCGCTAAGGTAATGAAGTGGCTTTTAAATGCCTTTTTCCTGCCTCGGATGCATGCCGGGGGGCTCCGTTGCGGGTATCAGCTCCGGAGACCCCCGGCATCAATCACAGGCAGGAAAAAGGGCTGATTTTTTCTAAGCGTCGCCCTTGCCGATGCTTCTCCTCCAGCAAGTTGCCAACTTTAGTTGGCGGGATGGATTGGCCATAAAATCTCCAATCTGGCCTGCCGATCAGCACCGAAAAGCTGATCGGGGCTTACTGAATTCAGCCGGGTTAAAAAAGTCCCGATAAATGGCTTATCGGCACCCGGGTGGCGAAAAAAAATTTTTCGGAAGAAAAGTTGCCGATAATTCCCACTTATCGGGGCTTACTGAATCTGGAAGGGAAAAAATGGCGAAAAACGCCTTATCGGGGCTTACTGCATGAGGCCCTAAGTTCAGTAATAGCAAAACCATAACATTTAATATTCAAGGACTCCATATCCACAGTCTCAGTACCACAAGATTGGCATAAAGCAGACGTGGTGGCTATATTTAAAAAAGGAGCTACTGTAGATCACAACCGCGGAATTACAGACATGTAACTCTGATATCAATAGCTGGGAATATCCTTGAAGATTTAGTACGAGATAATATTCAGGAATAACTAATGGAAAACAAAATTATTAGTAATACAGTAGTCAGAATGGATTTATGAAGGATAGATCATGCCAAACTAACCTTATTAGTTTATTTGAGGAGGTAAGTAGGAATTTAGACCAGGGTAATGCAGTTGAAGTGGCCTACTTAGAGTTTCCATTGGCTTTTGATACGTTTCCTGTAGACGGACGTTCACAGAGGTACACAATTGGAGGCTTTTATAAGGTGAAATTATAATAAGGCTTTATTGTGCCTTTTCCTTTTCATCAGGAAATCATCCAAACACAGGGGGGGGGAACAAAGCTTAATTCCCTTGGGAGTATTTATAGTGAAATCCCATGCAATTCACAACTCCTAGTTAAGCAGGTCTCCCAGCCCCAAACACATAGCATGACATAAGCAGATATAAGAAGTCTCTTTAGAATTAAAGTCTTATCTGTTAGCTGCTGTAGAGTAAGCTTCTCTGCTCTCCTGGAACCGCACCCATGCGTGCACAGAAAATCAGCATCCAGGTTTAGAAGTCTTATTTGGTGTCTTGCAATTAGCTCTGCTGTTTCTTCTTGACAGAGCTCAAGACAGGTCAGCTCCAGAGATCTTTTTTCTCCAAAGTTCAGCCCACAAGTGAGCTAAGGAGTCACTTCCTGTCTCAAAGGCAGGCTTTTTCTACCACCTCTAATCAGGCAGGTGGTATTAGTTAATTTGGAACCAGCAGTTAAACACCACACTGCTGGATTAAAGGCACATTTGTGAACAGGGATAAGTCCCCTGTTACAGTTCCACACAAAAGTTTACTGTACAAAATAAAGCAAATTGGACTCCGAAAAATATTTGCAGCTGGATTGAAAACTGGTTGAAGGATAGACAACAGACAAAAGTTTTGAGTGGAATATTTCAATGTCCAGTACTGGGATCCCTGCTTTTTAACTTGTTTATTAATGAACTTAAGGTTGGCATAGAGAGCAAAGTCTCCATTTTCGCTGATGTTATTTTTCTTCAGAAGGACTTGTAAAGACTTGATGGAGAAGGATTGCTTATAGACAGCAATAGTGTCCAAAGTCATGCAGTAGCAGAAAAGGCAAACAAGATCTTATCTTGCATTGAACGGGCCCTGGATGGAAGGGAAGTATACATAATTATGCCCCTTTATAAGGCAATAATAAGACCAAACCTTTAATATGGAGTACATGTTTGGGTACCACTCCATAGAAAATACATTATGGAACTAGAGAAAGTGCAGAGAAGAGCCACCAAATTAATAAAGGGGATGGATATTCTGATTTATGAGGAGAGGCTAGCTAAATTAGATTTGTGTACATTAGAAAAGAAGCAACTAAGAGGGGATATGATAACTATATACAAATATATTCGAGGAGAATACAACGAGCTTTCAAAGAACTATTCATCCCAAGGGCTGTAGAAACAACGTGGGGTCATCCCTTAAGGTTAAAGGAAAGGCGATTTCACTAGCAACAAAGGAAAGGGTTCTTTACAGTAAAAGCAGTTGTAATGTGGAATTCATTACCCATGGAGACTGTGATGGCAGATACAATAGATATGTTCAAAAAAAAGGTTGGGCATCATTTTAAAAAGGAAAGGTATACAGGGATATACCAAATAAGTAAACATGGGAAGGTTGTTGATCCAGGGAGTAATCTGATTGCTAATATTATCTCCCTTATGAGATATTATTAGATGGTATTCCACTGTCGTTTTGTGTTTGCCTTTCTCTGGATCAACATACTGTAAGTACAAATAACGATAAAGTGTATGTTGTTTAAATCAACAGTAGCATATGTGAACTTGATGGACATATGTCTTTTTTCAACCTCATTTACTATGTAAGTATCTTAAATGATGGCTTTAGCCCAATCTCAGTTTTGGACTTCTGTTACCTTGCTCTCACTTATTTACCTACACTCTCTCAATTTGCATAGGATGACATGGGCGGGTGGCGGACAAAAAAATTCTATCGCATTGGCACATGCGCGATCATGACTTTCCAACTGCGCATGCACGATCGGCACTTGCCGGCTGCTCGTGCAAATGTGCGATCAGCTCTTGCCAACCGTGCGTGCATGATCGGCGTTTGCAGGTCGCTCATGCTCATGCATAACCTTCAAGCTCCGTTTGCACATGCGCATGAGCAACCCAGTAAACGCTAATTATCCTGATTGCGCATGTGTACGAGCAGCTGACAAGTGCCTATCATGCATGAGTTATTGGCAAGCGGTCTTTGCGCATACGCAGTCGGAAAATATGCCACAACAAATTTGGATTGGTTACCCTAGAGAGTGGGCCCCTGCCTGGGCTATAGCTACCCCACTGGCTCTCTCACGTACACTTTTGCTACAAACCCTAGCTCCCACATTTTTTCATCTAAACCCTCCTTCCTAACATCCCATTCTTTACTATTATCTCTCCTATTTTGCAGTCATTAACCTGATCTGCATCTCACATCACATCTCAATCTTTCATAAAAACTCCAGCAGCTCCCCTCCCACTTTCTTTTCCTCGCGCTACTATTAGTCCTACTTAATGGTGATATGTCTCCTAATCCTGACCCTCATCTCATCTCTCCTCTATCATCAGCTATTAACCTGTAGCCTCACTCTACCCGCTGCACCCTTCATAACACCTATTTCCACATGCAGATACAGAAATCTACTTGCCCCCTCCAATCTTTAACATCTTTGCAACTTCTTCTCTCTCCAACCTCTACCGTTTCCGGCCCAGACATACAGTAGCAACCTCTCTGTACAACAGTACACTTGTATCAGCCTCAAACAAGAAGGCTCCTGCTCCCAACAATTTAAGGCAGGACCATGGCACACAAACTTTACCTGCTACCTCCAAAAGTGCTTATGCACTGCTGAACTTTTCTGGGGGAAATCATGCTCTAAAATCCATTTCCTCCACTATAAATTCATACTCTCATCCTATAACACCGGCCTTTCCCTTGCCAAGCAAACCTACTTGTCTTCACTCATACTAACGTTGTCCTCTAATCCTCAATGTATTTTTGCCACTATTAACTCCCTTCTCTGCCCATCAGCACCTGCCCCCCGACTCGCTCTCAAAGCCAGCGATCTTACCACCAACTTCACATATAAGAATGAGTCCATTTGACATCACATCTCTTCATGCCAGACTCCACATGCACCACCTATCTACCTTCACACACTTACATGCACCCTCAGTTTATTTTCTCCTGTGACTGAGTACGAGGTCAACTTGCTCCTCTCATCTCGTCACCTTCCAACTTACCCTCTCTCTCATCTCTGGCACGTTCCCATATTAATTTAAACATGCATTCATCACCCCAATTCTCAAGAAACCCTCTCTTGACCATACCTCTATCCATAACTACCGCCATATCTCTCTTCTCCCCTTTGCTCCTAAGCTACTTGAGCAGCTTGTATACAGCTGCTTGACTCACTTTCTCCAACTGTGTTCTTGACTCTTTGCATCTGGTTTCCATCCTTTACACTTCACTGAGACAGCACTAACAAGATTACCCAATGACCTACTCACAGCTAAGTCTAAGGGTAATTTCTCCTTATAATTTGCCTGGATCTCTCTGCTGCCTTTGACACTGTTGACCACCCCCTTCTCCTGTACACTCTCCACTCTATTGGCCTATGTGATGCAGCCCCAACCGCTCTTTCAGTATTTCTTTCTCTGGTGTCTTCTCCTCTGTGCACCTTTTTGTTGAGGTCCCACAAAGATCAGTTCTTGGCCCTCTGCTATTCTCAATCTACACCTCTTCTCTTTGTGAACTAATATAATCCTTTGGCTTTCAGTATCTTCTCTATGCCAATGAAACACAAATTTATATCTCCTGCCCTGTCCACTCATCCTCTCTCTTGTTTCGTGTCACCAACCGTCTCTCCACAATCTCCCACTGATATATGAAGCTTAACATGTCCAAAACAGAACTAATATCCTTTTCCACTGCCACACTTACACCCAAGCTCTCCCTCACTATCAAAATGCCACAATCTCATCAACACACCAATACCCCTGCCTGTCATCTTTGTCTCTGCCTCTCCTTCATTCCTCACATTAACTCCTCATATTCACTCCCTCACTAAATCCTGCCATCTAGTCCCCTGCAATATCATGATCATATGCTCTTTTCTCACTCATGACGCAACTAAAATCCTAATTCCCTTACTCATCTTGTCACCGCCTGGACTACTGCAACCTTCTCCAAACTGGCATTCACCTTGTCCGCCTGTCCCAACACCCCTCCATCCAAAACGCTGCTGCCAGACTCATCTACCTTTAGATTTAAATTTGAAACTCTAGTTCTGACTTACAAAGCTTTCAACAATGTTGTCCCCCTCCCTTACATCTCAGCCTTCATCCCCAAATATATCCCTAAATGCCCCCTACTTTCTTTCCATGATATCTGACTTTCCTTCTGCCTTATTACCACCTCTCACTCCAACCTACAAGACTGCTCACGTGTGGCACACTCTATCTGGAATTTCATGCCACTCACTGTCAGACTGTCCCCCAGCATTCAGACATTTAAAAACTCCCTGAAAACTCACTTTTTCAAGGAAGCCTATCTGGCATACCCTATTATCTACAACCCGCCACCCCTTCATCATTAATTTGGCTTACTCTTGTGTTTGAGGGTATACAGCTCCAGAACAGTATGTGTGACCAATTAATCAGCAAAATTAGGTGCTAAGCAATATCACCTTAGCATTCTAAAGAGCACTACACCTTCAAATTACAGTAAGCACCCCTGCTGTGCTCTTTTCTTCTCTCAATACCCCAAAAACCCAGATGGTGGCAGTTGAATAAGAAATATTTATTTAAAGGTGAGATGTTACAGTGTACTTACTTTATCTACAAGGTAAATATTATTTAAGATAGTTGTACCTGTGCATTGAACATAATAGGGTTAATACGGATTATCACGTGTAATCTATATTCCCTTCATACCCATCTGTAGTCAAATACTAATTACAACATTGTTATAGTCACATTGCATGGTTCCAGTCACTTTACACTCTGGAACCTTCGCTCATACATTATATAAATTGTGCAAATAAATCACAGCGTTGTTGCAGGGGTGTGGAGTCCAGAGGTCAGACAGATATGTCTCAAATTTGGAAAGTCAAGTCCAGTGAAGCGGCAGGGGTGTCCAGTCAGAATATAGAGAAGGCCCTTCAGAATGCTAAGAATGTCAGTCAGCATGCACATCATGCAGAGAAGCCCTGTGAATCTGAAGGGAAATCCAAGCAATGTGAATGGAAGTGAAAGTGGGATGACATTCCGTCAAACACTTTGTACATTCTTCATGCCCACCCTTATCTCCCTGAACATGACTGGCAGTGTAGGGTAATGTTTTGGTTATGTTTTATTTTTGAATGGGCAAATGTGCTAATATCCGGATCTGGATAATAGAGATTTTGCCCATTACTGTACTGCAAGCATGTCAAACTCAAAGGCTAACACGGGCCAAATAAACAAGGTTTACTTTATGTGGGCCGCAAAAAAAACAAAAACTTCAATTTTCATAGAAACATGGGTTTATTTTGAAAAGTACAGTGTGTGTGTGTGTGTGTGTGTGTGTGTGTGTGTGTGTGTGTGTGTGTGTGTGTGTGTTGACCTCACTAACCGAACCAAAAAAAAAAGCCAGATGTGAATGACTTCTGAACCCATTAACCAGTGTCAGGACGCCCCCTCTTAACAATTTCCAAAGCAGCAATCCAACCTGGGATCTTACCTGATCCGCAGTCCCTCAAGGTACTATACTGGGGGGGAGGTGTTCCCTACCTGTCTTCTGATGTCCCCCGCGTGAAACTTGAGAGTCAGATCTGGAAGAAAGCAGAATAGGTTATTTCGGTTTAGGTATAGGGCAGTTAAGATAAAACAGAGAGAGTGGGTGAGGGTGACAGACAGAGAGAGAGGGTGGGAGAGAGAGAGAGGGTTGGAGAGAGAGAGAGTGGGAGAGAGAGAGAGGGTGGGAGAGAGAGGGTGAGAGAGAGAGGGTGGAAGAGAGAGAGGGTGGGAGAGGGTGAGAGGATGGGAGAGGGTGAGAAGATGGGAGAGGGTGAGAGGATGGGAGAGGGTGAGAGGATGGGAGAGGGTGAGAGGATGGGAGAGGGTGGGAGAGGATGGGAGAGGGTGGGAGGATGGGAGACGGTGAGAGGATGGGAGAGGGTGAGAGGATGGGAGAGGGTGAGAGGATGGGAGAGGGTGAGAGGGTGGGAGAGAGTGAGAGTATGGGAGAGGGTGAGAGGATGGGAGACGGTGAGAGGATGGGAGAGGATGGGAGAGGGTGAGAGGGTGGGAGAGGGTGAGAGGGTGGGAGAGGGTAGGAGAGAGTGAGAGGATGGGAGAGAGTGAGAGGATGGGAGAGGGTGAGAGGATGGGAGAGGGTGAGAGGATGGGAGAGGGTGAGAGGGTGGGAGAGGGTGAGAGATGGGAGGGTGAGAGGGTGGGAGAGGGTGAGAGGGTGGGAGACAGTGAGAGGATGGGAGAGGGTGAGAGGATGGGAGAGGGTGAGAGGGTGGGAGAGGGCAGGAGAGGGTGAGAGGATGGGAGAGGGTGAGAGGGTGGGAGAGGGTGTGAGAGGTTGAGAGGGTGGGAGAGGGTGAGAGGTATAGAGAGGTTGGGAGAGAAATAGGGTGGGAGAGGGAGAGGGTGGGAGAGAGAGGGTGGGAGAGGGTGAGAGGGTGGGAGAGAGAGAGAGGGTGGGAGAGAGAGAGGGTGGGAGAGAGAGAGGGTGAGAGAGAGAGAGGGTGGGAGAGAGAGGGTGGGAGAGAGAGAGAGGGGTGGGAGAGAGAGAGAGGGTGGGGGGGAGAGAGAGAGAGGGTGGGGGAGAGAGGGTGGGAGAGAGAGAGAGAGTGTGGGGGAGAGAGAGAGAAGGTGGGGGAGAGAGAGAGGGTGGGGGAGAGAGAGAGGGTGGGGGGGAGAGAGAGAGTGTGGGGGGGAGAGAGAAAGAGGGTGGGGGAGAGAGAGAGAGGGTGGGGGAGAGAGAGAGAGGGTGGGGGAGGGAGAGAGGGTGGTTGACTGACTCACCGGGCCTGTTGGCGGCCCTATCTCTCATTCTCTCTCTACTTCCCCCCCATTTTCTCTCCCCCTCTCCCATTGTCTCCCCCTATTCTCTCTCCATTCCCTCCCCACCCCCATTCGCTCAATCCCCTCTTCTCTCTCTCCCCACCCATCTCCCTCTCCCCCTCCATTCTCTCCCCCCTCCATTCTCTCCCCCCCCCATTCTCTCTCTGACCTGCATATACGCACACAGCCACTGACCTACAGACACTCACACAGACAGACCAACAAAGACACTGACCACACACAGACACCCACACAGTCACTGCTGGCCTGCACAGACACACACACACACACACACACACACACACACACACACACACACACACACACACACACACACACACACACACACACACACATACACACACACATACACACACACATACACACACACACACACACACACACACACACACACACACACACACACACACACACACAGCCACTGATACACACAACAACACACACACACGCAGCCACAAATACACACTCTCCCCCCCCACACACACACACTCCCCCCCCCACACACACGCACACACACACACTCCCCCCCCCCCACACACACACTCCCCCCCCCACACATACACTCCCCCCCCACACACACACACTCCCCCCCACACACACACAAATCCCCCCCACACACATTCCCCCCCCCACACACACATTCCCCCCCCCACAAACACACACCCCACACACACACTCCCCCACCCACACACACTCCCCGCCCCCACCCCCCCACACACACACACACACTCCCCCCCCAACACACACACACTCCCCCCCACACACACACTCCCCTCCCACACACAAACACCCCCCCCCCCCACACACACACTCCCCCCCCACACACACACTCCCCCTATCCCCCCCCCCACACACACACAAAGTGGAGTACAGCGACAGATGTGAGTGACTGGAGGGGGGGGGGGGTGGGGGACAGAGGAAAGGCCTGCTTTTTGAGCCTCCCGTTGCACCCACCACCTGGCAGCGATTGCGCACCACCACTGCCTGCCCCCACACCCATCTCCCGCACCATGCGGACCGGGGGCAAAGGGAGTGCCAAGGGTGCAAGGGGGGGCACCAAGGGGTGAGCGCCAAAGGGGGTGAGCGGCAAGGGGGGTGAGCAGCAAGGGGGGTGAGCGGCAAGGGGGGTGAGCAGCAAGGGGGGTGAGCGGCAAGGGGGGTGAGCGGCAAGATGGATGAGCGGCAAAGGGGGGTGAGTGGCAAAGGGGGGTGAGCAGCAAAGGGGGGTGAGCGGCAAAGGGGGGTGAGCTGGCAGCATTCACTCACACAGAGAATACTTACCAGCTGCCACATCCTCCTCACCGCCACCGTAACCGGGACACATTGGCCGCGAGTTTGACATGCTTGTTGTACTGTATGTGTTGAGGGGGGGGTGGTAAATGTATTGTATTGGTGTTTGTATTGTAATCTTTATTAGGAGTAGAGGGGGTGGGTGAAGGGGGTAGTTTACCCGGGGTGGATGGCTAGGCCTCTAGTGTGGGTATTGGGAGGGGTTAACCCTTTCATTACCATAGTAGTTACTACTGCTAGGGTAATGAAGGGGTTAACCCCTCCTGCAAACTTCCCAGTAGGCCTAACCCCCACCCTTGCACAACTACCCCTTTCACCCACCGCCTGTACCCCCCAATAAACCAGGTATCCCTTCATTGCCTTAGCGGCTAGCTAAGTAAAACCATTAATAACACCATCAGACAAATCTACCAAAAAGAAGCCACTATTAAAAAGCAAGCAGCCCCCCCCCCCCTTTGAAGGAAACTATTTAAAACACCACTAAAAATGACATCGTACTAAATAAAACTAAAAATTAAATTGGACAAACATTTCTAAACCAAGAATCAAAATACATTTAAAATACATTAAAGCAAGCATTTGCAAAAACAACCATTGCTGGTACCCTGTATGTATATGCATAGAGACATACATAAATACAGTGGCAATGAATGGGCATTAAAAAGAAAGCAATCACAATAAAAAAAATATTAAAACCTGTAATAGAAAAATAACATACATTCTATATTTTTCCTTACCTTTAGATGTCTTCACCATGATTCCTGGGGACACCGCAAGCTCTCGAACCAATCCACGATCCCAAACAGCAACAGGCCACAGGTTAAAAAAAATCCAAAGTCCCTTTCTTCTTTCTTTTTCTTCATCTGTAATTTGTAATCCAATTTCAGGGTCTTCTTCTTCATCTGCATCTTCTTCCATCTTCAGCAGGCACGCCCTTGTAGTCCTATTGGAGGAGGAAGTCCTCCCTCCTCGGCTTCTTGCTGTAAAATGAGGCTGCATAGGCTGCCAGTGAAAACCATGTGCCTTTTCTTTTTTGTTTTTGGTGACATGTAAAGTAAATGAAGCCAGCCAATCAGAATGGCTGTGTTCCTTTCCCTTTAACATGACGTCATCAAAAGCAACATGGCTGCCATCCCATGGTATTTGAGCCAATCAGATTGTGGGAACTATACACCCAATCTGATTGTTTTTTGTAGACCATGTGACAGAGTTTTTTGGAGGAATGTGACGTCATCCAAATGGAGTTTGACATTCATGCTTTTGTATTAGTGTGACCGTTGACTGCTATAGTAGGTTATCATGCCCATATTAAATGGGTATGATGTACCGCTATGCCACTCAATGGGTACAGGGTGGATATAGTGGGTTCAGGGTGGGTGGTTATACCTCCCGAGTGGGTTGTGGGGCAGGGTGAGTTAACCCCTTAATTACTATAGCGGTGATTAAGGGGTTAGGGGTCATTAGATTGTATTTTTTATGTATTGTTGCTGGCATCGGAGGACATGGCCTTGCAATATGCTGACGAGGATGCCCTTCATGTTGGCAGGGGTAAGTAGAACGGTTTTAATTTAATTTATTTATGCTTGCTGGCTAATGTTGTGTTTAATAATGGGCAAATAATGTATTATCCATATCTGGATAATGGTTATTTTGCACATTACTGTGCTGTATGTGTTTATGTGTTTGGTAGGGGGGGAGGTGTATTTATTGTTTTTTCTAAACAGGAATGGTACCGCAGGCCAGCATGGACCCATGGGGACCACCCGAGGACCCAAGGACGCCCACGGGGACACCCGAGGACTCCCGGACACCCACGGGGACCACCTGAGGACTGCCAGACACCTGCGGGGATCACCTTGAGTCCCCTGTGGTGCCACCAGGCACACTCAGGGTCCACCCGATGGCCCAAAGACACCCGTGGGAACCGCCTGAGTGTACCCAGACAACAGTGGGAATGACATGGGGACCCCCAAATACCCACGAGGACCACTTGGAGGCTCACAGAGCCTAGCATGGACCACCCGAGGTCCCACAGACACCCGGGAACCCACTAGGGTGTCCTGTGGGGCCTGCGGACACCTGTGAGGACCACCCGGGGACCCCATAATGGGGACTGTATCTCGGGAAGCAGGGGTACCCGGACCTGAATTCAACGTGGTTTTGCTCCAGAGACCCCCTGCACACGTACACTAGTAATACATTTATTTTTAAATAATTTCCGGTGAGATTGGTGCAGGGAGAGGCGCCTCTCTCTCTGCAGAAAAATCAACTCGCCGGCGATCCCTTTACAGAGGGCAGATCATCTTGTCCCCGGCTACTCGCCATTTTTGCAAATGTTGCTATCACTGGTATTCGGGCCTTTCTGCAAACCGTGATAGCAACGCAGTCATAAATGGCGATTAAAATATCCGGGCGATTTTTTTTTTATGACTGCTTATGTCATAGGCCCCTTAAACTTAACATGGCAAAAACAGAGCTCCTCTTAGTACTTCCTTCCAAACCTGGCCCTACTACCTCCCTTTCACATTACTGCCCCTCCTTACACTTCAGCCCTAATTTCTCGCTATGCACAATTCCGAATCTTGCGTTCTGCTCAATGATGTAGTTTCTCTGACCCCTTTGTTTCTAAAGCCCTCTCCCACCTTAAACCTTTCTCACTGACTGCCCCACACCTCCTGGAATGCTCTTCCCCTCAATACCTGACTAGCACCCTCTCTATCCACCTTTAAGACCCAGCTTAAAACACACTTGCTTAAAGAAGCATATGAATAGCACTGTGGCTATTACTATACAAATGATACATAAAGCTTGGCCCCCTGCAGACGCCCTTACTAGAACTCCCTCCTACTGTCTTTGTAAGTTCATCCTACCTACCAATTAGACTGTAAGCTCTTCGGAGCAGGGACTCCTCTTCCTAAATGTTAATGTTTTATGTCTGAAGCACTTATTCCCATGATCTGTTATTTGTATTATTTGTTATTAATATGATTGTCACGTGTATTACTGCTATGAAGCGTTACAGTATATACATTAATGGAGCTGTATAAATAAAGACATATATGCATACATACATACAACGTGATATCACATGATAACGGATGCAAGAATGTCTCCTACATCTGTATGTATTTATTGTCGGCACTAGTTCATCTTTGTTAGCTGCCCTCATATATATGTACTTGTGCAAATGGTACTTTAATTCATGCCAGACCAATTTGATGGAATTCAAATCATGGGATTTACTGTATAAGTATTGAAAGAAATACGGTTATTGGCATGTATGATACAAAGAGACACAAGAGCACTTATAAAACGGCATAAACAGTAAATTACATACACTGTATACCCTATATCAACATATATACTATCAACATAATACTATACAATACAATACAAAACCCTCCACAGCAAAACAAATATGCAAATGTAAATACAACTGTATGCTCATCTGCATGTCTTAGGCAGGTCTGCAACACCGCCTTTCACCATTATCACCCAGCACACAGCACTTACACTGCAGCAAGGGATTCCGGGAAATTACATGCAAATGAGCACACAGTGCCACGTTTTGCTTCAAAAACCATTTTTAACATGGTTTCCTATAGGCTTAAGCTTGCTGCATGGTCACAGCTTTGAGCACAGCCAAGGCAAAGCACTGGGTGATAATGGTGAAAGGCGGGGTTGCAGACCTGCCTAAGACATGCAGATGAGCATACAGTTGTATTTACATTTGCATATTTGCTTTGCTGTGGAGGGTTTTTGTCACTTTGTTTACTCACCATAACTTAACTCGGTATGGTAAGCCCCATCCTTTGGCTTCTTTGCATACCCAGTTAACCAACCCCACACTGATGAGACCCAT